>NC_092764.1:55452976-55762181 GCF_047496795.1 Chiloscyllium punctatum | reverse complement strand
CTTTCTATGGTAAAAGGAATTAAACAGGATAAACCACTGAGTGCATAAGGTTGTTAGAATTCTGTGTATTAAACCCTTGTAAGCTGATTCAATGTGCAAATTTTGAAGGAGATTTTTAAAAGTGATTTGGTCTTTAGAATGGGGGCAGTGATGAAATCTTTAAATGTCTGTTCCTTTGCTCAGTGTTGGTATTGGAGTTTATTTTGGATTTAGGTTTGCTCGCTGAGCTGGAAGGTTCATTTTCAGATGTTTTGTCACCACACTTGGTAACATCTTCGGTGAGCCTCCAGACAAAGCACTGCTGATGATTCCTGCTTTTTGCTTATATGTTTGGGTTTCTTTGGAATGGTGATGTCATTTCCTGTTCTCTTTCTCGAGGGGTGGTAAATCGGGTCCAAGTCGATGTGTTTGTTGATAGAGTTTCTGTTGGACTGCCATGCTTCTAGGAATTTTCGTGCGTGTCTCTGCTTGGCTTGTCCTAGGGTGGATGTGTTGTCTCAGTCGAAGTGGTGTCCTTCCTCATTCGTATGTAAGGATGCTAGTGAGAGTGGGTCATGTGTTTTTGTGGCTGGTTGATGTTCATCACTTCGACTGGGACAACACATCCAACCTAGGACAAGCCAAACAGAGACATGCACGAGAATTCCTAGAAGCATGGCATTCCAACCAGAACTCTGTCAACAAATACATTGACGTTGATTCCATTTACTGCCCCCAAGAAAAAGAACAGGGAATGGCATCGCTGCAGGAAATGACATCATTACAGGAAATGACATCAATGACCCAAGGAGATCTAAACACATAAATAGAAAGTGGGCCATACCACCAGTGCTTCATCCGGAGGCTCACTGATGATGTTACCTAGTATGGTCAGAAAACATCTGCAAACAAACCTTCCAGCTCAGTGAGCAAACCTACATCTATATTATGTACCTGCTTTTTCATTCCTGATCACGTCCAGTTCCAGAAATCAGTTGATAAAATGTAGATTTAAACTTTAAATAATCACACACTAGAGGAAAAAGTACTGGGAAAAATAACATGACTAAATGTTGACAAGCTCCTGGGCCGAATGCCCTGTGTAGTAGGGTCCTAAAAATGTGGCTGCAGCGGTAGAGGATACATTGACTACAGAGTTTCCAAAGTTTCTCGTGTTTTAAAATGATCTCAGTGGATTTAAAAAACCAGTAAAATATTCATTTTCAAGAAAGGCGGGGGACAAATAGCAGCAAACTAAAGGTCAGTTAGCTTAACATTTGTCAATGGGAAATTACTGGAATCTGCTATTAAGGAGGTAGCACCATAATGTTTAGAATATCCTAATATAATTAAGTGGAACCACCATTCTTTTATTCAAGAAAAATCCTATGTAACAAATTTATGAAAATACTATTAATGATATATAAGGTAGGGTGGTTAAAGAAGAGCCACTAGATATAATCTATTGGTTTTGCAAAGGCATTTGATGGTTACTACAAGAGAATCAGAAAGTTGGTACAGTGCAGAAGGAGGCCATCAAGCTCATTGTATGTATTTGCTTTCTGAGCATTTCAGTCTGGTTCTAAACACTGCTTTTGTAACCCTCCAAATTGTTTCTATTTAAATAATCATCCATAATAATAATGCCATCTTGAATACCTCATTTGAATCTGCCTCCACCTTACCTTGAGGCAGTGCATTCAAATTGTGAGAGGTTTTCTCACCTCCCATTTCCTGCTTTTGCAAAACATTTTAAAACTGTACCCTCTGATTCTGACTGTTTAAAAGTTAGAAAACTTTCTTCCTATCAGCTCTGTCCAGCCCCCTTCATAATTTTGAAAACTATCAAATCTCCTTAGTCTTCTCTCCAAGGAAAACAGTTCGAAATTCTCCAATCTTTCCTTGTAACTGAAGTGTCTCAATCACAGGATCATTCTCACACCTATTCTGTGCTTCTCCAATGTATTTACATCCTTCCCATAGTGTGATGCCCAAAACTCTACACAGTATTCCAACTGAGGTCTGTCCAGTGTCTTGTGTATGTTCATCACATCTTCGCTGCTATTGTGCATTATGTCCTCCGTTAAGAAGCCTAGAATATTTTATGCGATAGTAACAGCTCTCTATCTGTCATGCTACCTTTAATAACTTGCACACATAGACATGCAGGTTTCTCTGCACCTGCGTACCCTATATTTTATCTTCTTGTAATTTGCACCACCTTGCATTACCTAATACTTCTGTGCATTAACCATTCAAATACATACTCTATCAATGTGTCAGCATCATTTTGAAGTGCTACCATGCACTTGTCATAGTTTTGTCATCAGCAAACTTTAGAAATTGTGCCCTGCACACCAAGATCTAGATCATTTACCAGCATCTTTTGGTAGCAGAACCTATGGTATCAGAGTGATATATTAGGGTGGATAGGAGATTGGCTAATATTACAGTCAAAATAAATGAGACATCTTCAAGCTGGGAAACCACTAGTTGGGTAACACAGACATCAGTATTGGGACTGCACCTGTTTGCAATTAATATTAATGACTCTGATGTAAAGATAAATGGAAATACAAGTTGTGTGAAGTACATAAAAAGGTTTCTGCAAAGAGATATCAATACTACAAATGTGTGGGCAAACATTGGTGTAAAATGTTGGGAAAATGTGCAGTTAAATACTTTTGGTTAAGGGAGTAGCAAAGCAAAATAGACTGCAAAATGCTGCTGTAGAGAGGTTTCTGGTTGCACTCAGCTATGTAATATTAGTCTGCTGGTATACCAAGTAATTAGGAAGGCAATTTGAATGTTGGCTGTTATTGCAAAGTTGGTATTTTTGTTAATTAAGGCTCTGAATATATGGGAGTAGGTTGCAGGTTAGTGATGATATTGAGTGGTGAAATAGTTCTGAGCCATTAAGTAGCTAACTCCTGTCTTGTATTGCATCAGTTTTGTTTGTTGACTAGTATTAGTTCTTTTTTTTTCATCCTAGCTTTCAAAAACCTACATGCTTTGCATAGCCTAATTCTCTAACTTCCTTATATTCAACAACTCTTCAAAGTTTGTGCACCCTTCTAATTCTATGTACCCTATTTTAGTTACTCCACTACTGGTGGCTGTGTCTTTAGCTGTCTGAGCCCTAGTCTGTAAAATTCACTCCTTATGCCAGTTACCTATTTCTTCCCCTTAAGACATTCCTCAAAATCCACCTTTGACTGAGCTTTGATCTGTCTCCATTATTCAATTGTTCAATTTTGTTTGATAATGTTCCTATGATGCACCTTGGAACATTTTTAAAGTTGTGTGCTTTAAGTATCAGTAGTGATTAAACAAACTTTCAAATTTAACTTGTCTTGGATTTACAGATACCTTTGGTTGAAGATCAAATTGTCACAGCTTTTATAATCCACAACTGAATAGATCTGCAGAATCTCATTCACTTGCTAAGAAATCTAATTTTCAATTGTGTAGATTCTTGTGTTGTATTTGAAATGTAATTCTCCATATAAAAAACTGCACAAGTGGCTGTGTTCATATTTTCTTTATTTGAAGTAGGAACATAGCAAGTGCTTTGACTTGCTATAGCATTAGCATTGACAAGGCACATTCCTGCAGGAAAATTTCTTGAGCTTTGTGTATACCCGTCTTGCTCACTGTTCAGGTTTCTAAGGAAATTATAACACCTCCTCTGATGTTAGCAACTCCAACATCAGTTTCTAACTAAAATTAGCCATTATTCCATAAAATTGTAAAAATGATCTATAGTCTCAAGATCAGCTATAGATAAATAGATGAATTAAAATCTTCTTGCACTTATAATAAAGGAGTAGTTCAAATTGAAGGATATATATTTCCATCTTTATAGGAAAGATAACAGTGACTATCCAGAAAATTTAATGAACAATAAAAGATTAATTTTATCCTCTTTATCTCTGAAACATCACTGAACTTTAAGACAGTTGTGCCGTTTGTCCAGCAACTTGATAGATTAATATTGGCAAGATGAAAACCAAACTATTTTACTTCAAGAATTTCTCTGACTGTGATCCTAGAAGGCCTATGACAAGAGGCTGCTAAATAAGACAAGAGCCCATGCTGTTATGTGCAAGGTACCAGCATGGATGGAGGATTCGCTGACTGGCAGAAGACAGTAGGGGTGAAGAGTCTTTTTCAGGATGGCAGCTGGTGACTAATTGAATTCTGCAAGGTCAGTATTGGAACTACAGCTACTCACATACTTTAACGATTTGGATGAAGGAACTGAAAGTGTAGTTGCTAAGTTTGCAGGTGACACCTTCACAGTACTAAGAGGCCTGGATAGAGTGGACGTGGAAGTGATGCCTGCACTAGGACCAGATGGCACAGTCTCAGTGAAGATACGACGCTTTAGAATTGAGATGAAGAATGTCTTCAGCCAGAGGGTGCTGAATCTGTGGAACTCAAGTCATTGAGTGTATTCAAGACAAAGATAGATAGGTTCTTGCATAGTAAGGGGATCAGAGGTTACATGGAGAAGGCAAGAAAATGAGGTTGAGAAACATATTCACCATGATCGAATGGCAGAGCAAACTTGATTGGCTGTTTGGCTTAATTGTGCTCCAGTACTTTCTGATCTTATGGACTTAGTTTCCTGATACCACCCTTTCTCTTATTCAATCTGATGTGGAACTCCGTCTTTTCAACCTTTTTTTTTAATCCTGTTCTTTCATGGGCTGGGCATCACTTGTTGGACCGGCATTTATTGCCCTGGAGAAGGTGAGTGAATTGCTGGTAACCATCTTGGCATAGGTTGATCCACTCTGTCTTTAGAGTGGGAGTTCTAGGATTTTGACCAGTGACAGCAATGTATTTCTAAGTAAGCATGATGAGTGGCTTGAGGGGAATTTGCAGCTGGTAATGTTCTCATGTGTTTTTCCCTCTCTTCCTCTCTAGATAGTAATTGTCACACATTTGGAAGTTGCTGTTGCTGTTTAGCATGAAAGGCAATACTAATATAGTTCTTTGTGCTTGTATATTTATCCTGAGGTTATCGTGTTTCACATGTAGACTAGATCAGCTGAAAGTGCCAGGTTATTTTCAAACGTTGATATATTATTTTATTTACATCAGTAAGACTACTTTGGTCTCTGATTTGCTATATCTGAATTCAGTAATAATGCTTGCCCTGATTTGATTTGAACACACCAGTCACTTGTTGCATACTGGAATCACTTGTAGTTTTTACCCTGACCTAGACCATACCCCACAGCCTACTCTTCAGGAAAGCTACCGGTAGTTCTATAATGCCGTAGTTGTGTTCCAGCAAAATGTCTCTTAATAGAAAATCACTTAATAGAAATAATGACACCTATGGGAAAAGTAGGGTTAGGGGGAGACCAGCAAAAAATACAACTCACAATTTCTCAGAAATCACCTAAAAGTCTAAAACAAAGTATAGCACAGCCTGAATGAAGGTATAAATCATATTTATCAATGAAACAAAAGTCAATTTAACACAGTAAACAAAGTATAGCACAGCCTGAATGAAGGTATAAATCATATTTATCAATGAAACAAAAGTCAATTTAACACAGTGCGTTTAAAAAAAATTGTTGTTAATGCAGGGTCATCATGGTGCGTAAGGTAGACTCCCTTATTCCTGTTAAGTGAACTATATCACATATTTTGTCCTTATGCTCAAAGCGCTTTATAATATCTAGCTTCTCTTCAGTGTTAGAGCCTTTCTTTTGTGTTCACCACTTGCAATTGCATCACCAGGACACGTCTTACTAACATTCTTGTCACTATGCCCCTCCACCTTTTCAAAAAAAGGAATAGTCTGGGAATAGTGTACCTTTCACAGGAAGCTGCTCAATGTATTTCTCTCAGAAAGCTGCTCTCTGTATAGTATGTTTCTCAGAAAGCTGCTCTATTGGCAGCTAAAACTCACACAACACCAGATTATAGTCCAACAGATTTAATTGGAAGCACTAGCTTTCAGAGCGCTGCTCCTTCATCAGGTGGTTGGCAGCTGACATCGTTGCATTACAGAACACCATGAAGACTGGAGCTGACATCGGCATATGCACAGAAAAGTGTGGAGACTTCAGCGCATGCACAGAATGAAGCGTGCAAAACGATCATAGCTGGAATCGTGCTATTGCAAACAGAAAGGTCAGCATTCATGAAAATATCATTCCTGATTTCCTCAGCAACGTTAGTGCGAATTGCGGCTGCGCAATTTGCTTATATCAAAGAACTATCTGCATCTGCTTCAATCCACATGACACCATTCACTCCACTCATGTCTTCACCACTGAAATCTGCATTGTGATTTTTATTAACATTTAGGCTAAGGTATACCCAGCCTGCTGTGGTTTTGAGTTGACTCCAACACTGTCATTATGTACCCTGCCCTGCACTAAATCTTCCTTGCATAACTCTTCTTTCACTTGCACATTATTCTCCAAAGTAATGATTTTAATTAGGGATGTAAAACAGAATCATTAAATCCCTACAGTGTGGAACCAGGCTATTCAGCCCATCGAATCCACACCAATCCTCACGATTTGGAGACTCCGGTGTTGAACTGGGGTGTACAAAGTTAAAAATCACACAACACCAGGTTATAGTCCAGCAGGTTTATTTGGAAGCACTAGCTTTCGGAGCGCAGATTCTTCATCAAGTGGTTGTGGAGAATAAGTTTGTAAGACACAGAATTTATAGCAAATGTTTTGCAGTGTGATGTAACTGAAATTATATATTGAAAAATACCTTGATTGTTTAAGTCTCTCATCTTTTAGAATGACCATGTTGGTTTCAGTTCTTTCACTTGTAAATCACAAAACTTTTTTAAAAAGTTATTCTCAAGTGAACTTTAACAATTGGTGTCATGTCAGCCCAGATGCGATATTGATGGTGTTAACTCCCTGTTAAGCTGTCTGTGCCACAATGGTCAGACTGATTCTAATCTAAAAAACAGATTTACAGAATCTTACATGAATTCATGCAGTTTTTGAGCAAAATACAATGTAATTCTGCAAGTACAAATTCACCACACAAACGTATATGTGTGTGTGTGTGTGTGTGTGTGTGTGTGTGTGTGTAGTGCAATGGGGTCACCTGTAGTGTGGCATGAACCCAAGGTCCCAGTTGAGGCCATCCCCATGGGTACCGAACTTGGCTATCCGTTTCTACTCTTCCACTTTTCGTTGTTGCCTGTCACACAGTCCGCCTTGGAGTGTGTGTGTGTGTCTCTCTCTCTCTCTCTTTCTTTCTTTCTCTCTCTCTCTTTCTTTCTCTCTCTCTCTTTCTTTCTCTCTCTCTCTCTTTCTTTTTCTCTCTCTCTTTTTCTCTCTCTCTTTCTTCCTCTCTCTCTCTTTCTTTCTCTCTCTCTCTCTTTCTTTTTCTCTCTCTCTTTTTCTCTCTCTCTTTCTTTCTCTCTCTCTTTCTTTCTCTCTCTCTCTTTCTCTCTCTCTCTCTTTCTTTCTTTCTTTCTTTCTCTCTTTCTTTCTTTCTTTCTCTCTCTCTTTCTTTCTCTCTCTCTCTTTCTTTCTTTCTTTCTCTCTTTCTTTCTCTCTCTCTTTCTCTCTCTCTCTCTTTCTCTCTCTCTCTCTCTTTCTCTCTCTCTCTCTCTCTTTCTCTCTCTCTTTCTCTCTCTCTTTCTCTCTCTCTTTTCTCTCTCTCTCTCTTTCTCTCTCTCTTTTTCTCTTTCTCTCTCTCTTTCTCTCTCTTTTTCTCTCTCTCTTTTTCTCTCTCTCTTTTTCTCTCTCTCTTTTTCTCTCTCTCTTTTTCTCTCTCTCTTTTTCTCTCTCTCTTTTTCTCTCTCTCTTTTTCTCTCTCTCTTTTTCTCTCTCTCTTTTTCTCTCTGTCTCTTTCTCTCTGTCTCTTTCTCTCTCTCTCTTTCTCTCTCTCTCTTTCTCTCTCTCTCTTTCTCTCTCTCTCTTTCTCTCTCTCTCTTTCTCTCTCTCTCTTTCTCTCTCTCTCTCTTTCTCTCTCTCTCACAGATTTAAACCCCACCCCATTACTCCTGTAAAATCCGTTCTTTACATTGTGACACAGACAGCTAACACCTTCAATACCTTATCTGGGCCGACATGACACCAATTGTTAAGTTACATTCTCAAGTTAACTTTATGTAAATCACAAAACTTTTTTTTTCAAGTATAAGAACTGAAACCAACATCGTCATTCCAAAAAATGAGAGACTTAACAAACAATCCAGGTCTTTTTCAATATATAATTTCAGTTACATCACAGAATTTATAGCAAACGTTTACAGTGTGTCTTACAATCTTATTCTCCACAACCACCTGATGAAGGAGCAGCGCTCCGAAAGCTAGTGCTTCCAAATAAACCTGTTGGGCTATAACCTGGTGTTGTTTTTTTTTAAACCAATCCTCACAGACCCACCCCCTTATCCTATCCTTGTAACCCTGAAATTCTCATGGCTAATCCACATGACCTGCGCATCTTTGGACTGTGGGAGGAAACTGGGACACCCAGAGGAAACCCACACCAATGTGGGGAAAAGTGCAAACTCCACGCAGTCACCCAAGGGTGGAATCAAAAAGTGTCTCTGGCGCTATTAGTCAGCAGTGCTAACCACTCAGTCACCATTCCACCCAGAATAGTAACTGCTTAATCAATTATCATTGGTTTTGCCATTAATATGTTAATATTTAAAACAGATTGGGTAAATAATTTTGTTACATTAAATAAAACAAATAATGCTGGTCAAGTATTCCTATCCATACATCCAAAAAACAAATTGAGGGGCCTCTCGAAAGCAAACCCGATTGGACCCAAACAGTCCTTTAGAAATCTGAGCTTGGGTCCTTTGGAAAATGATTTCACTTCGTCTGAACAGATCTAATAGTAAAACTGTTTTCCAAAGGCCTGAACTCAGCATGCCTACATGTGTTTGTGACCTTTTTGGCAAAGATAAAAATTTGCTCTTCAACTCATTTGAGTCTGTTGGAAACGAGCAAAGTTTCTTTTTCCCTCCCATTTAGACCTGGATGGACCTATACATATTTTGGATCTATCCGAAAATCAAAAATATCTTTTATCTGAGAAACAGCTGGTCCTGAGTTTTTCAGATAAAGGATTCCTTTACAGCAAGTCAAAAAACGGTGATCTTTCTTCACCATGTGAATTGTATCATTGCAGCTACATGCAAGTTAGTCACATAGTTCTAGCACAGCACTGTATTGACAAAAGCACTTGAAAGAAAACATACACAACATCAGATGAACGACACTCATTGGAATTCAATATGTGACATTTTCGAAAGACTCAATGAGCAAAGGTGAGCTACAAGAGCTTTAGTTTTAGTCAGCTTGGTAACAGAACAATCAGATGCCTTAAATGTTCACTCGCTTTGTGAAATCGCAACTAATTGAGGACATCATCTTACCATTGCTTGAGTTCACCCATATTCTGAAGATAGATCAAAAAGGAGCCTGGAATAGTTTTGCAAAAATGGAGGAAAACACCACTAAATGTAACCTGTTGAGTTCAATGTTGGGGTATATGAACAGCACCAGTGCAGTTCTGAAGTGTTTAAATTTCAAATAGTAATGAAAAAAAAGCTATAAGTGCAGTGAAACCGAAAGCGTTTTTATGATAAAAAAAAAAGTTCAACGTGTAATGTGCATAAATCACCACGGATATGCTGGTTATGTGTCACTGAGGATGCAGGTTTCATGCGTTGATGAATTTTGTAGAACATGAATGCAATGTGCCTGTGAGACAGACGTCTAGTGATATGTGATGAGAACACTGTGACACCTTTGCGGGAAAATTTGGAATATGCCGTTACTGTAGCTTTCCCCACCGATTGCTGGAAAGCATTAAGTACAGAAAGCTACATGACTGTTACTTGCTATTATGTTGAGAATTTGGAGCTTTAATCTGCAGTTCTAGAAACTGAAATTATGGCAGAGCAACATGCAGCAGAAAACCTGGCTGAAATATTGAATATGGTAGTGAGAAAATGGGACTTTACAGACCACATCTTGGTGTCTATACATGATGATGCAAGCAACATTATACTAACACATTGACAGATCTCCTTGTGATATATTGCAGTTGTTTTCCATGCTTTACAGCAAGTCAAAAAACAATGATCTTTATTCACCGTGTGAATTGTACCATTGCAGCTACAAGCAAGTTAGTCACATAGTTCTAGCACAGCATTGTGTTGACAAAAGCACTTGAAAGAAAACATACACAAAATCAGATGAACAACACTCAGTGGAATTCAATACATGACATTTTCAAAAGACTCAATGAGCAAAGGTGAGCTGCAAGAGCTTTAGTTTTAGTCAGCTTGGTAACAGAGCAATCAGATGCCTGAAATGTTCACTTGCAATGTGAAATCGCAACTAATTGAGGACATCATCTTATCATTGCTTTCCATTTTAAAATGCACCACAGCTGCAATGAATACTGTACATTCAGTTTAAATTTCAAATACTTTATATAATTTGCAACAGTCTTCTCAAACTCTACTCCAAATTGAAACTCCTTCCAACAGTCGAAAAATTGTTGATTTCCAGGCTGCTGTCTGACACACTCTGAAGTGTTGCATGAAACCAAATGATCCTGTGTCAGACCTGTGCATTTCCTTCTTTGTTAGATCCACATATAAACACATGTGATTTATTTTGTCTGCTATCCAAATCGCTGCTAAATCAAAGCTTCTCGAAGTTACAGTGATGGGAAGAATAAAGAACCTTAGATTGTATAGCTGAACTCGATCAACGTATACGTTTGTCACCAAAAGCAATGTATGAAACTGAAAAGAATGCTATGATGAAGCTTTTAAGTGAATATTACACTGGAAAGAAGAGGAGAATGCAATGGAAAATGAGCTTGAAATTACATCAGCTATCCTTGTCAAATATTGGAAAGAAATGGATGTAGGATTGCTCACCGAGCTAGAAGGTTCATTTCCAGATGTTTCGTTACCCTACTAGGTAACATCTTCAGTGGGCCTCAGGCGAAGCAATGCTGAAAATTCCTGCTTTCTATTTATATGTTTGAATTTCTTTGGGTTGGTGATGTTATTTCCTGTGGTGAAGTTAGTTCCTGTTCCTTTTCTCACAGGGTGGTAGATGGGATCTACCACACTGAGTTAGACCTCATCTACCACCACCGAGAAAAGGAACAGGACGTGACTTCACCCTAGGAAATGACATCACCAACCCAAAGAAACCCAAACATATAAATAGAAAGCAGGAATTTTCAGCATTGCTTCATCTGAGGCCCACTGAAGATGTTACCTAGTAGGGTAACGAAATGTCTGGAAATGAACCTTCCAGCTCAGCGAGCAAACCTACATCCAAAACCTCAACCAGAGCTACAAATCTTCTCAAAACTCACTATTGGAAAGAAATCCATGGGAGTGATGGAATATAAATGTACAATGTTTTCCTAAGCTTGTTGAATTGGCAAAGAATTACCTGTGCATTCCAGGATCATCAGTATCTGCAGAATGTATTTTTCAGTGCTGGCCTTACTTTGTCTGCATTTGTATTTACTAAACACACCTGTTGCCATTTAAATCGGTAACTGATATGTTTTTAACAGTTTGAAGGTAACTTTTTTAAAACCCATATTTAAGTCTGTATTTCAATATTAATTATAAATTTTATTCCTTCACCAGTGGTACTCTGCAGCAGTAAACTGATTTTATTTTTACCCTTCTTTATTAGTCCTGTTCAATTTGGCAGGCAAACATCTTGGTCTCTTTCTTGGCCTGAGTTGGCTGACATAATGCATGAGATCAATTTTTTGCAAATTGACGCATTGCTTCTCATCTTGTGTAACCAAAGTTCAGAGTTATAGATAACTGACCTTTTTTTTGACAAGTTACAAGAGAAGACCTTGGACAGCAGGAGGACAAAACCTGAGAGCAGGGGAGGGGACTGAGTTATAGGGTGATCATTTCTGCCAGAAAACATGTGATCCCAGACTTTAAGCTTGCAATTCTACCTGTGGTCCCAACTTCCTTTTCAGAAGCCCTGTTCTAGATAATCTTCAATGTGGTCTTGTTTCATGGTGCGATTAACACATTGCACTGCACTGCTTTACAGAAAACTGGATTAAACCTCATCGTTCAGAATCCCAGTACCCCATGAAGGTAGTTTTAAACCTTTTTAATCACTCAATTTATTTACACTGTAGTACTAATCACAATGCTGTCTGTGCAAAATGTTATGTGAACTATTCATTCCAAAATCATTTTCACCTTTAATCAATAAAGATTCCAGCTACCACGAGTCCTTACCAGCTTTAATGTGTTTAAGGCACACAGCATGTTCAAAACCAACAGTTGGTAATGAGGGAAAACCTTAAGTCAGAAAATGAACTGATGCACCAAACTGAGAATAATTTTCAATATGACACTTTTAAAGTAATTCCTATGGTTAAGTGGAGGTGCTGTTGCACATATGAACATTTGTGCAAATGTCTGAGTGTGAATGTCAGTAACGTGTATATTTTTAAAAATGACTTTTGTACTAAATTTAGATGATCAGTGTTTAATGACCTATCACTTAAATGTTTTTCTTGTTCATATGTGATCTAATTTAAGTCAAGAGACTTGGGAAGTGATTTCTGCATCTTAGAATCTTAGAACCTTTGCCCCTAAAGATTTTCTGGATGTTCAGCTTCTGGTGCATGTCACTGACTGACTTGTTTGTTTTTTATTTTACAGCAGAACTGAAGCTTTCTGTAAATCTGGAGAGGATATTGGCTTGCAATTCCTTATGAAACCTTTTTTCCGATAGAGTGGAAAATGCTCCCAGGGGTTGGTGTGTTTGGGACAGGTACGACTGCACGGGTTTTGGTGCCACTGTTGCGTGCTGAAGGTTTCACCATCGAGGCACTCTGGGGAAGAACAGAGGAAGAGGCCAAGCTGCTGGCTGAGGAAATGAACATTTCATTCTACACGAGTCGGACTGATGATGTTTTGCTCCATCAGGATGTGGATCTTATTTGCATCAATATTCCTCCCCCCCTCACTTGCCAGATTGCTGCGAAAGCATTAGGTACTGTATTTCTTTATTTTGGTTACTTTACTTTAAGCAAGATCATGTTATGTATAATGCAAAGATAATTTTTTTTTAAAGTTTCTGAATATTGAGAATTTTGTGTATACTAATTGCAATGTATGGGTTTCATTTAACTAGTGAATTGAAATGGTTAAATGGTATTTTGAACAAAAGCTCCCCATTGATTCACCTTTTCTGTTTAGAAATTGGCAGAAAGTGGATATTTCTTGTACCACATTCTAGCAGTGTTGCTGGTGAGTGTATCTTGGTAAACAAATTTGTTCTTTATCCAAACTCCAAGGGAGCATGTATGGTCTGCACATCTTAACAACCTTGCATAAAAGCTAAATTCCACCTGCCATTTTTATGGCATTGGTTTGAGTTCTATTATACTGTTAATTCCAATGGATGTTTCAGATGATTCTGATACATTAAAGGTGTGATGATATTTATGATGAGCATTAACTTTATTATTCACAGTGGCATTACATATGCAACCATATGCTGTAAGATTCATAGGGTTTTGTTATTCACTGATAAATGCAACTGCACCGGGCCAAGTAAGTGTTTTGTTTAAATGTTTATGTATGTTTCTAATCCGCTTTTTGATTTTGGTGTAAATTTTACTTAACAGTAAAATGCCCATTTGGACACAGTCATTGCAAGGTTTTTCAATTATTCTGCTAGGAAGTAATGTCAGTATTTTCACAGTGAAGGCAGCAAAGAAAGTCAAGCAGTAAAGTTTTTGTGTGGAAAGCAACACTTGTAAAGACACCAGAATCTAGTGAACTGACCAACTGGTAAAGAATAACTGTAGAACATTGACACTGAATCTGGTAAATGGATAATATTTATATCTTTTAGTCAAATGTTGAATCATACATGTAGGCAATCAACTGTCTGAACCAGTGGAAACCCAAATTGAAAACTTCTGTAAGATGAGGACTGCTCATCCATTTGAAATTACAGTTTGTATGCAACAGACTAAGATATGTTGAAAGGCATGAGTTTCCTCGCATTGTTCAGTTTCCCTGCATAAAGGGATCTTAGGAAGCCTGATCTTTCACTGATTAAAAGAATATACCTGCCTCCTGATGGCTTCAATTGATTTTATATGAATTTCTGACTAGAAATAAATGATTCCAGGCTATCTATGGGAGGAACCTTTGCTCCAAAAGATTTTCTGAATGTTCAGCTTCTGGTGCATGTCATTGACAACATTATGATAAATTGCCACCTAGATGAGATACCAGAGAGCTATCAATACCTATGCAACTATCTCCAGTATGAATGACTGATTTTGAGAAATGAAAGTTGGGCAAAGGGAAAGAGAGAAACAGCTATTTTCTCTCTTTTCTTTTTAAGAGCTGTCCCACCATTAATCCAGGTAGTTTCTGATATACGAATGTCCAATTTACGAACTCTTGTATTTATGAACGAGATCCTATAGTGGTGTATTAATATTAATTTTAAAGATATGACCTGTGAATATTTACTTATACATAGGAATGGCTTTTTCATATTGTATTGCATTCTAATTTGCATACAAATTAACATTAGATAAATAGAGGAAGTTGTTGTTTTAATGTGATTATTCTACTTATGAAAATTTACATTATTTGTATTGTTTGAGTTATGCAATCCTCTGCACTTCACTTCAGAAATAAACTTTGTATTCAATAACTTCCTAAGCAATATCCTCTGAGGATAAGTAATTTCTTTCCTCAAATGGGAGGCTAAAACATTTCTGTAGACTTAGGCTCTTAAAGAAAATACTGGTAAAAATGTTGGGATGGCTGTCTCTGCTAAATTGAAGGCATGTTATTGCAAAATATCAATACTTCACTGATTTCCCAGGCAAAGATAAATCATCTTGTTTCTTTGGCAACCAGTTACATTAAGTTTATTACTAAATTGAGGAAACAGCCAGACAGGAAGCTGGAGTGGCAGGGCATATCCTGAACATAAATGAATTGTGATATTGTGGAGACATAATGTTATCTTTGTATGTGCTGGAGCAATAAAACACACTGGAATTGTAGATATTTTTAAGTCTGATTTAAGCTAAGTATATAGATGCCTCCAGTAAATCAATAGATAGTTTGTAATTTAGATAATTTTTCTACTATCCCCTTCTAATGCTGTTAATGATTTAAATCTGTAAATGTCTTTTAAGAGGAGTGTTCAACGGCAATGATGTGGATGCTTCGGAGAGGGTGCATAAAAGGTTTGCCTGGTATGAGGGATTTTAGCTGTGAAGAAAGGTTGGATAGACTGGGTTTGTTTTCACTGGAATGCAGGAGGGGCAATGTGATAGAATGGAAAGTATGAGGCTTTTTCCCAGGGTGGAGGGGTCAATTACTAGGTGACACAGATTCAAGGTGTGGGGGCTGGGGTGCTTAAAAAAGATCTGTGAGGCCAGCTTTTCACACAGTAGTGAATGCCTGGAATGTGCTGCCAGAGGAGGTGGTGGAAGCAGACACAATAGCAGCATTCAAGAAGCACCTGCACAAATACATGAATAGGAATGGAACAGAGGGATACAGATCATGGAAGTGAAGACCATTTTAGTATAGAAGGGCAAAATATGTCAGCACGGGCCTGGAGGGTCAAAGAGCCTATTTCTCTGCTGTTTTGTTCTCTTTCTTATTTCACATTTTGAAATTGTCAAGAATAGACCAGAATTTGCTGACAAAATAATGGTGGAAGTAAAGGTGCTTGTTAATATTTTATGTGCAAATACTTTTTTAAAATTTGT
Organism: Chiloscyllium punctatum; assembly: GCF_047496795.1. NCBI lineage: Eukaryota > Metazoa > Chordata > Chondrichthyes > Orectolobiformes > Hemiscylliidae > Chiloscyllium > Chiloscyllium punctatum. Next base: position 55,746,404 of record NC_092764.1, on the reverse strand, counting down.
TCATCGGACGTGGAAGCTGTCAAAGGAGTGTTGGTGAGTAGTTACTGTGCATATCATGGAAGATACATTCTATTGCCATTATACTTTGGTGAAGGAAGTAAATGTTGAAGGTAGTGATGAGGTGCCAGTCAAGTACTTTGCCCTTGGTAGTGTCAGGCTGCTTGAGTGTTGCTGGAGCACTCATCCAGGCATGTAAAGATTTTCACTCTTGACTTGGGTTTTGCAGATAGTGGACAGTCATTGAGGAGACAGGAGGTGAGTTATTCACTACAGAATTCCTAGCCTCTGACCTGCTGTTGTAGCCATAGTACTCTGTATCTTCTGCAATAGCTTCAGTGTTAAATAGGGGGTCCAAGATCTGCTGCTTCATTTTTAACAAAATCAGCATCTTTCTATTTGCCTCGCCATTGAAACCCATTTACAGCATGAAATTACTCTGTTTGCACTGTAGTCACAAAATAATCTTGCACAAGGAAATTGTTTTCCCCATTTAAGCCTAAGTATCTTGTAAAAATGGGACAAATGTTAATTATTGTCAAACAACTGATCAGGCTCCAAAATTAAGAGTTACAAAGGGGGAATCTCATTTCCAGTTTTGCATGTTGGAGATTTTTAAAATTTTAATATGTTTAAAAAAAGCATTCCTTTTGTCCTCTTTCCTCTCTCAATGCCCTTGCATTTCACTATCTGTACCAGATTTTGCAGTTAATTCATCCACCCCATTTCACACACTCTTCTAAGTCCATGTGCAAGTAGTTTCACAGAGCTTCAGTCTGATTGTTGAAGGAGATGTGTAATAATTTTTCCTTTTTAACTAGGATCCCAGGTGCATGGTTTCTTTATGCATTGATTAAATGGTTATGTCTAACTAATGCCAGAAGCTCTTTGTTGCCCTACATTGTCAAAGATTGTAGACAATCCTTTGCTTTCGCCTCTACAGAAACATTTATTTAATCTCTGTATTTTGTCCACCTGTAGTTTCCCCTTTGTTTTCCCCAATGTGACAGTTCAGCCAATCAGATTTGATTTGCTAATCTACAGCCACCCTTTTTCTCCTATGGTGCAAATTATTGTAATTGTTTGAAATTAGGATTTCTTGTGTTTGTCCTGGAGAGTTCAAGACTGAAATCTTCAGCAACATGTTGCTGTAAAGGGAGACATGTGTTTTACGTATAACCTCCCTTAACAGCAATTAATTTGAATAGCCTGGCATATGCCCACAAACTGAAGTGTTTTTAATGAAACTATGAAATATCTTCTGGCTCCACAGTTCATAAAGGCAGCAGGGTAGAAACACAGGATTGAGTTGAGCTCTATGTTCATGTGATCAGACCCAATCTCACTGACTGGCAGGCAGGAAAGGAAATATTGTTAGTGGTGTAAAATGCTTATGTTGATCATTCTATGTTTCATACATGTATATCTTTTTAAATGTAAAACATTTTTCATTGTAACTATAGTAGGGTTGAACAGCAAATACTTTAAACCTCCAGAACATTAATATTTGAGAAATGAAAATTTAAGAACTCATGATCATGTTTAGGCTTGGATCTGCAGTTGTAATTTCTCATGTCAGCTATAATCTCACAGCAATAGGTGAACCGCACTTGCTACAAATTGCTTGTTGAAATGAAGTAAGGCATTGGAGGATGATGATACTGTCAACCATATCAGGAAGGATGCGGAGGGAAAGATTATCATCGTCACAGTGACATGGGATATAAAATTATGTGGGGCATGGATAAGGTTAATAAGCAAAGTCTTTTCCCTGGGGTCGGGGAGTCCCGAGCTAGAGGGCATAGGTTTAGGGTCAGAGGGGAAAGATATAAAAGAGACCTATGGGGCAACATTTTCATGCAGAGGGTGGTACGCGTATGGAATGAGCTGCCAGAGGAAGTGGTGGAGGCTGGTACAATTGCAACATTTAAGAGGTATTTGGATGGGTATATGAATAGGAAGGGTTTAGAGGGATATGGGCCAGGTGCTGGCAGATGGGACTAGATTGCGTTGGGATATTTGATCGGCATGAAAGGGTTGGACCGAAAGGTGTGTTTCCATGCTGTACATCTCTATGACTCTAAGAAGTTCTAGCAAAAGTTAGAAACTGACTCAAAGTGACAATACTTTCAAATACAGTGGAGACAATTGGGGACATTGGAGAAGGGAAAATGCTTTTCAAAGATGCAATTTCAGCGGTTGCTTTATTGAGGGAAGGGGTGATGACAGAAACTTAAAGGAGAAAAGGATAGCATCTGAAAAAAGCTATTTACAACATAGGCTAACATGAGGGCCAAGGTGGGAAGTTTGTGATAAGCAGTTCAGTGGGAATAGAATTGAGGATTTTTAAAAACTAATTTTAAACTAAAACTTTTAGTTTTATGCACAAATCAAAAAAGAGCAAAAACCAAATGTGAAATCCTCTCCATAAAGCTTCCTGCCTCACATTTTTCCTTTAAGACATTCTTTAAAACCCATCTGGATATGGGTTTGCTCACTGAGGTGGAAGGTTCATTTTCAGATGTTTTGTCACCATACTAGGTAACCTCTCCAGTGAGCCTCCGGATGAAGTACTGCTGGTGTTTCCTGCTTTCTATTTATATGTTTGGGTTTCCTTGGGTTGGTGATGTCATTTCCTGTTCTTTTTCTCAAAGGGTGATAGATGGGGTCCAAGTCAATGTGTTTGTTGATAGAGTACCAGTTGGAATGCCATGCTTCTAGGAGTTTTCATGCGTGTCTCTATTTGGCTTGTCCTCGGATGGATGTGTTCAACCAGTCGAAGTGATGTCCTTCCTTTATCTGTTTGTAAGAATACTAGTGAGAGAGAATCATGTCATTTTGTGGCTAGTTGATGCGCATGTATCCTGGTGACTGGTTTTCTGTCTGTTTGTCCAATGTAGTGTTTGTTACAGTTCTTGCACGGTATTTTGTAAATGACATTAGTTTCGCTTGTTGTCTGTATAGGGTCTTCCAAGTTCATTAGCTCCTTTTTTAGTGTGTTGGTGGGTTTGTGGGCTACCATGATGTCAAGGGGTCTGAGTATTCATTTCTGAGATGTCTTTGATGTCGGGGAGAGTGGCTAGGGTTTTTTGGATGCGTTTTGTCTGCTTAATCACAACATTGTCATCAAACCAGCAGATAAAGGAGGAGCCATTGTCATTCAGAATAGAGCAGATCACTGCAAGGAACTGTACCAACAACTGAACAACCAGGAACACTACAGGCAACTACCAGCTGATCCAACCAAAGAATACACATTGATCAGAACTTTGGATCCAGTCCTTCAGAGTTCCCTGCGCGCCCTCATCCCACGTACTTCTCGTGTAAGCGACTTTTACTGCCTTCCAAAGGTACACAAAGCCAACACACCACGATGTTCCATCGTGTTGGGCAATGGGACCCTATGTGAGAATCTCTCTGGCTATGTTGAAGGCATCTTGAAACCTATTGTACAGGGGATCCCCAGCGTTTGTCGCGACACTACAAATTTCTTACAGAAACTCAGCACCGGGAACTCAGTCGAACCGGGAACATTCCTCGTCACAATGGACATTTCCACACTGTACACTAGCAACCCCCGCAATGATGGCATTGTGACAACAGCCTTAGTACTCAACACCAACAACTGTCAATCTCCAAACACCATCCTACAACTCATCTGCTTTATCTTCGGTCACGTCTTCATCTTTGACAACCAGTTCTTCATCCAGACACATGGAACAGCCATGGGGACCAAATTTGCACCGCAATATGCCAACATTTTTATGCACAGGTTCGAACAAGACTTCTTCTCTATGCAGGATCTCCAACCAACGTTATACACCAGATACACTGACAACATTTTCTTCCTCTGGACCCATGGTGAGGAGTCACTGATAAAACTACACAGTGATATCAACAAGTTTCATCCCACCATCAAACTCACCATGGACTACGCTAGATTATCCGTCTCTTTCTTGGACACATGCATCGCCATCAAGGATGGACACCCTCAACACAGCAGTATCAATGAGGATGAGCACCTCACCAAGACCTACCCACGCCTCCACTACTTGCCTTTAAGAACCGCCAAACCTCAAACCTCAAAGATCGTTGTTCATAGCAAGTTGCCCGGCTCTCAGGACAACTCCATACAACCCTGTCACGGTAGGCACTGCAAGACATATCAGAGTGTGGACATGGATACCACCATTACGCATGGGGACACCTCCCACCCTGTATATGGCAGGTACTCATGTGACTCAGCCAAAGTTGTCTATCTTATAAATTGCAGGGAAGGATGCCCTGAGGCGAAACCGAGCAAAGGCTACGTCAACGGATGAATGGGCACCGCACAACAATCAACAGACAGTGTTCCCTCCCAGTTGGGGAACACTTCAGTGGTCCAGGACATTCGACCTCTGACCTTTGGGACAGGCAGCAGCGAAAAGTGGCTGAGCAGAGGCTGATAGCTAAGTTCGGTACCCATAGGGAGGGCCTCAACTGAGACCTTGGGCTCATGTCACATTACAGGCGACCACCATTGCACTAGACACAGACACTCCGTCTGACTATCTCTCTCTCTCTCACTCTCTCTCTCGCTCACTCACTCACTCTCTCTCTCTCTCTCTCTCTCTCTCTCTCTCTCTCACTCACTCACTCACTCACTCACTCACTCACTCACTCACTCACTCACTCACTCACTCACTCACTCACTCACTCACACTCCTGTACACACACACGGGCACACAGACACCCACACTCACACATGCACCCCCTCACAGACTTAAGACGCTCTACACTCACTACACACACACATACACTTTCTCACACTCACAACCCCCAACCCAGACACACACACACACACACACACACACAGACAAAGACCCACATGCGCACACATGTTTTGTGGGGTGAATTTGTACTTGCAGGGTTACATTGTACTTTGCTCAAAAACTGCATGCATTCATGTAGAACTCCGTTATCTCACTTTTTAGATTAGAATCAATCTAAACATGACACAGAGAACACAGGGGGCTAACACCTTCAACATACTGTCTAGCTATCACCATTGTTAACAGCTAACCTGAGAATGCAACTTTTTAAAAAAAGGATTTGTGATTTACACAGCTCATGGTATTCAAACAGAATAAAGACTTAACGGACAATCAATTTTTCAAGGTATAATTTCAGTTACATCATACTGTAAAGTTTTGCTATAAATTCTGTGTGTTAGGATTGAGCCCTCCACTATTATCTGATGAAGGAGCGACACTCCAGAAGCTAGTGGACTTCCAATTAAACCTGTTGGACTAGAACCTGGTGTTATGTGCTTTTTAAATGAGAATTCCTAAAAGCATGGCATTCTAACCGGAATTTTATCAACAAACACATTGACTTGGATCCTATTTACCACCCCCTGAGAAAAAGAACAGGAAATGTCATCACCATACTAAATGATATCACCGACCCAAAGAAACCCAAACCTATAAATAGAAAGCAGGGAACATCAGCAGTGCTTTGTCTGAAGGCTCACTGAAGATGTTACCTAGTGTGGTGATGAAACGTCTGAAAATGAACATTCTAGCTCAGCGAGCAAACCTATGGTTCTGCATCACTGGATCATAATCATGTTCATTCACAAGAGGTTAAATAGTTAATTCACATTGCATTTTAGCTGTCTTTTTATTTCTTTAGTGCATAAAACAAAACATGTTTATCATAACTCAGAAAAAAATCAATAGAAATACCTACTGACATTAGAAATTAAAGCCCTATTTCTCATAAAAACAAATTATTGCTGATGCTGGAATCTGAAACCAAAAGAGAAAATGCTGGAAAATCTCAGCAGGTCTGGCAGCATCTGTAATGAGAGAAAAGAGCTGACGTTTCTAACTGACCCTTTGTCAAAGCTAAAAAAAGGGAGAAATAGGGAGGTATTATACTAGGCTGAGAAGGTGAGTCATGGCTCCAGAAGCAAAGGTAGCAATAAAGAGGTGATAACGACAGTGCATTGAGAGATTATGGGGAGATTAGAAGCTGTGAATGACCAAGGCTGAAGCCGGTGCTATGTGACAAAATATATGGGGGATAGGTGAAGCAGAGGCAAAATGGAAGACAGTCGAGAAAGGTAGCAAAGGGGGAAGAGGAGAGGAAAAAGGTGATGAGAGAGTGGGGAGCGAGAGAAAGAGAGATAATCAAGAAATAAGAGGTACAGAACAGTGAAAAAAATATAAAACAAAGGATAAATAAAACAAATAAAATAAAATACGTAGTAGAATGGAAACAGAGGGGTCCAAGTAGGATAATCATCTGAAGTTGTTGAATTCAATGTTGAGACCGGCAGGCTGTAATGTGCTTAGTCGGAAGATGAGATGCTATTTCTCCAGTTTGCGTTGACCTTCACTGGAACATTGCAGCAGGCCAAGGACAGACATGTGGGCATGGGAGCAGGATTGTGTTGAAATGGCAAGCCACGGGAAGGTCCAGGACCTGATTGCATACAGACCGAAGGTGCTCAGCAAAGCGATCACCCGATATAGAGGAGACCACATTGGGAGCAACGAATTCAATAGACCAAATTGAAAGAGGTACAATTGAAAAGTTGCTTAATCTGAAATGAGTGTCTGGGGCCTTGGATGGTGAGCATGGAAGAGGTAAAGGGGCAGGTGTTGCACCTTCTGCGATTGCATGGGAAGGTACCGTGTGTGATGGGAGAGGTGTTAGGTGTGATGGAGGAGTGGACTAGGTTGTCCCAGAGGGAACGATCTCTGCGGAATGCAGACAGGGGGAGGGAAAGGAAGATGTATTTTCAGTGGTGGTGTCGTGTTGGAGTTGGCGAAAATGGCGGAGGATTATTCTTTGCATGTGAAGGCTGGTGGGGTGAAAGGTGAGAACAAGAGGGACCCTATCCTTGTTCTGGGAGGGGAGGGAGGGGGTGAGGGTCGTGGCATGGGAGATGGACCGCATGCTGTCGAGAGCCCTGTCAACAACTGTAGGTGGGAAGCCATGGTTGGAGAAAAAGGACCACCTATTAAGAGCACCACTTTGGAAAGTGGCCTCATCGAAACAAATGTGGCGGAGGCAAAGGAGCTGAGAGAAAGGGATCGAGTCCTTACAGGACGTAGGCTGAGAAGAGCTGTAGTCCAGATAGCTGTGGGAGTCAGTGGATATTAGTGGATAGACTATTGTCAGAAATGGAGACCGAAAGGTCAAGGAAGGGAAGGCAAGTGTCGGAGATGGACCAGGTGAAGGTGATGGAGGGGTGGAAACTGGAAGCGAAGTTTATGAATTTTTCCAGGTCAGGACGAGAGCATGAAGCCGCACTGAAATAGTCATCGATGTACCGATAAAGCAGTTATGGGAGGGGACCTGGGTAGGCCTGGAACAAGAAGTGTTCCACTTACCCCATGAAAAGGCAGGCATAGCTAGGACCCATGCAGGTACCCATTGCTACACCTTTGATTTGGAGAAAATGGGATGAGTTGAAGGAGAAGTTGTTAAGAGAGAGAACAAGTTCAGCCAGGCGGAGGAGAGTGGTGGTGGATGGAGATTGTTCAGGCCTCTTTTTGAGAAAAAAAGCAAAGAGCTTTCAAGCCGTCTTGGTGTGGGATGGAGGTGTAAAGAGATTCACAGCTTTCAATTCGCAGGCACCTTCTGTTCACCATGGATGTGCAATGTGTCGCAGGGCATCAGAGGAATCCCGGATGTAAGTGGGGAGGGAGTGAACCAGAGGAGTAAGGATGGAGTCAAGGTAGGAGGAAATAAGTTCAGTGGGGCAGGAGCATGCTGATACAATGGGCCTACCAGGACAGTCCTCCTTGTAGATTTTAGGGAGTAGGTAGAAACGGGCTGTTCGGGGTTGGGAGACTGAGGTTGGAAGCTGTTGGGGGGTAGGCATCCGGAGGAAATGAGGTCTGTCACTGTGTTGGAGACAATGGCTTGATGCTCAGTGGTATGGTCATGCTCCAGGGGGAGGTAGGAGGAGAAATCTGAGAGTTGGTGCTCAGCCTCTTCGAGGTAGAGGTCAGTACGCCAAAGGACAACAGCACCCCCTTTGTCAGCAGGTTTGATGACAAGGTTGGGGTTGGAGCGAAGGGCAGAAAGTTTGGATAGAGAGCGGTTGGAATGGGTAAGGGGGCAGAGAAATTAAGGTGGCCAATGTCCCGTCGACAATTGTCAATGAAAAGATTGGGGGCAGGAAATTGTCCTGGCAGGGGTGTCAAATTAGAGGTGGAATGTTGGAGGGATGTGAAAGGATCTGTGGAGCAGGGGGAGGCGACGGAAGTAGAGCTCAGCATCATGTCGAGCCCAGAATTCATTGAGGTGGGGACATAAGGGTACAAAGCTGAGTCCTTTGCTGAGAACAGCACCCTCAGCCTCAGACAGGGGAAGGTCAGAGGATATGGTGAACACACGGCAAGGGCTGGGGCTGGAAGAGATGGGGTTCACGGAATTGGGACTGTTGGAAGGTGGAGGGTGGGAGGATGAGAAGTTGAAGCTTGCATTCCTTAACATCGGCAAGAAACAGGAAAAGTTTGGAGTTAAGGCGTTGAATAATATGAAGGATGAAATGAAACTGTGGACCAGGACAGCTTTGAGAGAGAGTAAGTCAGTGCTGCTGGAGAGAGTTGTCGAGTGCTTTCATGTGGCGGCGCATGGCCCTGAGTGTGGCTTTAGGTCTGCAGCGAGAAAGCGGTTGGAAAAATGTTGTATATCGTGCAAGTACCTGTAATCCTGGAGGCTGCATGCAGGGTGGAATTTGAGTTGAAATCCACATGGAGTAAGTCTGAGGCGAAGACACTCTGAGGAAGGAAATATGGCCATGGAAGCGAGTCTTAGTAAATTCCTTGTCTCGCACTGGGAGAGAAAAGGAAAGCCGTGAAGGTGGACAGGGAGAGAGAGACAAACAAAAATCCTGTCGGAGAGAAGAGCAGTACTATTTCAGGGTAGGCGTTCCTGGAGGAGAGGTGGCAGTGGGTTAAACACTGGATATTTCTCATGGCGTTTTGAAGTTAAAGCACTGGCTCCAAGGTAGAAGACAGAAGGTGGTGGTGGAGAATTGCTTGTCAGACTGGAGGCCTATGACCAGTGGTGTGCTACAAGGATGAGTGCTGGGTCCTCTACTTTTCATCATTTTTATAAATGATTTGGATGGGAGCATAGAGGGTATAGTTAGTAAGCTTAACATGACACCAAAATTGGAGAGCTAATGGACAGTGAAGAAGATTATCTCCGAATACAATGGGATCTTGACCAGATGGGCCAGTGGGCTTAGGACTGGCAGAGATTGCATTTAATTTAGATAAATGTGAGGTGCTGCATTTTGGAAAAGCAAATCAGAGCAGGCCTTATTTACTTAATGGTAAGGCCCGAGGGAGTGTTGCTGAACAAAGAGACCTTGGAGTTCAGGTTCATAGTTCCTTGAAAATAGAGTAGGAGGTAGCTAGGATAGTGAAGAAGGCATTTGGTATGCTTTCCTTTTTATGGTCAGTGCATTGAATAGAGGAGTTGGGAGGTCATGTTGCAGCTGTACAGGACATTGGTTAGGCCACTTTTGGGATATTGTGTGCAATTCTGGTCTCCTTCTGATCAGAAGGATGTTGTGAAGCATGAAAGGGGTCAGAAAAGGTTTACAAGGATGTTGCCAGCATTGGAGGATTTGAGCTATAGGGAAAAGCTGAATAGGCTGGGGCTGGTTTCCCTGGAGCGTCAGAGGCTGAGGGTTGACCTTATAGGGGTTTACAAAATCATGAGGGGCACAGATAGGATAAAAAGACAAAGTCTTTTCCCTGGTATGGGGAGTCCAGAACTAGAGGGCATAGATTTAGGGTGAGAGGGAAAAGATAAAAGGGACCAAAGGGGCAACTTTTTCACACCGAAGATGATGCATTTATGAAATGAGCTATCAGAGGAAGTGTGGAGGCTGGTACAATTGCAGCATTTAAAAGGCATCTGGATGGATATATGAAGGGGAAGGGTTTAGAAGGATATGAGACTAGATTAGGTTAGGATATTTTGTTGGCATGGATGAGTTAGACCAAAGGGTCTATTTCCATGCTGTACATCTCTGACTCTAAAATGCCAATTCTGTTTTTTGTTGTTGTTACATTACTGAACCAGATCAATTCTGAAATGTACGATGCATGCTGGTGTGCTGAGTTCAGAACCATCGTCAAGTAAGTACAGAACATGACAATCTATTTAATCTGGTGATCACTGAACATTAGTGAAAAGCTACCTCAAAGACTGCTACAATGCTAAAATTATAAATTATAAACATTTTGGAAAGGAAATGAAATACTAAACTGTTGCATATTAACAAAATAAACTTTAGGAATGCATCATTTAAAACCAGTTGTAAAGTAGGTAAATAATATACAATTATACTTACTGATCTTGCATCTTCCAAAACTGAAAGTGAACATCATTTTAACCTGATCGGTACATATTTAACTTCCAGGTATGAGTGAGCAGCTGCTACTCATGGCTGACCACACCATCCTCCTCCAGTGAATTTTTCACTTCATTTCAAAGGTTTTTTTTTATCGAGCTCGGTTTACAGGGAAATGATGAGTGAGAACAGCTACTGGGAGATTATTACTTCTGCACACAGGAGAGGGGAAAGAGATTAAACTGCTTTTTCTTTGTAACATAGACATTTCAGTCAATTTGGCCACATACAAGACTGTAGCCACTTGTCCAGAAACTAATCAAGTAGTTGCAATTGTGAGTCCTTCTAAGTGCACAGCAACCGGTCAATTGAACGAATCAAAGCATTGTCTCTAAGCCAAACTACCCTGCATGCTCAGACAGATGCATTCTCCATCATGTCCACACACACACATACCTGAGATGTCTAACATGCTTCTCCAATGTTTCAACACTGTAGATACAACACTGAATGAATTCCAGCGACCTGTTTCTAAAACTGCAACATTATCTTTGCAATTCCTTTGGTTTAAAGTGGTACCTTTTTTTGGTTTATTTTGGTCCACAGTCCAAGAAAACAAAAGTATTCTTAATACTTTGGGAATTTGGATAATCCAAAGTAAATGTTCAGTAAGTCTTTCTCATCAAGCTCAGCAATCCAGTGCAGAGTTAAGTGAAGTAGTCCAATCAATTCAAAGCGTTGGAAGTTCCAGAATGCTGCTATGTCAAAACTGGCCTTCTGATTAGGAAGTGGTGACGTTCTCACAGATAATTGTACAACCCAAATATCATCAAGAAATATCAGAGGTAGACATTGAAATTTTTCTAGCAGGGTATGTCAGAGTCAGTAGGGTTCAAGCATGTATAAAGCAATATTTTCACTGGGGAGAAAGTGAGGACCGCAGATGGTGGAGATCAGAGCTGAAAATGTGTTGCTGGAAAAGCGCAGCAGGTCAGGCAGAATCCAAGGAACAGGATTCTTCAGGAATGCCCTTCTTCAGGAATGAGGAAAGTGTGTCCAGCTGGCTAAGATAAAAGGTAGGGAGGGACTTGGGGGAGGGGCATTGGAAATATGATAGGTGGAAGGAACTCAAGGTGAGGGTGATAGGCCGGAGTGGGGTGGGGGCGGAGAGGTCAGGAAGAAGATTGCAGGTTAGGAAGGCGGTGCTGAGTTCGAGAGATTTGACTGAGACAAGGTGGGGGGAGGGGAAATGAAACTGGAGAAATCTGAGTTCATCCCTTGTGGTTGGAGGGTTCCTAGGCGGAAGATAAGGCGCTCTTCCTCCAGCCGTCATGTTGCTATGGTCTGGCGGTGGAGGAGTCCAAGGACCTGCAAGTCCTTGGTGGAGTGGGAGGGGGAGTTGAAGTGTTGAGCTACAGGGTGGTTGGGTTGGTTGGTCCGGGTGTCCCAGAGGTGTTCTCTGAAACGTTCTGCAAGTAGACGGCCTGTCTCCCCAATATAGAGGAGGCCACATCGGGTGCAGCGGATGCAATAAATGATGTGTGTGGAGGTGCAGGTGAATTTGTGGCGGATATGGAAGTATCCCTTGGGGCCTTGGAAGGAAGTAAGGGGGGAGGTGTGGGTGCAAGTTTTGCATTTCTTGCGGTTGCAGGGGATGATGCCAGGAGTGGAGGTTGGGTTGGTGGGGGGTGTGGACCTGACGAGGGAGTCACTGAGGGAGTGGTCTTTTCGGAACGCTGATAGGGGAGGGGAGGGAAATATATCCCTGGTGGTGGGGTCCGTTTGGAGGTGGTGGAAATGACAGCGGATGATACGCTGTATATGGAGGTTGGTGGGGTGGTAGGTGAGGACCAGTGGGGTTCTGTCCTGATGGCGGTTGGAGGGGCGGGGCTCAAGGGCAGAGGAGCGGGAAGTGGAAGAGATGCGGTGGAGGGCATCGTCGACCACGGCTGGGGGGGGAAGTTGTGGTCTTTGAAGAAGGAGGCCATCTGGGTTGTATGGTATTGGAACTGGTCCTCCTGGGAGCAGATGTGGCGGACACAAAGGAATTGGGAATATGGGATGGCGTTTTTACAGGGGGCAGGGTGAGAGGAGGTGTAGCCTAGGTAGCTGTGGGGGTCGGTTTATAGTAAATGTCCGTGTTGATTCGGTCGCCCGAGATAGAAATAGAAAAGGTCTAGGAAGGGGAGGGAGGAGTCTGAGACGGTCCAGGTGAATTTGAGGTTGGGGTGGAAGGTGTCGGGAAAGTGGATGAACTGTTCAACCTCCTCGTGGGAGCACGAGGCAGCGCCGATACAGTCATCGATGTAGTGGTGGAAAAGGTGGGGGGGTGGTGCCAGTGTAGCTGCGGAAGATGGACTGTTCCACATATCTTACGAAGAGGCAGGTATAACTGGGGCCCATGCGGGTGCCCATGGCTACTCCTTTGGTTTGGAGGAAGTGGGAGAATTGGAAAGAGAAGTTGTTCAGGGTGAGGACCAGTTCAGTCAGTCGAAGGAGGGTGTCGGTGGAAGGGCACTGGTTGGTACGGTGGGAAAGAAAGAAGCGGAGGGCTTTGAGTCCTTCGTGATGGGGGTTAGAGGTGTACAGGGACTGGATGTCCATGGTGAAGATAAGGCGTTGGGCACCGGGGAAGCAAAAAATCATGGAGGAGGTGGAGGGCGTGGGTGGTGTCTCGAATGTAGGTGGGGTGTTCTTGGACTAAGGGGGACAGGACCGTGTCGAGGTATGCAGAGATGAGACAATGGGTCGGCCAGGGCAGTCAGGTTTGTGGATTTTGGGCAGGAGGTAGAAACGGGCGGTGCGGGGATGTGGGACTATGAGGTTGGAGGCAGTGGATGGGTGATGAGGTTATGGGTGGTCTGGGAGATGATGGTTTGGTGGTGGGAGGTGGGGTCATGGTCAAGGGGGCAGTAGGAGGAGGTGTCCGCGCGCTGGTGTTTAGCCTCAGCGGTGTAAAGGTCGGTGCGCCAAACTACTACCGCGCCTCCCTTGTCTGCTGGTTTGATAGTGAGGTTGGGGTTGGAACAGAGGGAGTGGAGGGCTGCATGTTCTGAGGGTGAGAGGGGTGGAGAAGTTGAGGCTGTTAATGTCATGGCGGCAGTTGGCTATGAAGAGATCGAGGGCGGGTAAGAGGCCAGCATGTGGCCACATATGCACAAAGATATGCTGCAGTTTTAAAACATGCCAGAAGTATCAGGTTGTGCTAAAAGTGCAACAGGCAACCACACTGGCACCTCTAATTCCCATACCAGTTTTTGAGGAACCGTTTTATAGGGTGCTGGATGGATTGTGAGAAAACAAAAGTGGTTCATCGGTGTATTCTCATTATCATGAATATTACCATTTCGATTTCAAGAGGTCATGACCTTGAGAATAATCATGGTAAATTAGTAAGAGAGGTTAACCCAATTATGGGTTTCTCTATGTGGATTGCCAATGGAGATCCAATTGGATCACAGTCCCAGTTTCACATCTAAACCTCTTTATAAACTTACATAGTCTTCCTGTAACATAGTTAAAAGTCTTCAGAACATCACCCACAGACACGAGAGACTTTTGAAAGATACTATCAAACAATAATTGGGGTATACTGTCATGATTAACATCATGATTGAAAAGAAAATGGGAATTTGCTTGCCACATGTGATTCACTTATTGAGGTTTCTAGTTTTAGTCCTTTTGAATTAGTTTACAGCTATGAAGTAAGAGGATCTCTGACCCTAGTCAAGGAAATGTTTTAGGACTGAAGTCATCAGTGTTAAACCTAAGTATCATTGTTCTGAGAATATCTCACAGGAGCCTGCAAAGTAGATCAGGCACACCTTAGATCATCACAAATAACCATGAAACAATGAGCTGACCAGCATACCAAATCCCCAACATTTTGATGAGGAGATGACGTGTTAACATTATTGCCTTGACAAGGTGAATTGTTCAGTGGTCCATACATCATAGATTTTTTAAAAAGTTATCTAATTTATGTACCAGATTTCTGGAAGAAGAATTAGTTGTGTTATCAATATATTGATGCATCATCATCTGGAAGAGTCTGTGGCGGGGGTGGGGGACAAAAGTGAGTGTCCAACATTAGCTATACATGACTTGGACCAAGCAGAATCCTCTCCTACAAAACAGTGCCCAGACAGTTCTTCTATAACACGATGGTTCTGTTCTTGCGCAATCCCACGTTATAGAAAAATTGCACTTTGGAAACAGTGCTTAAAGTATTGGCACTTTAATCGCATTATAGCCAACGTGTTTTAAAATTTACGTTGATGAAACACATGTTATAACAGAACGACCTGTATCCTTATTGCTTGGATATAAAGAAGCAGTTCAGGTGAAAGCAGAAATCTAACACCTATTGGAAAATTGCCAAAATGAACTCGATCAAATCAGTAGAATTCCTAATATGTTCGTATTTAAACCATGGCTCAATCTAATCCTGCGTCAACTACAGAAATATCAATGAAGTAACAAATGCAGACTCTCACCTACTTCCTTGTTTGGAATATTGTATTAATAGGGTTGGCAGTCCCAGATTTCTTAGCAAAATAGACTTGTTAAAAGGATACTGAGTTAAAAATCACACAACACCAGGTTATACCTTGGAACCTCCAACTGCATGGTATCAATGTTGATTTCATTAGTTTGCTTATCTCCAATCTCCACACACACACCCCCCCCCCCGGCATCTGCCGTCTTGAGCTGTCCCACCTGTCCATCTTCCTTCCCACCTAAACGTTCCACTCTCTCTGCTCGACCTACCTCCCACCCACACAACCTCCTTCCCATTTATCTCTCAGCCCCTTCGTCTCCCCCCACCCCAACACACACATTCCTGATGAAGGGTTTATGGCTGGAATGTCAATTCTGCCGCTGCTCAGATGCTGCCTGACCTGCTATGCTTTTCCAGCATCACACTTTTCGACTCTGATCTCCAGCATCTGCAATCCTCACCTTCTCATAGAGAAGCCCGTAGGATGTTTTACTTGAAAAAATAAATTGACACCAAAAGGGATACTCTGGAGTGGCAAAGGATCCCCTGGATTTGCTAGGATTGCTGCTGCTCTTAAACATTTTGAAATATCTTCGCTGCAGAGAAACATTGGTATATAATGATCGTAATCCTGAGCCTTTGTTTAAAAAAAAAATCACGAATAATAGCTTCCAGCTTCCACACTGGTATCCCCTAAGGATTAAACCTTGGCTCCCTCCTGTTTCTCATCTACATGCTATCCCTTGTAGGTATTGTTCTGACCCATTGGGTGGAGAGCTGCACGTTGATCCCCACTATTCCTCGAGTTGTACTAAATGTTAAAGTTTTCTTTTAAAGTAATCTCATTATCTGAATTGGTCTGAGTTCCGGACTAAGATAGATGGAAAGTATGGACAAGTTTTCTGTACTGAGTAAGTATTAATATTTATTACAAGTAATTAGACTATAGCTACAGATAAACAGATATAAACCATTTGCATCAACATAACTATTTAAAACTTTACTCCTGTCATTAGCTCCCCCTTTATTGCACACAAGCAAACAAATTAGGAAAGTAGATTGTTGGCAAAGCTGGAAAGTCAGGGCAGCAGTCTTTGCTTCCTGGTTTCGATCTCCATATGATCCTTCTTTGGCTGACTAGATCCCTTATTATTCAGACATCTTTCTCAATGTTTCCACAGCTTTTTAAGTACAGGGGAACTGATTCACTTTGAAAATGTCTCTAACTATCAATTCAAAATCACAAATCATAACAACTGCTGCCAGAAAAAAAATCGCTGGTTTTCTTCAAGTTTAAGCGAAACTCAACTGCAGAGATTAGGTAGCTATGGATGGGGAGCACATTTCTTTTTCTCTCGCTCTGTGTCTCTGTAACTTCCAGCTCCAAGCTGCTCAGCCAACTGAAAACCAATCATATGGTTATTGGCAAGTAAAAGGTCACTGCTATTGGTCTGTGGACTAATGTGGACTAATTTGGGGCGGCACGGTGGCACAGTGGTTAGCACTGCTGCCTCACAGCGCCAGAGACCTGGGTTCAATTCCCACCTCAGGCGTCTGTCTGTGTGGAGTTTGCACATTCTCCCCGTGTCTGCGTGGGTTTCCTCCGGGTGCTCCGGTTTCCTCCCACAGTCCAAAGATGTGCAGGTCAGGTGAATTGGCCAATCTAAATTGCCCGTAGTGTTAGGTAAGGGGTAAATGTAGGGGTATGGGTGGGTTGCGCTTCGGCGGGGCGGTGTGGACTTGTTGGGCCAAAGGGCCTGTTTCCACACTGTAAGTAATCTAATCTAATCTAATCTAATCTAATAACAGTTGTCAATCAACTTCTTGTTGCCATTGAGCTATATTAGTGCACAAACCTCTTGGCTCCAGGTTTTCTGCAATCTGAAATTAAATTATTGCTTATTCAAATAGTTGTTTACAATGCCTGTCGAAATATCAGATTACTTGCAGCCACTCGTTTACACACTTTTTTAAAAACCAAAAGTAAAAATTACACTGTTCTTGAAACCTCCTATGAAGTCATAGTTTCACATGAAGCCACCCAACTCCCCCTCACCACCATTTCTCTCAATTGTTCACTATTACTAAATTATTAGGTTGCTTATCCCACATAGAGTGCTCTATAAGCAGAAATTTACTCCAGATATTGGAATGAATGAATTTATTTGCTTTGGTACCTGTTTTAAAAACCAATGCCTATCTGCCAATTCCATTGGTCTACCTGGCAACAGTCTTAAGATTAAACTAGTCTCTGCAAGCTTGGTTTCACGTTTGCAAAAATGAGTTTCTGATCTCATTCATATCATCTCTAAAGACCACTTTTCCCACCTCTGTGACATGCTTTCTGCAGCTGAAACACTCATTCATGTGTTAGTTACCTCAATTTCAATTCTGATCTGCATAGTCTGTCATATTTCACTCTCTGTAACATTGAGGCCATTCAAAACCCTGCTACATTATGTCTTAATTTGCAGCAAGTTCTTTTCCCAGCATTCCTCTGTTCCCTACCTATCATTAGCCTGTTGGTAAGTACTGCCTTGATTTTAATATTTTACACTCTGTTTTCAAATCCATCTTGCCAAAGACCTTGCCTTTCCCTAGCTTTGTAATGTTGTCCAATCGCATAATTCTGCAATATCTGCACTTCTATAACTCTGGCCTCGATTGCATCTCTGATCATAATTGTTTAATCAATGATGGCCTTACCTTCAGTTTCCTAAGTCCTGGATTTACAGTAAAATCCTGTCATTTGCAGGGGTTACATTATTCAAAACGGCAAATGTATTTTATAATGGTTGCCAATTGGATGGGTTCCTACTGTCTGGTATACAGTAAAAGATGAAAATTAAAAGCATGTTTTTAATACATATAAAGATATCCTACTAAAAAAAAGTAAGAAGTGTGTAAAATTTGTCTCACATTTATCCAGTATAATGCAATGATCTAACAGTAATGAACGCCTACATGCAATCATTCCTGTAAACAATGTTGATGCAATGCATGCTTTCTATTTTAGGAAGTGCAATATAATATGTTATAGATACCTTCCATTATCTCTGTCTTTTTGCAGTCATTTAAGCACTTTGTCCCCAGTTGGCAAAATTGGGCACATAATGTTTTACATGGATAACAAATTCTCAAGTGGAGACTTTACCTCACCAAGCTTCTCTGCTTTCTTCTATTGATTTGTACCTTTAAGACTCTAATTGAAATTTTGATCATTGCTTTTGATCATCTGACCTTATATGGCTCAGTACCAAGTTATGTTTTATAATGCTTCTGAGAAGTGCCTTTGGCTGTTTCATTCTTTAGAAATGATATATAAATATAAGCTATTATTGAGTGAATGCAGCACAATATATTTGCTGTTTGCAAAGTTTTTCAAGAATGTAATCTCTGACCTGCAAGACCTTTACTATACGTCCAGAGCTTTGGGAGTGGGAAACTGAAGGACAGGCCACCAATAGAGGGACAGTTATGATTGCAGGTCCACAAGAGACCAGAATTACAGAAGCACAAATATGGTATAGTTTCCATTATTAGATCTGAAAGTTGTAAATAGCTGAAATAATGAATCGTTATCATGTCTCGGTATTGTGAAGAATATGGTAAAAGTTTGCAGAAAACACCAAATGTGATAGTGGATTGGGGTGATTTTGCTTTAATTTGCACTTTGGTGCAGTTTGTTGTTGAATATAAACCGAACACAACCTTTGGCGATGTTGCGCCAAGCGAATTTCACGTATCAAAATGTTTTGTCATACTAATGAACCTTTTTTTCAGCTATTCCTGAAATAATTGTCCTGCTGATGTTAAAGGTTTGGGAGAGACAGTACCACACCATTTCTGTGACTTGAACAACTTCAGATCCAGGTTGAGAATCTGGAGTTTGAGCTGCAGATGTTGTGCCATATCAGGGAGGGGGCTACTTACCCTAACCCCGGACACTTTACTGCCGAAGTTGCATTCTTAAATACCTTACATTAGATATTTTAAACTAAGTCTGTGAGAAAAGGCAGGAGGGTGTGATTGTAGGTGAACTAGATATGGTTGGCTTTCAAGATACCTTAGTTCCTGTAATTGTCATACAAGGTTCTTTCAACCTGTGTAGATGAAAGTGAGCATTGTGGGGAGGATGAATGACCTGACAAAATGACAATCTCATGCAGGGATCTGGCCAAGTGGTTGGAGGAAACAAGGACATAGTGATAGAGGACAATATCATTTGGGGGGGGGGGGGATACATACTGTTTTATACAGCTGTCAGTGTAAGTGTTGCCTGCCTTGTGCAAGGGTTAAATATGTCCCCCCAGGTTGGAGGGGAGCTTGGTGTAGGAGGGGAAGGATCCAATTGTTATTGTCCACATTGTTCTCAATAACATTGTAATAATAAACATTTTAAAATGGTGAGTCTGTGGAATTCTTTACTGCAGAGCACTGCCATGGCTGAATCATTAAATATACTAAAGATAAATTTTTAATCATTAAGGGAATCCAGGGTCATGTGGATAATGTAGGAAAGTGGAGTTGAGGATTATCAAATCAGCTATGATTTCATTGAATGGCAGAATGGATTTGATGAACCAAATTGCCTACTACTTCATCGTTTGGTCACAGGTGTATAGAGCAGAAGGATCTATTGAATAATGATTGTAATGCCTGTGTTTAGATTTTTATCAAATAACTTTTTGAAGGAAGATGCTGTACAGTTTTGTCTTCTCAGTCAGTGTAGGGTAACACTGACAGATTTCAGTTACTTAGCTGTAGAGATGGTGAAAGAGTTCAGTTTTATGTTAGGTGTTAGTCCCATTTAAAGAACTAATAAAACAAGTTACACTTCTCCATCTGAACTGCTCAAAGCTTGGAAATGCAGATTTATTGTAGAAAACAAGTTGTCAGAACCAAGGGAGATGTGAACAGTATGAGAAAAAGATAAGTCAATGCAAAATCCAGTTTTTGCAAGGATATTTTGTTTTTATCTGTATGTGGTGAAGTAACATTGCTCATTAGCAGTCTTCAAGAAAGCTGCTAACAAGATCTAGTGAACTCTGTAGCATGGTTTTCTCTTTGCTTGATGTTCAATAGAAGTCAGTGGGATCTCTTTGCTTCCAAAAGTGATATCAAGGAGGTTAAGTAACCAATCACATTCCAGAATACCAAACCAGAATAAAACACATTGAATTCCTTCACCTTTCATTATGTTAAGTTTTTTTTATCAATAGCAAAACTAATGACTAGAATATGCAAGTGCAATTAAGATGAAGCTTTAAGATCATAAGAAAACTAAAAGATCTGGAACTTTTTAATGTGACATTCAACAAATATAAAATTATTCTTTCAGGACCAATGAGGCAGCTTAGAAGTAACAATGACTTAGGCAAGCTATTGAAAGCTCTTATTCAATGAGGTATAACACTTTTGCAAATATTTGCAACAAGCCTGTTCAATGATTTCTGATTGATAGTATGGGGAAGTGCACTTATGGGAACTGTTGAATCATTAACAGCAACTGCTGAAATTCTAGATTCAATTGGCCTTGTATGGACTTCAGAAATCAGTGAGTAAATACTATGGTTTTCCTGTCATTATTATTGCAGACATCTGGCCAATAATTCAATGTTAAATGGCAATGCTGCAGATACTGTGTTTATCATTAGGAGGAAATGATGGAATTTCTAAGAATTGAGGTAATGTTCGTAATGATCAGAGTTAACTAATTTTAGATTAAATTTGTGAATTGATTCAGTGGTAATGTTTTCATAATCTCTGAACAAAGGAGGAGTAGGGGCTGATAAATGTGTAATTCCTTATTAAGATTTCTCTTCAAATAACACAGTCACAGCATCCTAGTGATTAAGCTAGTGTACACTATCAATAGACTAGGCAATTGTCAGAATCCAAAAGGTTGTTTCAAAGAATCTGCATTTTATCACTACTCTCCATGTAGTAACCCAAGAAGTAGCTGGCTTTCCATTCCACAACCAGATTTTAAAAAAATGATTGGACCACTGTATGTATGAGCTTCCTACACTTTTAGGGGGGGAATAGACTTACTGATGTCTGTTATTATTACTACATTTATCTCTCTGTATTGACGGCCTTTTTCCTGCTCCTTAGCAATCACCGGATGTACGGCTATGAGAAAGGAGTATTATGTACAAGCCAGGTTCTTATGGCAATCAATACAGTTTCCTGTTGAATAAAATTTCTGTGTATAAAGATGGTGGTTTCAATGATATCATCTCTATTCTCATACATGTTGGACTGTCTGATCCATTGACTGCTGAGATTCAGTTTCTTGTGCTAAATAAAGTGCCTTAGCTGGTGAAGATTCAGTAGGCTAACAAAACCACAGTCTGGTGTTAAGTATTGTTGTGTATGGATGTGATTCACTACCTTTCTAACAATGACTTAGCAAAATTTTGTTATAATAGACCTCTGATTTCAGTTGTGGTTTGTCCAGTAATCTAGTTGCCAGTAACACATTTGTGGCTCCATTGAAGAGAAACAGTAATTGTTACTATTAAGAATAATAGGAAATTCCAAGGAACGCATCATTTGTGGCTTAATTCCAGTTGGACAGTCATAGATTAGTGTTTCTTTCCAGTAAAAGCTCTTCCATCTGTCAGTTTTAGTTGATCCTGTATGAGGCAAAGCTCCCTGCATCATGGGCCAGAGGTTCTCCATTTGACTCTTCATTGTCAAATATAAAATTTACATTATTTGCACAATATTTCTAAATCAGCTGTTTGTTCCAAGCTAAATAGAAAATGGAAGAAAGGCATTAGAAGATGATGGTAAGGTCAACTATCAGAAGGTTTGCAGACAAATTGAAAGTACATTGACAGTAATTGTCCTGAAAGGCTAGTTTTCAAGTTCATAGTCACAAGGATGTCATTTGTTGCATACTTTTCTAAGTTACTTGAATTTTCTTAAATTATATAAGAGTTGCACAGAATGTTACAGCTGAGAATTGGGCCATTCTGCCCAGTCTGTATGTGGGTATGTATGTTTCACAAATTTCTTCTAACCCTTTCAATATAATTTATTCCATTCTCCTTGTACTTTAAATGCATCTATATATTTTATATATAAACATCCTCAAAAAAAGGTTTGCCACCACTCAGACTGTCAGTCTTCTAGATTCTGTAACTTGCATAACTTGTGTTCAAATGTTTAGAGAATTATAATTTACAGAATGACGTTAGCTTAAGGGAAGTAACAACTTTCACAGCTAAATCTGAATTAAGTCCTCTGTACAGTAATTTAGTTTCTCTGTTAGTTGATGTCATTTGTTTTGCCTCTCCCGAAGTTTATTACACTTGTCATGCTTTGATTAAAAAGCAATTTCAGGATATTATTAAAATAAGTTGAAATTTTAAGGAATTAGATTCTAAATAAACCTACATCTCCCTATTTGGAGGAAAGGAGTGCCTGGTAAGGGTGCATATTGTCATTATGTCCTCCCAATCCTCCTTACTGAGCACCATAGTTTTGTTGAAACAGTTAAGAAATTTAAAGTGAGGGGCTACTCAATAATATGTATTAGTTTCACTGTGAAACTGCATGTTAATGGGATCTGATCTGCTGTACAAAATCGTGTCACCAGTTCAGAGCACAAGTCAGGTACAACTTGGAAATGAGCAAGAGAAGGGGATACCAGAAGAGCTTTTTCATTCTGCCAGACTTTATGAACTGTAAATACATTTTGGGAACAAATGGCTTAATTGCATTAACGGCCAGCTTGATTAACAAATAGCATGCTATTTTCTTGCCTTGCCTTTATCGATATCTGTTTTTACTCTTTTTTTTTAAATGTGACTGTAGTGATTACTTTTTCAAAAGAACGAACAGAATGCAGTACAGAGCATAAAATGGATTGTAAGTTCCAAACCTGAAATAGTGGATTAATTCTTCTTAGAACTGTGTTTTTATTATAGTTTAGAATGCTTTTTTTCAGCTACAGTGATCTGGACCTTGGGATCATTGTTCTGTGTTTATCAATTTAAAATTAAAAGTTGAGACAATTAAGTTTTAAATGTGTTTGCTATGTGAAGGCATTTGTCACTACTGTAAAGTACAATTCTTAATTGAGAAACTGTAACTTTGCAGTTTCAGAATACAGCAGAAAAATTTATATCAAATGAATTTTCATTTCAGCTTCAGCTGCTTATGGAGTCAGAGATATACAGTATGGAAACAGACCCTTCGGTCCAACTTATCCATGCCAACCAGGTACCCAACCCAATCTAGTCCCACCTGCCAGCACCTGGTCCATATCCCTCCAAACCCTTCCTACTCCAGATGCCTTTTAAATGATGCAATTGTACTAGCCTCCACCACTTCCTCTGGCCGCTCATTCTGTACATGTACCACCCTCTGTGGGAAAAGGTTGCCCCTTGGGTCTCTGTTATATCTTTCTCCTCTCACCCTAAACCTATGCCCTCTAGTTCTGGATTCCCCCAACCCAGGGAAGAGACTTTGTCTATTTATCCTATCCATGCCCCTCATGATTTTATAAACATCTATAAGGTCACCCCTCAGCCTCTGATGCTCCAGGGAAAACAGCCACAGCCTGTTCAACCTCTCCCCATAGCTCAAATCCTCCAACCCTGGCAACATCCTTGTAAATCTTTTCTGAACCCTTTCAAGTTTCACAACATCCTTCTAATAGGAAGGAGACCAGAACTGCATACAATATTCCAACAGTAGCCTAACCAATGTCCTGTACAGCCGCAACATGACCTCCCAAGTCTTGTTCTCAATACTCTGACCAATAAAGGAAAGCATATCAACGCTGCCGACACTATCCCATCCACCTGTGACTCCACTTTCAAGGAACAATGAATCTGCACTCCAAGGTCTCTTTGTTCAGCAACATTCCCGAGGACCTTACCATTAAGTGTCGGTAAGTCCTGCTAAGGTTTGCTTTCCCAAATGCAGCACCTCGCATTTATCTCAATTAAACTCCATCTGCCACTTCTCAGTCCATTGGCCCATCTGATCACGATCCCGTTGTAATCTGAGGTAATCTTCTTCGCTGTCCACTACACCTCCAATTTTGGTGTCATCTGCAAACTTACTAACTGTACCTCTTATGCTCACAATGAAATCATTTATATAAATGACGAAAAGTAGTGACCCAGCACCGATCCTTGTGGCACTCCACTTGCCACAGGCATCCAGTCTGAAAAACGACCGTTCACCACGACCCTCTGTCTTCTACCTTTTGAGCTAGTTCTGTATCTAAATGGCGAGTTCTCCCTGTATTCCATGAGATCTAACCTTGCTCACCAGTCTTCCATGGGGAACCTTGTCGAATGCCTTACTGAAGTCCACATAGATCACATCTACTGCTCTACCCTCATCAAGCCTCTTTGTTACTTCTTCAAAAACTCAATCAAGTTTGAGACATGATTTCCCATGCATAAAGCCATTTTGACCATCCCTAATCAGTGCTTGCCTTTCCAAATACATGTACATTCTGTCCCTCAGGATTCCCTCCAACAATATGCCCACCACCAACGTCAGCCTCACTGGTCCATAGTTCCCTGGCTTGTCCTTACCACCTTTCTTAAACAGTGGCACCACATTAGCCAACTTCCAGTCTTCCAACACCTCACCTGTGACTATCGATAATACAAATATCTCAGTAAGAGGTCCAACAATCACTTCCCTGGCTTCCCATAGAGTTCTAGGGTGCATCTGATCAGGTCTTGGGGAAATCCTGGGGATTTATCCACTTTGTGTTTCAAGACATCCAGCACTTCCTCTTCTGTAATATGGACATTTTTCAAGATGTCACCATCTATTTCCCTACATTCAATATCTTCCATGTCCTTTTTGTTTAATATCTGCCCCATCTCTTGCAGCTTCACACTTAAGGTCGCCTGGCTGATCTTTGGGGGGCCCTATTCTCTCCCTAGTTACCCTTTTGTCCTTAATATATTTGTAAAAACCCTTTGGATTCTCCTGAACCCTATTTGCCAAAGTTATCTCATGTCCCCTTTTTGCCCTCCTGATTTCCCTCTTAAATATATATACTCCTACTGCCTTTATACTCTTCTAAGGATTCACTCAATTTATCCTGTCTATACCTGACATATGCTTTCTTCTTTTTCTTAACCAAACCTTCAATTTCTTTAGTCATCCAGCATTCCCTATACCTAAAAATCTATTGGAATTCTGTGAAGGCCATACAAGCAACATGGAAAACAGGGACTCGGTGGATGTGGTGTACCTAGATTTCCAAAAGCATTCGACAAGGTGCTGCACAAGAGACTGCTGCATAAGATAAGGATGCAGGGCGCTACGGATAGAGTATTAGCATGGATAGGGGATTGGTCGACTAACCGGAAGTAAAGAGTGGGGATAAATGAGTGCTATTCTGGCTGACAGTCAGTGACTAAGGGTGTGCCTCAGGTATCAGTGTTGGGACTGCAATTATTCGCAATTTATATAGATGATTTGAAGTTGGGGACCACATGTAGTGTGTCAAAGTTTGCATACGGCATTAAGTTGAGTGGCAGAGCAAAGTGTGCAGAGGAATAGGAAACTTCGCAGAGGAACATAGTTATTTTGAGTGAGTGGGCAAAGGTCTGCCAGATGGAATACAATGTTAATAAGTGTGAAGTCATCCATTTTGGTAGGAGTAAGTGGAACAGATTATTACTTGAATGGTAAAAAGTTGCAGCATGCTGCTATACAGAGGGACTTGGGTGTCCTTATGCATGAATCACTGAAGGTTGGTCTGCAGGTACAAGTAATAAGGAAGGCAAATGGAATTTTGCCCTTTATTACTAAACAGATTGAGTTGAAAAGCAGGGAGGTTATGTTGCATCCGTACAGGGTGCTGGTGAGGCCATACCTGGATTACTGCAAGCAATTTTGATCTCCTTACTTGAGAAAGGATGTACTGGCACTGGAGGGGGTGCAGAGGAGGTTCACTAGATTGATTCTGTAGACGAAAAGTTTGGCTTATGAGGAGAGACTGAGTAGACTGGGATTATAATCATCCGAAATCAGGAGAATGAGGGGGTTTCTAATAGAAACATGGCTCTACAGGACATTGGTTGGGCCACTGTTGGAACATTGCATGCAATTCTGGTCTTTCTATCGGAAAAATGTTGTGAAACTTGAAAGGGTTCAGAAAAGGTTTACAAGGATATTGCCAGAGTTATAGGGAAAGGTTGAATAGGCTGGGGGCGTTTTCCGTGGGGCATTTGGGCACTGAGGGGTGACCTTATAGAGGTTTATAAAATCATGAGGGGCATGGATAGGATAAATAGACAAAGTATTTTCCCTGGGTGGGTCCAGAACTAGAGGGCATAGGTTTAGGGTGAGAGGGGAAAGATATAAAAGAGACCTAAGGGGCAACTTTTTCACGCAGCGAGTGGTACGAGTATGGAATGAGCTTCCAGAGGAAGTGGCGGAGGCTAGTCCAATTGCAACACTTAAAAGACATCTGGATGGCTATATGAATAGGAAGGGTTTGGAGGGATATGGGCCAGGTGCTGGCAGGTGGGACTAGATTGGATTGAGATATCTGCTCGGCATGGACAAGTCGGACCGAAGGGTCTGTTTCTATACTGTACATTTCTATTACTCTATACAATTATGAATAGAAAAAATAGGATGTTTCCACTGGCAGGTGAAACTAGGGCATAACCTCAAGATTAGAGAGAGCAGATTTCGGACTGAACTGAACTGAGAAGGAGCTTCTTCACCCAGAGGGTTGTAAATCTCTGGAATTCCTTGCCCAATGAATTAGTTGATGCTAATAATGAATTAAGGGATATGGTGAGAGCATTGGTAAGTGGATCTGAATCCTTAAAGATCAGCCATGATCTTATTGAATGGCAGAGAAGGCTCAAAGGACCAGACGGCCTACCCATGCTCCTAGTTCTTATGTTCTTATATATGTTTTGATAGAGAGTCTTTATTATTTTGAGAGCAAGATATTAGATGGGCAGTTAGCTGTCTGGCTCTGCAACAGTAGCTCTGCTGTTTGGTGGCAGTTGCTCTGATCAGTTTTCAAAATGCCCTGCTTTTATGGCCCTCCCCGCCCATCTTGCCCCCGCAAACATTATACCCTATCATTGGTCCAATGTCAATACACTAACTTCAAACTCAATTGGGTTTAGTATCCCATTAATTTAAATTAATGGGTTAAATTTGAATTGCTGTAAAAACAGCAACCAAAACTCAAGTACCTATTTAACAGCCATTTGCTACATGTTTCTATTTTGGAACAGCCTGTCTCTTAGCTGTTCTGTTCTGCAGCTGTGACCGTACTTTAAATTTACTTTAAAAATTCAGAAAACACTTTCTTTCTTCAAGTGAACATGTACAGGAACACTATCAAGATGATATAGATGTGAAGTTCTTCATGGAAGCTAAATTTTGTTCAATTTTCAAACCAGTGCTCTCACCTTTTCCCTGTGAGAAGGAAAAGCAGCAGAAGGAGAAAATAAAAATTTTAGTTTATTGTCTTCTTCTGAGTTTTTGATATGTGGTGTAGGGTAGTAGGTAACACACTTGGGTTTAAAAAGGAAATAGTTAAAGTATGTAACAAAAGACTTGGGGGAGAAGTCCGTTTTACTCATTATGAAGGTGCTCAATCTTTGCAGTAAGCATGCATTTAGCTCAAAGTTTCACAGGCATGGATTTTGCAGTGGTAATTACACTGAAACTGTAAGTGTTCACTGCTTTACCTTCACTGAAATTACTCTGCTACAGCCAAACTGGGATCAGCTCTGATCTCCAGCATCTGCAGTCCTCACTTTCTCCTAGTCTGTAGAAATGCCAAACAAAGCTGAAAGCCATGAGTTGTCAGTGATGTTGTCCCTTTGAGCCAAGTTCAACCTCCTAACAACTGGTTAACTGTTGGCATTTGCTAATGCATGAGGAGTGTTAGTTTGCATTGGTAGAATAGTGAGACTTTGGACTAGGTAACTGTAAAACCTGCACCCACACCTCCTCCCTCACCTCTATCCAAGGCCCTAAAGGAGCCTTCCACATCCATCAACGTTTTACCTGCACATCCACTAATATCATTTATTGTATCCGTTGCTCCCGATTCGGTCTCCTCTACGTTGGGGAGACTGGACGCCTCCTAGCAGAGTGCTTTAGGGAACATCTCTGGGACACCCGCACCAATCAACCACACCGCCCCGTGGCCCAACATTTCAACTCCCCCTCCCACTCTGCTGAGGACATGGAGGTCCTGGGCCTCCTTCACCGCCACTCCCTCACCACCAGACGCCTGGAGGAAGAACGCCTCATCTTCCGCCTCGGAACACTTCAACCCCAGGGCATCAATGTGGACTTCAGTTTCCTCATTTCCCCTTCCGCCACCTCACTCTTGTTCCAAACTTCCAGCTCAGCACTGTCCCCATGACTTGTCCGGACTTGTTATACCTGCCTATCTCCTCTTCCACCTATCCACTCCACCCTCTCCTCCCTGACCTATCACCTTCATCCCCTCCCCCACTCACCTGTTGTACTTGATGCTACTTTTTCTCCACCACCTTTAGTTTATCTCTCCACGCTTCAGGCTCTCTGCCTTTATTCCTGATGAAGGGCTTTTGCCCTAAACGTCAATTTCGCTGCTCCTTGGATGCTGCCTGAACTGCTGTGCTCTTCCAGCACCACTAATCCAAAAACTGTTGTTGGCTATATAAATGTTTGAAAGAGCACTTGAACTATAGTTTCTAAATGGCCTCCCTTTCATCCTTTTTGTTGAAACAAAAAGATAAACCAGTCATTTTTGTGAGTTGCTGAAACTATAAGAAAAATGTCACTGCAGTTATGCAAAAAGTATGGTGTTTGTGTCTCTACTTATTAAGAAGAGAATGCTTTGGCAATTTAATGGAGATGTGTGATTTCCCCTTTAAGGTTCGTGGGAACTTCATAATTAACTTTCATGAACAAATGTCATTTGCTTACATCTGATATTTGTCTGAACAGCAATATTTTTACTTTTGTTTTAGATTCAAATTCTGATATGCTGTGAGAGGATGTATTTATGAGCATTTTATCTATTGACTGCAGTTTCTTTAGATTTTAAAATTAAGCAATCATTTGCAGTACCATTTACTTCTATTTTCCGAATTGACCCCACTTTAATGCTTGAAAACTAAAGTGACTCAGATGTCAACAAAAATCAAATAGCAATAAAGTAGTACAGTATATAATTATCAGTATGTAATTGTATTAAAGTTTGCATTTTACAGATCATCACAAATATGAAAATCCATGATAAAATCTTGGGCTCTCTGACTAGGCTGATCTTGGACGTGCCATCAAATATGTATGGATTTCATCCTTTGTCTCACCAAGAAGGACAAGGGCAGCAGATAAATAGGAAAATCATCTCAAGGCACTCGCCATACATATCACTGTTCCTTCAGTGTCACTGGGTTAAAATCCTGGAACTCCTTCCCTAACAGCTTTGTGAATGTACCTACACCAAATGGGCTTCAGTAGTTTAATAAAGCAGCTCACCCCCATCTTAAGGGCAACTAGGATGGGTAATAAATGCCAGCCTAGCTAGCGATGTCCATGTCCCATGATTGAATAAAAAATGTTAACTTAGTTCTGACATTAAGTGACCTTCATGTTTAGCAATAGTGATATTATCAAACAGGCTAGGCAGCCAATCATATTGAAGAATTCTTCCACAATGGACCAGAAAACAAAAAGGTGTGATTATCATTCATTATTTAATCATTTTAGACACAAAAAATGCGGTTATGATGGGGCAATGGTAACGTCACTTGACTAGTAATTCAGAGGCCTAGGCTAAACCTGTAGGGACACAGCAGCTAGTCAAATTTAAATTCAACTAATAAATATATCCAGAATTGAAAGCTGGTCATTCTAACGGTGCCATGAAACTATAATTATTGTAAAAACCCATCTGGTTCACTATAAAAGGAAATTTCCCATTATTCTGGCCTAAATGTTATTCAAGACCCACTTATGACTGCCCTCTGAAGCGGCCTAGCAAGCTACTTAGTTTATGAGCAGTTGGGGATGGGGAACAAATGCTGGCCATCACATTGCTGTGGGTCTTGAATCCCATTTAAGCCAGAAGGAATAAAAACAGGATGGGGTATTAGGAGAAGGGGAACACAAGAGATCAGAGACACAGGGGTGGGGAGAAGTGACATTTTGCAACTCCCATTCTTCCTCTTTGCAGATCCCTTGATTGGGCTAGAGTGCCTGATGAGGAACCCACAGGAGTTTGTTGGCAAAGCTGAGGCATCACTAAATTGCGATGGGCACTGGGATAATGGATGTCCATTGGGTCACTAAAGAGCCTGACATCCTGCTGTTAGCAGCTAGGAATTCCACATCAGCCTCTTCTAGCTTTTTTTTTAATCAGTGCAGCTTCTGCTGTATCCAGGGATCGATGAAGGACCTCTTCCATGAATAAGTAGACTTAGCCTCCCTGGTTGCATTAAATCCAGCTCTTTAAGTTTCCCATCACAAATACTGATTCAAAGCAGGTATTCAATAATTTTATAATTCCTGGTCCTTACCTCTAAATTAAATCTAATTTTATGGTTATTTGTACTAATGCAGAATACTATTTATTTTTATATTTCTCCACTTAATTTTGTATATCTTTTGAACTTTTTAATTTTTTGACTTATTTTCTGACACTTTCATGATCTCTCCTGTCTCAGACTTACAGAATACATAATTAATGAGTTATTTCTAAATATATATTGATTTGTATGGCTTAAAAACTTTAATTTCAAGCGTTCTGAACTGCTTGTATTACCTTCTCAAAGTCATCAGGCCATACTTGTAAATCTCCAAGTGATAATGATCGTTTCTCTCAGGATCTTGAGACTGATGAGCATACTGACATTATCTGTCTCAATGAAGCCCACTCTTGCACTCCAAATAAAGAAACATTCAATCCTTGTGCTGCTTCCGTTGTTCTTTATTGTTGGTTAGCAGTTGACATTTTAACTTTTGTAAATTCAGGTAGAAGCAACATTTGTTTGGATTTGGCAAAGCCAGAGGAAAACTATGATTTGTATGCTAATGAGAGGCACACAGGACGAGTGATATGTTACAACTGGCATTAGTGCCTGATCTCTGCTATGTCACTGTTCATAGTTAATAAAGAAAGGGAAGATTGATTTTGTTAAATGTGTTCCCACCAGCTGTGAATCCTGTGTACATGGAAACCAACTGTGAAAGTAATTTATTACTTATTTGGACAAAACTGCCAGTAAATGTTTTAAGTTATTCTCAGGAATTCTGTACTTTTAATGTGCGAATGAGCTCTACAAATTGTAGCCATACAATTAATATAAAATTTCATGCTTTATTACAGGCTGTTTATTGGGCCACTAATCTGAATTCACTGAGCTACATTGTATTTGCAATGTATAACATTCTAATTTTGTGAAATGTATAAATAAGTTTTAGAATGGTAACTGCGTGAAATCAGATATTTCTCCAGATTACTTCAGATGGAAAACAATGGATGACATTTTTACTTCAAATCCATCGGACTTTGTTGGTGGAGAGGTGGGAATAAGCTTATATTAGCGAGTTGCATTGATAATTTGCTGGAACTTTAATTAATTGGCTGACGTGTTTCTGTGTCCTATTAGATTCATTTGTTATCAATGTGGTTCTTTTTTTTTGAAAATTTTGTGGATAGAAAGATTTAACACATCAATTGTGGCACTAGTGTTGGCATCAGGTATAATTTAATGTCTGCAATTATTATTACTAAGGTTGTTTGCACATTTTTATAGTACTATGCAATATTGAGAACTCAAGTTAATTGAATGGAAATAGAATGTTTCATTTTGCATGATTTTCTAATTTTCTTTCCTTCTTGCCCAAATAAAAGGTATTGGAAAGAATGTGATTTGTGAGAAAGCAGCAACTGCAGGAGATGCCTTCAAAATGGTGAAAGCAGCTCGTTACTATCCTAAACTCATGAGTATTGTCGATAATGTACTTCGGTTTCTACCAGCATTTGTGAAGATGAAGCAGTTAATTGAAGAAGGCTACATTGGTAATGTCATGATCTGTGATGTACGTGTATATTGGGGCAGTCTTCTCAGCAACAAATATAACTGGATTTGTGATGATCTAATGGGTGGTGGTGGGCTTCACACAATGGGCACTTATATTGTAGATCTCCTGACTCACTTGACCAATAAGAAGGCTGAGAAGGTCCATGGCCTCCTGAAAACTTTCGTGAAACAAAACGATAACATACATGGAATCCGACACGTCACTAGTGATGATTTCTGCTTCTTCCAGATGTTAATGAATGGTGGTGTGTGTAGCACTGTTACACTCAACTTCAACATGCCTGGCCCATTTATCCATGAAGTCATGATTGTGGGATCCATGGGCCGTTTGGTTGCTCGAGGTACAGACTTGTATGGGCAAAAAAATACTTCCTTCAAGGAGGAGCTGCTGCTTGCTGATACCATGTCTGTAAACACACCTGGGCTGCTAGAGAAAGCATTCAGCGATATTCCCCTTATATATTTAAAGGGCACTGTTTACATGGTGCAAGCCTTGAGCAAATCCTTTAAGGATCAAGAGGATCGGCGCACCTGGGCCCACAGGCCAGTTTCAATGGCTGCATCCTTTGAAGATGGCCTTTATATGCAAAGTGTTGTGGATGCTATTAAGAGATCGAGCAGGTCTGGGGAATGGGAAGTTATTGCTATGATAACAGAAGAACCAGATTCTAATCAGAACCTATGTGATGCCTTGCAACGTAATAACCTGTAATAACATTATGGAGTAATAGCACAGTAGATACATTTCACCAAAAACAGAACCTTATTCCAATTCAAAGATCATATTTAAAGTAACAAAGCAATTTCAGGTTAGTTCTTGTAAGTACATTATAGATACTTGTGTTTATTTGAATTGTTTCCGCCTATACAGTTATAACTGCGCAAGTTTCAATAAACCATCCTATTCCATTCTTAAGCTCTTAAAAAAATTCTAAATTTTAACCTTTGTCTGTTAACAGACTATTTCAACAAACTCTCACATAACAGTAGTTCATGAGCGAAGAGTGAGAACAGTGCAAGTTTTGAAATTGTGCTTGGTCATTCCTAAAGCCACCCTGGAGGCAAAATGGATGTATTCAATATTTCAAAATCAATTCTTACAGGCAGAAAACACATTTATTCATAGAAATTTAAATAAGGATTCTAATACAGCATGGAAAATCGTAGGCTGGCTGTAAATTGTACATTTTCCTGTTTTGTATTGCTCCTTGTCCAGGGACAGTCCTTTAAAATTTCAAAAGAAACCTAGCATGATGCTGAAAATTTTCCCTTTTCCCAAAGGTTAAATTGCATATTTAATGGCAGTTAAACCTAGTTCATTTTGTGACTTGGAAATTTGTTGCAACCTGGATAAGTCTCTCCGTATGGTTTTCAGACTTTAATGCACGCACTAATCCTGACCTTGACGAGGGTATAGTTCCTTCTGTACAATCCAATGTAATCACTGTAAGAGTACCCATGACCTATTTTCAAAGGGAGAACCAGGTGAGCAGATTCAGTTAGGAAACAGAAATCACAAGCAATTTTGTATAAGTTTTAATGCCGTTAAGCCTTTTGAATTCACCAGGTTTGCTTAAGGTTTTGTACATAAAATAGAAAAGTCTGTGAGGATATGAACTATATGGAATGAAGGTACATTGTTATCTGTAGTGCCTTATTTAGGCCAGCCTCTACACTCTGTCCTGCCTTTACGTGCATAAATATCCAAACACACTAACCTGATTAATTGGCAGACTTCATTTTTTGACAATGTTATTAGTGATCATGTCATGGCATGCAATTATTGTTTCGTACTTAAGTAATTAACTTGCGATTTTTTTTTTTATTTTCCTTTGGTATATTGTTTACAAATTGACAGTTCTGATAAAACAAAAATATATTTTAGTAAATTGGCTATTGATAGGACTAGAAGAAAAACAAATGTTGAGCACCAGTTTATTGATATGGATACATCTTCCCAATTTTTGAAAAACTAATACTCTGATTTATGAAAAACTCATTAAAATTGGGGTGGGGGAAATATGATGGTGATGCAGGGAAAGGATTCTAGTTGACTAATAATTTCAGAGTGTGTACCATATTTGAAATAGCATGGCAAAAAAATGGCTGGAATATTTTTGTAATGTGCTGCATTTGTTTTCCACTTTGAATTTTGATTATGTGAAAAGCTGATTACTGTAATAACTGTAAAACATGTTTTTGGACCTGTAGATCTTAAGTTTTAAGTAAATCCAAGTTGTGTATTTTTGTCATAGTTTTTAAGAAGAAAATTTAATTTTTTTTCAAACTCTTTGTATATATTGACTCCAAAGAGATATTTATTACAGTCTTAAATGTTTTTATTAAAAATTGTTTGCTTTGCAAGACTGTTCAGGATGGGGACTGAATTAGTGTTCAAAATACAGCTAGGCTGTTTCATAGAAATAGTCAAACTGTATAGAGAATTGGGTGACTATAGATATTTATTTTTCTTTAAATTCAAATAAATGGGTTATTTATATTGAAGTTTATTTTCCATTGATAGGGGTCCAAGCATTAAACTTGATAAATTTCCTGTGTAAAATGCTTAAAATAAAAATGTTTATTTAAGACGTTTTGTTTTTAAAGTATTAGTATGATCGTAATATAAAGGTGGAGCTTTGGGAAGTAGACTTGTGTCCATATGTCATAATGTGTTTTACATGTATGGATTTACTATACAAAACACAGATTCATATTTTACTTGATAATGTGATTAAATTTTATTTATGGACACAGATCTATTAATTCTTAGCAGGTGGTTTTTAAGCAGTTCAAATAAAGCATGAAAAATAACACTGAAACAATGCCTGCCTTTGATTTAAATACTGTCTTTTTCCATATAGAGGAAATGCAAGTTTTGCTGTATTGGGGAATATACCTGTTATGTGTTCTGTCTTTGAGGTCTAGTATGTTGTTAAAACTGTTGAAAGTTTCTGGGCCAGTAAATTACTTACTGTGGTTCAGAAATAAAAAATGCAATTTTAAAACTGACTTTTTGGTTTCTATGTAATTTTTAAAATTCTATAAACTGACCAAGTATGTTCCATGCAGTTTACTTCACAGGATGATGTGTAGTTTATTTAGTAGCATGATTCTATCCAGTGGGTTTGATGAATCTTTCTTTCATATAACTGTTTCTAACCGTCACAAGTTGAACAACTTTACCACTTTGATATTGCTGTTGTCAATCTCCAGTGGAGACAAACTTTGGGAGAAGAATCTCACACTGTAAAGACAAATTTATGTAATATTTATAAAACTCTGAGCCTATTCCTAGATCTTTTCCAGTTTGCAAGTAACATATTTGCCATGTAGAACAAGGAAGAATTGCTAAAGTTCTACATGGACTGGATTAGATAAATTAAATAACTCAACTGAGAAATACTTCATTTTTTGAAAAATCAGTCATTTTCCTTGTGGAATATTTGGGCCTTACTCAAGTTCAGAATTCTCTGCTAGGCAGGAAAGAATGAAAAATTGAAGGTTCTTTGTGGCACTTTTTTGGGTGATCTTTCATGCTTTGATCTCCAGTTATTTCTTACACCCTTGTATTTTCTCTTCTCAGCCAATAAAATAATAATGTCTCCTCGAGGTTGTTTATTTTAAATATATGTCTTGACTTGTTTTCAAAATTGATACCATCATTGTCGTACGGTTCATGAAGTTTTACTCTTTGCATTTTGTTTTAGTTCTTGGATACCATCTAAACGTCTGCCTTTATGTTTCATACTCATTTAGATGATATCTGTTCTTAAGTCTGTAAGTTTGCTAGTTGAGCTTAAAGGTTTGTTTTCAGACGTTTCATCACTGTACTAGGTAACATCAGTGAGAGTCTCTGGTGAAGCGCTGTGATATGTCACACCTCTCTATTTATGTTGGTTTTTGCAAGTGGGTGATGTCATTTCTGGTTCTTTTTTTTCAAGGGAAGGTAGATAGGAACTAAATTGATATGCTTATTGATGGAGTTCTGGTTAGAATGCCATACCTCTTAAGAATTCTTGTGTGTCTTTGCTTCGCCTGTCCGATGATTTGTCCCAGTCAAAGTGATGTATTTCTTTGTCTGATGTATAGAAACTTTGATAGTGGGTTATGTCTTTTGGTGGCCAATTGGTGTTCATGTATCCTGGTAAGTTTCCTGCTAGTTTGTCCGATGTAGTTCTTGTGTTGCTGGAAAAGCGCAGCAGGTCAGGCAGCATCTAAGGAGCAGAAGAATCGACATTTCGGGCATGAGCCCTTCTTCAGGAATTCCTGTTGCGCTTTTCCAGCAACACATTTTCAGCTCTGATCTCCAGCATCTGCAGTTCTCATTTTCTCCTTTTTACAGTTGCATGGTATCTTTGTAAATGGCGTTTAGTTTTGCTGGTGTATCTAATGGATCCTTTAGGTTCATTAGTCGTTTATTAAATGTGTTTGTAGGTTTGTGGGCTACCATGATGCTAAGGGGTCTGAGTAGTGTGGAAGTCATTTCTGATATGTCTTTGATGTAAAGTATTGTGGCTATAGCTTTTGGTTGCGTTGTGTCTGCTTGTTGGCTTTGTTTCTGAGGAATCGGCGAATTGTATTTATTGGGTACCTGTTTTTCTTGAAAACATTGTATAGAATAGATTCCCTACAGTGTGGCAACAGTCCCTTCAGCCCAAGCAAGTCCACACCAACCCTCCGAAGAGCAACCCACCCGGACCAATTCCCCTACATTTCCCTCTGCACCCAACACTATGGGCAATTTAGTATGGCCAATTCACCTAACCTGCACATCTTTGGACTGTGGGAGGAAACTGGAGTACCTGGAGGAAACCCACGCAGACACGGGGAGAATGTGCAAACTCCACACAGAGTGTCTCCCGAGGTGGGAATTGAACCCGGAACCCTGGCGCTGTGAGGCAGCAATGCTAACCACTGAGCCACTGTGCTGCCCTTCGGTACAAAGATACCTTGTGTTTGTGTTTTCAGGGAAGTTTTGCTGGAGACAGCCCTCTTGATCCACGTAATTGGTTCTTGAGCAGGTTGTTTCTTCTTTGGACGTGGAAAACAGAACAAAAGCATCCAGCTTGCAAAGGAGAAGGCACCTTAATTATATTTCTTTACCTTCTGTGTGAAGAAGTAACAAAATAGTAGTGGTTGTTCTCACTCACCATTGCCTTCTAAACTGCTTTCTTGCAAGTTCTGTTGTTGAACCGAAAAGGGAAAAAATTACCTTGAAAATTACCACTGAAGGAGTGAATCCTCAAACAGTGAATGAAAGGCTGAAAATTTGAGTATCTGCGACGTCCTGTTATTAGCTAAGAATTGTAAGTAATTAAAAGAAAATTGAAAGAAAACAACTCATTGATGTTTGTGATCTAGATTGGTGTCAGGAACCTTGCTGCTTGACTTATTCCCTTTCTCACTCGGATGTCTTGTCACTTTCTGCTTTTTGTAGTTCTTGGGTGCTGCAGTGTGACGTTGATGCAGCTCTATTTGTGTGTATTGGGATGATTACTTCTGAAGTTAAATATTTGGTCCGTGTATGTTGTTTTTCTCTAGACGCTGGTTTGAAGTTCTCTGTTAACTGTACATTCAACTGTCACGTCTAAGAATGGGAGTCTGTTGTCGTTCTCCTCTTCATTTGTGAATATTATGCCCATCATGATGATGTTGGTGGTGTATTTTTCCTATAATTTGTTCCATTTTGTGATGACAAAGGTGTCGTCAACATAGCGGACCCAAAATTCCTTCTAATGATTTTGCAGTTAGTGATGTAATACGTTATCGTTTTGACCTTGTACTTGGAAGTTTTTTTCTGCCACTTTGCAAACCCCTAGCATTTTCTGGTTTGTTTGATTCTGTGTGCTCTGTGTGTTTTATGCAGTTTTTCTTAAAAGATTGGGTAGAGGTGGGTTTTATGATTGATTAATGAATTGGGCCAAACTCTGTGGAGCAGATGTTTGGCTCTGTTCATGGTCTGTTGAATTAGCTCATGTCTGCTGTAATAGCAATACATTACAATTAGCCTGTATATGGTATTGTTATAGGATTTATTGTCATTTTGCTCTATAGTGACTCCACCTGGGAAGTGTGAGAATGTGAGCTGAGACTGTTGTAATGCTGTTCCAGTTTCAAGAGTTTGCAACTAATAATGGCTTTTTGCTTGGTGATGGCTGTTTAGACACTTGACTGCAGCAAAGGTCAGCACCTTTCAGAGACGAGAACCTCAGTTGCCTAAATAAGCTAAATTACATTGCATTGCTACTAGTTCAATGCTGCAATTCATAAAGGACACTTCTCTTAAAGAATTAGTTACCTGAGTCTTGTAATATTTTTGTAAAATTCTGTGCATAAATGATATCAAATGCAATGTGATTTGTTATATTTTCTCAATTCTGCATTTATATTTTTAATGGGTTTTACCCATGTAAAGTTGTAATTTATTTCCAATGTCTAG
Source organism: Chiloscyllium punctatum (assembly GCF_047496795.1). Taxonomy (NCBI): domain Eukaryota; kingdom Metazoa; phylum Chordata; class Chondrichthyes; order Orectolobiformes; family Hemiscylliidae; genus Chiloscyllium; species Chiloscyllium punctatum. The sequence goes on along the minus strand of NC_092764.1, from coordinate 55,708,020 downwards.
TACAAGGACTTAAATTACTTTTTAAAAATTGTGTATTTCACAATTTCAAGATTAAGTTTATCCAATGAATTGTCATTGTCTTTCTGAATATCTTGAGTTTTTACTTGAAAGCTTCAGCTTCCCAAAAGGCTCATTTTGGATTCAATACTTTTGCCCAGAGCTGTAATGCTGTAAGCATTTGGTTGTGCTGTCTTAGCTAATGCAGTGTTTTTATTTCCAATGATTTGTTTGTTCTGATATCTAACCAAACTGGTGAGAGAGAAAGACTGGAATCTAAAATTGACATAACTGTTATTTATGTATTTTATTTATTCTGTTCAGACCACTTCTGTTTTGTTTTTGGACGAAAAGAAAATGGGAAAAGAGACCACTTTGAACCAAGGAAACTCTGGAAGAAAATATTATTTTAAAAACCAGTTACTGGAACTCGTAAGGTGTATCTATAATGTTGCCTTACTGTACAATGACCCCTTGTGTTTGTGTTTTCAGGAAAGTTTTGCTGGAGACAGCCCTCTTGATCCACATGATTGGTTCTTGAGAGCAGGTGGTTTCATCCTTGGATGTGGACAACAGAACAAAAGCATCCAGCTTGCAAAGGAGAAGGCACCTTAATTATATTTCTTTATCCCCTTGTGTGAAGAAGTAACAAAAAAAAAGTAGTGGTTGTTCTCACTCACTATTGCCTTCTAAACTGCTTTCTTGCAAGTTCTGTTGTTGAACCGAAAAGGGAAACATTATCTTGAAAATTACCGCTGAAGGAGTGAATCCTCAAACAGTGAATGAAAGGCTAAAAGTTTGAGTATCTGCAACGTCCCGTTATTAGCTAAGAATTGTAAGGAATTAAAAGAAAATTGAAAGAAAAGAACTCATTGACATTTGTGATCTAGATTGGTGCCAGAAACCTTGCTTCTTATTCCCTTTCTCACTCAAATGTCTTGTCTCTTTGTGTGTGTATATGTGTGTGTATCTGGGAATTTTAAAAAGGAGTAGAGTTTGTTATTGAGCTACGGATTAGCAATTCTCCTTTCTTTCTTGCCGTTGGTTAAAACTAGTTTGATTACATTAGATAGGAAAAAAACTATGTTAATGAAAAAATGATGTGCATATTATTAACCTGAATTGGGAAGTTAGAAAAAAATTGGGCATTTTGGCACTTTAATCAAGTTTACCCCCAGTGAGTTATGACAGTTCCAGAGACATGAGTATCATTGGCAAGACCAGCATTTATTATCCATCCCTAATCACCTTTTGAGAAATTGGTAGTCAGTCCATGTGGTGTAAGTGTACCCACACTACTGATGGGGAGGGAGTTCCAGATTTTGGCTTGGCACAAATAAAGGAATGGTCATATAGATCAGGATGATGTTTGACTTGAGATGGAACCTCGAAGTTGCTGTATATGAGAATCTGCTGCCCTTTTATTCAGATAGTAAAGATTGAATGTTTGGAAAGAAGTAGAGTATACCAGTAGTAGAGATGATAAATATTTAAGGTAGTGGATGAGGTGCTGCTCAAAGGGGCTGTTTGTCTTGGATGGCGTCGAGCTTCTTTCATTGTTGGAATGGAGCAAGTGGAGAGTATTCCTTCACAATCCTGACTTGTGTTATATAGATGTTGTTCAGGCTTTGGGAGGCAGATGCTGAAATATTATCTGCAAAATTTCAAGCCTCTGACCTGTTCTAGTAGCCACATTATTTGTATGGCTGGAGCAGTATAGTTGCTGTTCAATGATAATCCACAGGATGCTCATGGTTAGAGGATTTGAGCTATAGAGAGAGGTTGAATAGGCTTGGGCTGTTTTCCCTGGAGCACAGAGGTTGAGAGGTGACCTTATAGAGGTTTATAAAATCCTAAGGGGCATGGGTAGGATAAATAGGCAAAGTCTTTTCCCTGGAGTGGGGGAGTCCAGAACTAGAGGGCATAGGTTTAAGGTGAAAGGGGAGAGGTATAAAAGAGAACCTAAGGGTCAACGTTTTCATGCAGAGGGAGGTACGTGTATGAAATGAGTTGCCAGAGGAAGTGGTGGAGGCTAGTCCAATTGCAACACTTAATGACATCTAGGGGGATCCAAGATGGCAGCGACCCAGCAAGTCTCCCAAAACTTGGCCAAAGTGGGCCACCCGCCTCCACCACACTCACCAAATCATTTAAAACAGTTTTTACTTAATGTAATTAGTTGCTCAGTACTGAATTTAAACAGTCTAGTCTCCTGTAAAAATGACTAAAGGGAAGGGAGCCCGCAGTTCTCAGCTGCAGCAGAAGCATCCGCAGCCGCCCCGGGGGACTGACCTACGGTGGCGAGCCTTGTGGAAATAATTTCCAAACTTGATGTGAAGATCGACGCCTTCATCGAAGAGTCCCAGAGCAGATGGAATTCACTCTTGGCCGCGCTACAAAAGCACGACCAAGACATCAAGGAAATTGAGCACCGAGTCGGAGGGGCGGAGCTAAAGGCCTCGACCTCTGAGACTATAGCAGAATCGGCCGTGGATCAGGTCCGGACTCTCGAATAGTGAGTCTGGACCTTAGAGAATCACGTCACTCGAGGTTGTCAAAAAAATATTCGTTTGCTGGGCCTTCCTGAACAGGAAGAGGAAGACCAGCTTACAGTGTTCTTTAAGCAGTGGCTTCCACAGCTTTTAAATCTGGAGGCTGGATCAGGCCAGGTAAGGGTGGAATGGGCCTACCGGCTCGAATGCGCTGGCCCGGCTCGAACCAGCGCCCCTGCCCGGTCCTGTTCCGGCTGCAGCGCTACAAGGAGAGGCAGATACTCTTAGAAGCTTCCAGAAATCTTGGGAAAGATTCCCAAGTCATGATTTATAAAGGATCCAAGATTGTTATTCCAGGACCTTTCCCCAGCTTTGGTCCGAAAGAGGAAGGCGTTTGATGAAGCGAAGAAGTGTTTAAGGGACTTAAACATTCAGTACTCCTTGCACTACCCAGCAACGCTACGCTTTAACCATGAAGGGTCTGTGTACAACTTCAAATCGCCGGAGAAGGCCAAGGAATTTTTGGACTCTCTTAGCTAAATTGTTAGAGTTAATTGATGTTGTTTTGCCCTCCCCCCACCCGGTTTACACCCCCTTTTTTTATCCCTTTCATTACCTTACTGTTTAATATTATCTCTGGGGGAGGGGAGAGGGGTTTATTTATTTGTTCTTCATTTAGCAATTTTCTCCCCCTTTTTTATTTATATATATATGCCGGGGGGGTCTAGTTAATGTAGGTGGGGGGAGGTGGTTACCTCATCCTATTTTATCTCTGTCTTTAGGAGCGGGGTTGTTTTCCCCTGTTATTTTGTATTACTATATTTAATTATTATTTGTTGAGACTGTAATTTTATAGTTATATATGTTTATACTTGGTATATGTTTATATTTGGTATTAATATTACCAAATATATCCAGGTGTTGGTGTGGGGGGGGTGGCAGGGAAGAGGTCGGATACTCACTGTTAAGTCTAGCTCTGTAGTATATTTCAATTTTCTTTATCCTAGTGTGGGGTGCCTGGGTCAAGGGTGGGGCACTGGTTGGGAGAGGATATGATGGGCTTTTGGAAAGGAAGTGATGCCCCCTGGGAACAAGGGGGAAAATCTCCATTTAAATACGTTTTTTTAAATTTAGAACTAGTTTTTTATTATATTGATGTAAGTGTATTAAAGAGCCTTTATTTTTGTGAATTCTATATGCTATATGCTCGGGATGTTTTGGATAGGGTTTCTTTTGCCGAGGGGTCTCGGACTTGCCCAGACGATTATGGTTAATCAGTCGGTTAAATGGTGCACCTGGAATGTCAAGGGGAGTAATTCACCAATCAAAAGGAAGAAAATATTATCAAACCTCAAGAAAGAAAGGGTTGATATAGCTCTCCTACAGGAGACACACTTATTGGATAAAGAACACTTGAAATTACGACAGGGTGGATTTGATCAGGCCTTCTTTTCTTCCTTCAGCTCAAAAGTAGAGGGGGTTGTTATCCTTTTTTTGGAAGAATCTCCCTTTCAAAATCCTAAATCAGATAGAAGACGAATCTGGATGATATATTCTGATTAAAGCCCTTATAAATGGAGAGGAATATGGGATCTTAAATCTGTATTGTCCCCCTGCACATCCTTTTAAATTTATAACGGAAGCCTTCTCAAAATTGATGGCTCTCGGTGCTCATCACACAATTATAGGGGGAGATTTTAATTGTATTATGGATCTGGAAATAGATAGGATTCCCAAGAGTACTGCAGGAGTATCCCCCAGATCCAGACAGTTGGTGGATTTGAACAAATAATTAAATGTATGAAGATTTGTCTTTTTACTCCAACCCACATAAATGTCATACCAGAATTGATATGATATTTGCCCCCTCGATTTTTAAAAATTCCATGTCATCCTGTAAAATAAGTGGTATAACAATTTCTGATCATGCTGCTGTATATATGGAAATCAAGGCGAGGAACAATGATTCCTTCCTGATGAAAGATAGTAAATTTGTAAAGTACTTCTCTCAAGAATTTAACTTTTTTAGAAATTAATTCAGGTACGGCTAGCAACCCATCAATGATGTGGGAGACCATCAAAGCTTACGTGCGAGGTTTGATCATATACTCAGTGACCCAGAAAAAATTAAAGGGAGAACAACAGCGTCTGCTCGAAGCTCACTTAAAAGCAGCTGAAACAGCATATGCTGACAGACCTTCAATTATCAAATTACAAAGGTTTACGACCGTTAGGACAGTTCTGACCACCACGCTTACCCAAATGGCTAAGAGGGAAATATTATTTGCAAAACAAAGGTCATATGAATTTGACGATAAATCTGGTAGATACTTAGCATTTCTTGCAAAGAAAAAAAGGCCCCTCATACTATCACATCTATCAAGGAAAGTACGGGTATTCTGACTCATGATCATAAAAAGATTAACGCAATCTTTAGAAAATTTTATTCTGATTTTATATAAATCGCAGGATTGCGAAGATAGAGCTAGGAGGATGCCGTCATTTTTTAAAAACCTGACCTTTCAGGACCTAACTCCGGAACAGGTATCGGTCCTGAATGTTTCCTGAACAAGCCAAGAAATACTTGACACAATCAGGCAACTTCAGAGCAGTAAGGCACCTGGCCCAGATGGCTTTCAAGCTGAATTCTATAAAGAATTTACAGGAATTATTGGCTGGTTCACTTATGGACATGTATAACTACGCATACAGTCAGGGCTGTCTCCCGCCTTCGCTGAAAGAGGCGAATGTCTCTCATTCTCAAAAAAGGAAAGGACCCAGAAGATTGTGCATCATACAGACCAATATCGTTGCTAAATGTAGATTTTAACATTCTAAAACGTTAGCATTGAAACTAGAAAGGGTATTGCCATACATCATAAAGGAGGATCAGATGGGGTTTATTAAGGGCTGTAGATCATCCAATAATGTTAGAAGGGTGTTGAATCAAGGAAAGATACTAGGAGTAGTAGTCTCATTAGACGTGGAAAAAGCATTTGACAGGGTTGAATGGTCATGTCTGTATTACACATTGGAACGGTTTGATGTTGGAAAGGTGTTTACCAAATGGGTCTCAATGTATAATGATCCCAAAGCAGTTGTGATTACCAATGAATTAGACTCTGATAGCTTCAGTGTGGATAGGGGCTGCCGTCCGGGATGTCTTCCTCTCTCGCCATTGCTATTTACGCTAATAATTGAGCCACTAGCAGAAGCTATATGGGCTGACCCTAATATAACGGCCCCAAGGATTGGTACAGGTAAACCTAAAATTACCCTTTATGCAGATGATGTTCTTCTATCTCTTAGTAATCCCCTGATGTCCGTACCTCGCTTAATCCAAGTTACTAATACATTTAGTGCATTTTCAGGCTATAAAATTAATTTTTCAAAATCGGAGGCTATGCCAATGGGCGGCCTTGCTAGTATATCCCACCTATTGGACGGATCCCACTTTCCCTTTCGATGGTCCCTGGAGAGTTTCTTATATTTAGGCATTTTTATTAACCCAGTATTTGGCCAGTTTTCAAGGCTAACTTTGTGCATTTACTGGAGAGGATAAGGCAGGACCTCCAGCGATGGGGAGACTTTCCAATTTCCTGGTTAGGCAGAATATCACTAATTAAAATGAATGCTTCCGGTGTTGCTGCCGATGCTGGCACGACACAACCTGTATAGCTGGCTGGGTTCCTTCATCTGGAATCATAGACAGCCCCTCATTACGCTGAAGAAGCTACAGCTTCCACAGGCAAGGAGAGGACTGGAGTTTCCAGATTTTAGGAAATATCAGTTAAGTTCTCTATTAAGTTACATAGCTGATTGGGTCTTATCTGACCCACAATCAATGTGGCTGGACATTGAGGCTTCTCAAGTAAAATACCCACTTATTAACCTCTTATTTTCAGACAAGAGGAAAATCATCTCAGATCACTGTAAAAACCCTATAATACTAAATACAATTAAAGTTTGGAATATAATGCAGCAAAATGAGGGCAATTCCCGATAGTGGGAGCATGGGGGTTTCAACCGGGCTTACAGATGCCACTTTCAAACTCTGGAGATCCAGGGGTATCTCCTGTTTAGGGGATCTGTTTAAAGATGGGGTCCTGATGTCTTTTGAACAGCTGCATTGGAAATTTGGATTGCCTAATGGTGATCTCTTTTGATACTTCCAAATTTGAGATTACATACAGAAGAAGACTACGCTATTAGATAGTCTTTATAAATCAGACAGAGAACGTAGAGTGTTATGGCCAATGGGGGTATCTTCGGTTAGCACTATTTATCATTTATTACATGATGAAGTATCGGAAGATATGGACAATCTGCTTAAAACAAGGGATCAGGATTTGGGACTGGAAATCTCGATAGAAATGTGGAATGACATTTGGGAAAATGCCAGAAAAATCTCCATCTGCAACAGAACTCAGGTCATTCAGTTGAAGATGCTTCATAGGGCCCATATAGCACTGGGCCAATTGGCAAAATGTAAGGCAGGAGCATCTCCAATGTATCCCAAATGTAAAATAGAGGTGGGCACTCTTGTACATTGCTTAAGATCATAAGATCCGTAAATATTGGACTAAAGTAGCAAGTGCTCTGACAGAAATCTTAGGAACGGAAATTATAGTGGATCCAGTATCTCTCCTTTTGGGCTTTTCAAACTTACCCTCCCTGGATATGCACGGGAAGAGATTATTTTCCATTCTCTCTTTCTGTGCAAGGTAAAATATTTTGGTAAACTGGGTGGCTGAGGGCCCCCCTGGACTTTTGAATTGGCATAGCATAATCATGGAATGTATTCCCCCTGACTTCCTTACAAATATGGTGCATGGAAAAATGGAATTAATCCATAAAATATGGCGGCCCTTCTTGAATTACACAAACACAGATATTGCAGCCATCCTAACAAGGGCTTTTAGTTAATTGAGACGGCGAACCTGGCTGGTCCGGGACCCCTTGGGAGAGGAATCCCGCACGAGTACAGGTTTTTGTTATGATCTGATGTTAACACATTCCGAGCATGTATTTCACTACTCAATTTCTGTGTTATCCGTCATTTCTTTTCATAAATAATGTAAGAGATTTAATTATACACTCTGGTTAGCTGTAGGTTAGATTAGTAGTTAGTTGAGTTTTTTTTCTATCAGTATCTTTTTTTCTGTTTGATAGATTTTGGTTATTATTTATTTAAGATTTAATTGTATATCAATGTTTATACTTGGGTTTTTTTATTTGTATACTTGTAAAAACATGTTAAATTTTCAATAAAAATATCTTTTTAAAAAAAGACGTCTGGATGGCTATATGAATAGGAAGGGTTTGGAGGGATATGGGCCAAGTGCTGGCAGGTGGGACTACATTGGATTGGGATATCTGGTCGGCATGGACAGGTTGGACCGAAGAGTCTGTTTCTATGCTGTACATGTCTATGACTCTAATTGCCTGGCAATTACTATAGTGTGAAATATCAATTATAATTGAGAGAAAGCACTTTTCTAAGCGAGATGTAACCAAGTTGCACATGTACATCTGGAATTTGATGCAGTGGGGAAGAAGTGCTTTTAGCTTTTTTTTATGATTTACAAGGACTATATTCTATAGTAACGATGACTAGCAAATAAGGACCATAGAATAATTGATATTAAGCATCTTCAAAAAGGTTTAACTTAAAGAGGTAAGTCAGGACTGGAGAGCTCAAAGATGTGATCTGTTCTTCTTACTCAACACAGAAAGCTGGGAGCATTTCCAGTGCAGCTTAGCATGTGTTCAGTTAGTGTCTGCAATTGTAGCTCCGAGAAGCCTACGTTTTGGAACTGGAGGTTGGCTGAGGACTCAGTGGAGCATCTGCGATGTGGAGACGTCATGGATTACATGACAAAAGGTAGTCAGATGCGGGCTAAGACCAATGAGCAGCAAAGGAATGGGGGACCACTAGGCAGGCAGCACGGGAGTCTCCTCTGGCTATTCCCCTACAAACACATTCACAGTTTCGGATACTGTGGGAAGAAATGGCCACTTGGGGGAGGGAGAGAGTCAGGAGAGGCAGCAACAGAGAAAATTGCACTGCAGTTTGCTGCATTATGGACCAGACCAAATCCCCTCAAAATATATTAAGAAAATAGCCTAGACGCTAATTTTTTTCTTCAAAAGGTAAGTAAAAGGTATTGTGTTCCAGGTGTAATTTGATTGGTCAAACTTGACTTTAAACAAAATACACTTTATTTTTACACCGTTAAAATACAGGCAAAATAAAAATAAAACAATTGTAATTCTATTGAAATGCTTAACAGAATAACATATTTTAACTATTACTGTTCAACTGTTCCAATATGAGGGCAGCACAGTGGCTCAGTGGTTAGCATTGCTGCCTCACAGCTCCAGGGATCTGGATTCAATTCCCACCTTGAGTGATTGTGTGGAGTTTGCACATTCTCCCTGTGTCTGCGTGGGTTTCCTCCGGGTGCTCCAGTTTCCTCCACAATCCAAAGATGTGCAGGGCAGGTGAATTGGCCATGCTAAATTACCCTAGTGTTCGGTACATTTGTGAGGGGTAAATATAGGATAGGGGAATGGTCTGAGTGGGTTGCTCTTTCGAGGGTTGGTGTGGACTTGTTGGGCTGAAGGGCCTGTTTCCATTTTGTATAATTTATAGTAACATCCCATGAACATACCCTTGGCAAACGCAAATTCTGTAAGATAGATTATCTCACATGCAATTCTTGCAGCAGGAACAGAACCCTAACTCTTAGCTGTAAACTGGAGAGGAAAAAAAACCACCAACACTCACCACTTACTGCCTTTGAGTCCAATAATCCTAAACACAATCTGGAATTAGATTTTAATCCTGACAAGGTTCCCCAGTTTGTTATGGACCAGCCCAAACCCCCTCAAAATATATGAAGAAGATAGCCAAGATCTAACCTTTTTTCATATTAAAGACAAGTGTAAGTGTTATATTCCAGATGCAATTTGGTCAAACTACTCAACTTAAAGCAAAATACACTTTATTCTTGCACTGCAGTTAAAATTCAGACAAAATTAAGATAAAAGTATTGGCTTAACTGTCAAAATGCTTAACAAAACAATATATTAACAACTACTAATTAACTGTTCTAATGTGGCAACATCCCCTGTCAAAGACAAATTCAGTAAAATAGATTGTGTCTCATGCAATTCCAGTAGCAGGAAAAGAACCCCAGCTTTTAGCTGTGCCAGAGAAAGGAATAAGAGTTTCCACATCCAGCTTCAAGACCCCAGCAACTGCTGCAAACTAGAATTTCTGGTTCTGTGGGAATTTAGCCCCACCCATTCAGGTTACTTCTATAGTTCCAACATTTGTTTTTAAATGCCCAAAGCCTCACAAGCTGTTTAGTGGCTTTGAACAGAGTGTTTTGCACTTCTGTCTCAATCTTTCTTAATTTTAAAAAAAAGGACAAAATACACCTCGTACAACCATAATTCTGTAATAGCTATGCTGCACAGAGAAGGAGTAAATAGTGTGGGAATGCAATAGATCTGGGGGATTCAATTATTAGAGAAATAAATGTGTTGTAGCCACATACAAGATTCTAGAATAGTATATTGCCTCCTTGGTGCTAGGAGTGGGTGAACAGCCACCATTCTTGGTACACATTGGTACAAGTGACATAAGTTAAATAAAAGGGATAAGGCCCTAAACAAGTATAGGGAGTTAGGAAATAACTTGAAAAGTAGGACTTCAACGGTAGCAATCTCACGATCACTACCAATACAACATGCTGTTCAGAGTAGAATTGGAATGAAAATCAAATGAATTCATGGCTAAAGTGATGATGCGAGAGGGTTTCACATTCCTAGGGCATTGGGACCAGTTCTTGGGAATCTGGGACCAGTACAGACAGGATGGATGACACCTGGGCAGGGCTGAGGGACTGATGTCCAAGGAGAATATTTGCTAGAGTGGTTGGAGAGGCTTTAAACCAAAATAGCAGGGGAATGGAACCTATGCAAGGAGTCAGAGGAAGGGGAATCTAGGACAAGAACAAAAGACAGGGGAATAAGAAAAGTGATAGGCACAGAAATCAGGGGCTGGGATCAAACAGTCACAGTGAAAAATAATGGAAGTAGAACAAGTAATGATTAAAAGACAAACCTTGTGGATCCAAAATGATGGTGATCTAGAAAGATTGCGTTGCGGAGCTCCGCACTACATCGCAACCGGGAAGAAGTCCTAACCCACCCTACCTGGATCACTGTGATATCCTGGGATTCTGGAAAGGTCATGGAGTCCCAGGAAACTGTTAAAGAACAACTTATCTTGGTTTTCGCTGTCCAGGGATGCTGAAGAAGGGCACAGGTATGTCCAAGGCCCGGCCCAGCCTGCAGGATCCTCTGACTCAATTTCATACCAAGTCCTGGTAAAGGAGCTCACAAAATCTCATGAGATGTTGGGTAAGAAGATAGAGGAGAACTTGGCCCCGATCTCTATCATACAGAAGAATGAACAGCAGCTGGGAGACGTTGAGCAAAGGACGGATGAGGTAGAACGCAGAGTCACAGTGGTAGAAGCTGATACCGATTCCTCCAAGGATAGGATCCAGGCCCTGGAGACACAGGTCTGTAATTTGCTTTATCAGGTTGATGACCTCAAACAGGGGCAGGAGAAAAAATATTCAGATCATTGGTCTGCCGAAGGGTAAGGAAGGTGAGCGACCAGTGGAATTTTTTGAGGACTGGTTGCCGAAATACCTTAACTGGAGGCTGGAATGGGAAGCTTGAAGATTGAGAGGGCTCACCGTGTCACGGCACCGAGGTCAGGTTTGGACCAACATCCTTGTCCTATTTTGGTGCGGTTCCATCACTATAGAAATAAGGGGAGAATCGTGGAAGCTTCCAGAATCCAGGGGAAGGATCCGAAGGCCCTAGTTTACAAGGGCTCTGAGATCATGTTCTTTCAGGACTTCTCAGCAGCGGTGATCTGGAATAGAAAATCCTATGATGGCGCCAAGAAAAGACTGAGGGAGCTTTGGATCACTTTTAAATGGATCTGTACATCTTTGACATGTTGGAGAAGGCAAGAGATTTTTTGGACAAATTAACTTAATCTGAACAATTTAGTATATACAAATAGTGTTATTTGGGTATTTCTGTACTTTTCGGGGCTTTCTTTTCCTATTTTCTATTAGTAATAATCTGGTCTAAACTATGCTCGGGGCGACTGGAATGTTTACTTTCAATTTCTAAGTTAAGTTAAGTTATACCAAAGGTACTTTTCTTTTTCAAAATTTCTTTGTTCACATTATTATTCCATGTTGTATTTTCTTCCTTTGTTGCTTATGTTTGTGGTGCGGCTCTAGCTAGGAGGAGAGAAAATGGTTGGGATGACTGGATGCCTAATTACGGGCAGTTTATGCCCAGTTCAGATAATTGTGTATTGGCTGCTATATTCGCAGCGGGGTGGGAAATTGGGTTTTGGGATATGTAGATGCCCCCTTAGGGCAGGGGATGAGTTCCCCTATTCAGCACCATTGACGCTTTATATGTTGGTTTGTTTTTTAGTTCTTGTTGAATATAGTTTTGTAGGTCTGTTAACTGTAGTGGTTTTAGTTTGTCATTTTTATGTTTGATGGATCTCGCGACACTAAGGCTCGGTGATTTGTAATTTGAGTTCCTCCTCCTGGGAATCTAAACGTTGCTGGAAAAGGTTATAGCTCATGACTTGATTAAATGGTGTGCCTGGAATGTCAAGGGGAGTCACTCACCAATTAAGAGGAAAAAGGTACTTTTGACTCTTCAAAAGGAAAAGGTGGATATTGCTTTACTACGGAAGACACGCTTGAATGATAGGGTGCCTTTGAAACTACAGCAGAATGGCTTTGATTGGGTTTACTTTCCATCTTTTATTATCAGAAGTAGGGGAGTGGCTATATTGGTTAGGAGGAATTTCCCATTTAAGTTACTAGAGTGTGTTAAAGACGCATGGGAGACTTGTAATCCTCAAAGCTCTGATAAACTGGGAAGAATATGGTGTTTTAAATGTTTACTGCCCTCCAGCCCACCCCCTCCAGTTTCTGATATATGCGTTCTCTAAATTGATCAGTCTCGAGTCTTGGCGTGTTAGCATAGGGGGAGATTTTAATTGTCTTATGGATCCTACGGTAGACAGGTTGCCCAAAAGCCCCCCGATACCCTCTGTATAAACTAAATAATTAGTGGATCTGTGTGTGGAGTTAGGGTTGGTAGACATTTGGAGGTGTCTCCACCCTGCAGGCAGAGATTTTACTTTTTTTCCCAAATCCACACAGATGTCTCACCAGGATTGATTTTTTTCTGACCCCCGTGGCAACCCTGGACTTGGTGGCAACTTGTATGATTGGTAATATTACCATCACCAATCGCACTCCATTGTACCTGCTGGTTAAGATTAAGGATGCATTAATGGGCCCGAGGCACTGGCGAATAGATCCCTTTATCCTTAAGGATAATAAATTTGTGGAGTACTTCTCTAAGGAATTTAGGGCATTCCTAGATGTTAATTCAGGCTCAATCACCTGATGAAGGAGCGTCGCTCCGAAAGCTAGTGTGCTTCCAATTAAACCTGTTGGACTATAACCTGGTGTTGTGTGATTTTTAACTTTGTACACCCCAGTCCAACACCGGCATCTCCAAATCATTACCTTGTTATCAGAGCAAGATGTGCAGAAGGCTGAGAAACAGCTTCAAAGTGAAAAGACATCCAGTCCTGATGGACTGCCCAGCGAATTTTATAAGGAATTTAAAAGCATATTGTCAGGCCCGATGCTCAACATGTTCAATGACTCATACAGTCATAATCGTCTCCCGCCATCTGTAGATTAGATTACTTACAGTGTGGAAACAGGCCCTTAAGCCCATCAAGTCCACACCGACCTGCCAAAGCGCAACCCACCCAGACCCATTCCCCTACATTTACCCCTTCACCTCACACTACGGGCAATTTAGCATGGCCAATTCACCTCACCTGCACATTTTTGGACTGTGGGAGGAAACCGGAGCACCCGGGGGAAACCCACGCAGACACGGGGAGAATGTGCAAACTCCACACAGTCAGTCACCTGAGGTGGGAATTGAACCCAGGTCTCTGGTGCTGTGAGGCAGCAGTGCTGACCACTGTGCCGCCCACATCACTGAGAGAAACCAATATTTCACTTATTCTTAAAAAGGAAGATCCCGGAGGACTATGTTGCTTAGAGGCCCATTTCACTCTTAAATATTGACTTTAAAAATCTTCTCTAAGACTCTTGCGTTAAGGCTGGAAACTATTACCTTCTATTGTTAAAGAGGACCAGACAGGCTTCACAAAGGGCCACAGATCCTCCAATAATGTCAGGAGGCTGCTTAATGTAATTCAAGCATGTCAACACCGTCAATACAGGGATTGGTGATTTCTCTAGATGCAGAGAAGGCATTTGACTGAGTTGAGTGGCTGTACATTTTTTTGTACTCTAGAGCAGTTTGGCTTGGACGCAGCCTTCATAAGATGAGTAAAGGTTCTTTATGGTAACTCTCTCGCTGTGGTCATCACCAGTGGGGTATGATCAAGCAATTTTAGTATTTTTAAGGGCAGCAGGGCTGTCCCCTTTTGCCATTTCTTTTTATATTGGTGATTGACCTGTTGGCGGAGGCCATTCATAGGGATCCCAATATATATTGGCCCCAGAAGTGGGGTCAAATTTACACAAGATTTTGTTGTCCACATTTTTTTTGTCAAATCCAGCAAATTCGGATGCATCAGCTCGTTTGGCACCTTTTTGGGGTATAAGATTAATTTTGAAAAATCAGAGGCTATGTCTAAGTGTGGTCTTGAAGGCAAATCTCAATTCCCATTTAAGTGGTCACAGGGAGTTTTATGTGTTTGGGCATATTCATCACTCCAGTTTTTGATCGGTTGTTTAAAGTTAATTTTGTTCTATTATTCAACAAAATCAAACAAGATCTTCAAAGATGGGAGGTGCTTCTGGTTTTATGGTTAGGTCGGATAGCTCTTATTAAGATGAATATTCTCCCCCCATTTGTTGTACCCTATACGAATGCTCCCTCTGATTTTCAATAAGCAAATGTTCAGGAGACTAAACAGCTGGCTCAGCTCTTTTATTTGGCATGGTAAGTGGCTCTTTATTAAATTAGCTAAATTGCAATTTCCTCATAGACTTGGGGGAGTGGATCTCCTGGACATTAAAAGCTATCAACTCAGCTCGCTTTTATCTTTTGTGAGTGATTGGGCTTATGGGACCCACTTTCAATATGGTTAGATATCATTACCTCTCAGGCAAAGAGCCCCCTTACTAGCTTGCTGTTTTTGGACAAAATGAGGACAGTTAAGGAATATTGCCTTAACCCAATAGTTATCAATACTGTTAAAGCATAGGGGGCAATTCAGCAGAGGGAAGGCAGTATTGGCAAAATATCTTTTCTTACACTTATAGTTGGTATGCCCTGTTTTCAACCAGGGATGACTTCAGGATTCAAACATTGGGCAGCTAGGGGTGTGTCTTGCATGGGTGCTTTATTTGAGGGAGACAATGATGTCTTTTGATCAGTTAGAATGGAAATGCAAGCTATCTAACAGGGACCTCTTTCGTTTTTTTCAAGTTAGGGATTTTATTCAAAAAAAGACAACACTTTTTTTGACCGATCCCTACAAATCTCACATAGAGAAGAGGGTGCTCAGCGCTAAGAGTACACTTTCTGTCAGCACTTTATATCATCAACTCGGGTGGGGGGGCAGCCCTTCAGATGAGTTTGATTGGATTTGCAGGATGTGGGAGAGAAAGCCAGGCATTGAAGTCTCCTCAGCGGCATGGGAAGATATTTGGGAAAACGCAAGAAAGATATCAATTCGCAAATAGGATTCCCGCTTTACAGTTGAAGATTTTCCAAAAGGTCCATTTGGCTCTGGATCATTTGTCAAAATTTAAGCCAGGAGTATCTTCAACATGTCCCTAATGTAAAGTTATTATGGGCACTCTTACCCATTGTGTCTAGTCTTGTGGCAGGCTTCAAACATACTGGAGCACTGTGGCAGGTGCAATGGAGGGGATTTTGGGTGTAAGGGTGGAGAAGGACCCAATCTCTCATCCTCTTGGCCTGCCCAGTGTATTCCCATAGATGTGCATAAGAAAAAACTTTTCAACATGCTCAATTTTGCGCAAGAAAGAATTTTTATTAGGTTGGGTGTCCGAAAATCTCCTGAGCCTGTCAGGTTGGCATAAGATTGTTATGGAGCATATCCCCTTGGATTTTCTTAAAGTATAATACACCACAAAACTGGGAATTTCTATAAGACTACCTGGACACAGATTTGTTTGCCACCCTAATAATGGCTTTTATATAGCCGTAACAATTGTGCTTTGAGTCTAATACCCAGAGAGGGGGAACTGCAAGCGTATGAATATGTGAAAATTAATGCTCTTGATATCTGAGAGTTAATGTTTTGTTTTGCTGAGCTGTTTATTAATTTGCTGTTAGAACATAGAACGTTTCAGCGCAGTACAGGCCCTTCAGTCCTCGATGCTGCTCTGACCTGTGAAATTAATCTGATGCCCATCTCACCTACACAGTTCCATAATTATCCATATGTATGTCCAATGCCCACTTAAATGCCCTTAATGTCAGCAAGTCTACTACTTTTGCAGGCAGGCTGTTTCATGCCCCTATGTCTGAGTAAAGAAACTACCCCTGACATCTGTCCTAAATCTATCACCCCTCAATTTAAAGCTATGTCCCCTTGTGTTTGCCTTCACCATCCGAGGAAAAAGGCTCCCACCTATCTGATCCTCTGATTATCTTATACATCTAGATCAACTCACCTCTCAATCTCCTTCTCTCCAACAAAAAACAGCCTCAGTTCCCTCAGCCTTTCCTCATAAGACCTTCCTTCCAACCTAGGCAACATCCTAGTAAATTTCCTCTGAATTTTTCCAAAGTTTCCACATCCTTCCTATAATGCGGTGACCAGAACTATATGCAATACTCCAGGTGCAGTCTTACTAGTGATTGTATAGCTGAAGCATGACGCTTTGGCTCCGAAACCCAATCCTCCTACCAAAAAACGCCAACACACCATATGCCTTCTTAACAGCCTTATCAACCTGGGTGGCAACTTTCAGGGATTTATGCACCTGGATACCTAGATATCTCTGTTCATCTACACTGCCAAGAATTTTACCATTAGCCCAGTACTCTGCATTCCTGTTAACGTCTTCCGAAGTGAACTACCTCACATTTCTCTGCATTAAACTCTATTTGCCATTCTCAGTCCAACTCTGCATCTTATCTATTTCGCTCTGTAACCCACGACATCCTTTGGCACTATCCACAACTCTGGAGAAAGTTAGGACTGCAGATGCTGGAGATCAGAGCTGAAAAATGTGTTGCTGGAATCCTCAGATTCCACACACAACTTCTCACTACTGTCTATGATTGGCCCTAATCTTACTCGAGTCATTCTTTTATTCTTGATATACCTATAGAAGGCCTGAAGGTTTTCCTTGATCCAGTCTGCCAACAATTTCACATGTCCCCTCCTGGCTGCTCTTAGCCTTCTCTTCAGACCTTTTCTGGCTAACTTATAACTCTCAAGCCCCCTAACTGAGCCTTCAAGCCTCATCTTCACATAAGCCTTCTTCTTTCTCTTGACAAGAGCTTCAACTTCTTCAGTAAACCAAGGCACCCTCTCTCGATAACTACCTCCCTGCCTGATTGGTATATACTTATCAAGAACCCACAGTAGCTGTTCCTTTAATAAGCTAAAGGTAGAGGAGTATATTGACCACCAAATTGTAGGGGTGATGTTGGGAATGGCATTAAACAGGAAATTAGAGGTGCAAGCAATGAAGGAACATTTCAAATTATGCATAGACTTCTATCTGCATATAGATTGGGCACATCTAATTAGTATCAATACTGTACTGGAGTGTATACTGGATGGATTTCTGGACCAATATATTGAGGGAGCAAATAGAGAACAGGCCATTCTAGAGTGGGTATTGTTTAATGAAAGGAATAGTTGGCAGTCTTGTTGTGCAAGACCCTTGGATGAGTGACCATAATACGATAACATTCCTCATCAAGTTGGAGAGTGACATAGTTTATTTTGAGACTGCAGTCTTGAATCTAAATAGAAGAAACGTGAACATATGAGACCCAAGGTGTCTTTGATAGATTGGGGAATATTTCATAAATGGATGAAAGTGGAAAACCAAGAGCAAACATCCAAAGAGTGTATGGATGAACTGCAGCAACGGTTCATCCCTATCTAGCATAGAAGTAAAGCGAGCAACTTCAGTCAGGTAGATGGATAACTATCAGGAGAGATAGGAAAGTACTGCAGGGGTCTCCTGGGGCTATCCCTCAAAGATATACTGTCTTGGGTACTAGTTTGGGGGGCAGGGGTGTGCAGGTGGTGGAAGCTGGGATTGTCTTTCAGAGGAAAATAGAAGTAGCAGCTAGATTTTGGGCACCAAGAATGAATCTTCGTTAAGTTTGGTTTGTCAAGGTTCAAAAAAGTTGTTATTATTGGGTGCTGTCCTGTTGGAGGCACAAACAGTAGATTTTGTAGCTGTGAGCGAGTATTGAGGATGGTATGTTGCCTCCCTGGTGGTTCAGTTACGGATGTCTCAAAGTGGTTGCAACGTATTGTCACAGGGGAAAGTGAAAAGCCAGATGTTGTTGCACACATTGGTAAAATAGTTAGGGAAAAAGTTAAGGGTTTTCAGAGTTTAAGAAGCTAGGTAGAAGGTTAAAAGCAGAATCTCAAAAGTAGTAATCTCTGGATTACTCCATGTGTCGCATGCTAGTGAGAGTAGGGATAAGAACATAGACAAGATAAATCAGACGCTGAGGAGCTGATACGGGGGCAGGAATTCAGATTTTTTGATGATTGGGATCTCTTCTGGGGCAGGTGGGTTTCACCTGCGAGGTCTAATAGCCTGGTGGGGAGTTTTGCTGGTTCCATTTGGAAGCTTTTTAAACTAGTAGGGAGGGTTTGTGGGGAGTCCTAAATAGAGAATAGAGTGACAGATAAAGATGATTCTGAAGTTAGAGAGCAAGTTAATTAGAAAAGGCAGGCAAGAGCAAGTTAGGAAACAAGGTTACTGAAGAATTAGCTGCATTTATTTCAGTGCAAGGGATCTTACAGGGAAGGCAGATGTACTCAGGGCAGGAATGGGAATGTGGAAATGTGGGACTGGGACATCTTAGTTTTTACAGAAACAAGTTCAGGTACATAATTCTTTGAAAGTTGCATCACAGGTAGACAGGGTGGTTAAGAAGGCATTTAGCATGCTTGGCTTCATTGTTCAAACCATTGAGTAGATGAGTTGGAAAGTCATGTTGACGTCGTACAGGATGTTGGTGAGGCCATGTTTGGAGTACTGTGTACAGTTTTGGTTGTCCTGCTATAGGAAGGATGTTACTAAATTGGAGAGGATTCAGTAAAGATTTACCATGATGTTGTCAAGACAGCAGGGTTCAATTATAAGGGTAGACTGTGACTTTTTTCACAGGCGTGTAGGAGGTTGAGGGGTGACTTTATTGAAGTTTATAAAATCATTAGGTAGATAAGATAAATAGCAAATGTCTTTTCCGAAGGGTTGGGGGTGGTGGGGGAGTTCAAAACAAGGTGACATATTTTTAAAGTGAGAGGAGAAATATTTAAAAGGGAGTGTTACCTTTTCAATATAGAGTGTCATTCGTGTGTGCATTGAAATGCCAGAGGAATTGGTAGATGCAGGTACAGTTACAACATTTAAAAGACATTTGGACAGGTACACGAATAGGAAAGGTTTAGAGGGAAATGAGCCAAGTGGGACTAATTTAGTTTGGGAAAGCTGGTCAGCAGAGATAAGTTGGACCATAAGGTCTGTTTCTGTGCTGTATGATTCTATGAATCTTTGAAAAAAGTGGCCAAATCATAGCTTACAAGTGAAATTAGAGATGGTATTAGATTGAAAGAAGAGGCGTACAAAATGGCCAGGAAAACGTAACAGACCTGAGAAATGGAAGCAGTTTAGAATTCAGCAAAAGAGGACAAAAGAATTGGTTACAAAAGAGAGAATAGAGTAGCAGTAAGCTTGCAGGAAACCTAAAAACTGTCTGTAGAAATTTCTTCACGTATGTGCAGAGAAAATGATTGATGAAGACAAATAAAGGTCTCTTACAGTTAGAAATGGGAATTTAAAATGGGGAACAAGAAAATGGTTGATGAACTAAATAAGTACTTTAGTTTTATGTTCACAAACACAGGTGTAAGTGAAAGGAAGGAATTGAAGGGAATCAGTATCTGTATGGAAATGGTGTTTTGGAAATCGATGGGATTCAAGGCCAAGAAATCCTCCGGCCCTGATAATCTACATCCCAGAGTATGAAGGTAAGTGGCCCGAGAAATAATGGATGCATTGGTGGTCATTTTCTAGGATTCTATAGACTCTAGAATTGTTCCTGCAGATTGAGGCTAGCTAATGTAGCCCTCTATTTAAAAAGGAAGGTAGAGAGAAAACCTGGAATTATAAGACTAGTTAGCCTTATGTCAGTGGTGGGGATTATGCTAGAGTCCAATATAAGAGATTTAATAGCAGAGTGCAAAACAGAATATTATTTAAATGGAGAAAAACTGCAGAAAGCTGCAACACAAATGGATTTGAGGGTACTTGTGCATGAAAACAGAAAGCTTGCACATGGTTGCAGCAGTTAATGTGGCAGGCTAATGGAATGTTGCCCCTTGTTTCAAAGGGGATTGGAGTATAACAGTAGAAGAGTCTTACTGCAATTGTACAAGGTGCTGCTGGTGTAATCACATCTGTAGTACTGAGAGCAATTTTGGTCTCTTTATTTAAGGAAAAATATCACTTCACTGAAGGCAATTCAAAAAAGGTTCACTAGGATGATCCCTGATATGGAGGAATCATCATAAAAGTAAGCCTAACAGGTTGAGATTCTACTCACTGGAGTTTAGAAGAATGACAAGTGATTTCATTAAGACATAGAGCTTTTAAGGGACTTGGGTAAATGCCAGGAAGCTGTATTCCCTCATGAGTCTAGGACCAAATGGAACAGTCTCAAAATTAAGGGGCATCAATTTAAGACTGAGATGAGGGAGAATTTCTTCTGTCAGAGGGCTGAGTGTATTTGGAACTCATTGCCACAGAGAGCTGAGTGGGCAGAGTCCTTGTATATATTTAGGGCTGAGATAGATTGATTTTTGAACAGTAGGGAAAGAGCAGGAAAGTGGATGTGAGGAATATTGGATCAGTTATGAATAGCAGAATCACCATGAGGGGCTAAATGGCCTACTCCTGTTCCTATTTCTTATGGTCTTACAGACGTTCTGTTTGTTCTCTGACACATCAGAGACTCATTGTCAGAGGATATAGCTTAATCCACTAGGTCATCTCTCAGGAGTGCCATGTTGTGTATGGTTGTATTATGTGTATTGTGTATAATGAGTGACACATAAGCCGGATAATATCATAGAGAATTGCCTGCAAGATCTAAGCATTGACATCTCATTCTTGGTTTGCTCAATGATAAGTCTGAAAATGTGTTGCTGGAAAAGCGCAGCAAGTCAGGCAGCATCCAAGGAACAGGAGAATCGACGTTTCAGGCATGAACCCTTCTTCAGGAATGAGGAAAGTGCTCCTTGGATGCTGCCTGACCTGCTGCACTTTTCCAGCAACACATTTTCAGCTCTGATCTCCAGCATCTGCAGTCCTCACTTTCTCCTCAATGATAAGTCTGATAGGTATGTAATTTTCAGCATAACATATTTCAGCTCTGTACTTCACTTGGTATCCCTTGATTCTGAAAAGCCAACTGTCTAATGGCTCTGGTGGATAGGACATCTGTGGTAGGTGGGAGAACCTAAAGATGTAAGAGTCATGATTACTTCACACCTGCATAATCCTTTGGTCATATACAAGTTAGACATTGATGCAAAGAAATCCTTTATAACTGACAAATGCCCATAGCTGGCCTGATGGAGCTTTGATGGCCATTTGCATGCAAAACACTGAACTTTAAAGAATCTGGCAATGCGTGCGATGCTTCTGGCTCTCTTAGCCTGACTTAGGATAATTCCTAAACATTGCATCTGTGACCACCATAAGGAATGTAAAGTGAAGCTTGAAATGTGCCACAAAGGGCTTCCTGCTGGTGCTTAGAATGACTCAGATGCCTAATTGTTCAAGGTGACAGCTAGCTTCATCAGACCAGGAATAAGGTGGCCATGTTTGCAATTTGAACTTACCATCTTAGCTAGCAAAAGGAGGTAATTAATTCACTCAAAGAATGCAATTTGCAAAGATACTGGTGCTCTGAGAGCTGAGCATAATTCACCCTTTACATATAGACTCTGCACTGAATAATGTCTTCTCCCCAGACATTGAATATTGTTACTGTTTCTTCTGGCTATTGGGCAAGGCAGGTTCAAATACTGTTCTCGAATGCCAAACTGTCTTGCTATGTGATGGTGTGACTGCAAATGGATACTATTGAAAGTTTTGTTGAAATCAACTAAGTTGATAATAAATAGGTTTCTGATAGCTTAACTTCAGCTTTGTGATGTTCCTAAACATAAAGATTACTTGCAGCATGATCTGCCAACCGGAGACCTTCCTGTTTGACAGTGTACTGTCACTTCTACTTTCAATCTGTTGAGTACTGTGCTGAGGAGCTTACCAAATATTGACAGTCATAGAGATGTGTAGCACAGAAACAGACCCTTCGGTCCAACTTGCCCATGCTGACCAGATATCCTAACTTAATCTAGTCTCACTCGGCCCATATCCCTATAAACCCTTCCTATTCATATACATATCCAGATGTCTTTTAAATGCTGAAATTGTACTAGCCTCCACCACTTCCTCTGGCAGCTCATTCCATATATGCACCAGCCCCTGCCTGAAAAAGTTGCCCCTTAGGTCCCTTTTAATTTTTTCCCCTCTCATCCTAAGCCTATGCCCTCTAGTTCTGGACAAGAGGTCCCTCCTGGGGATCCAGATCTTCTCTCCCACCCTAGGGAAAAGACCTTGTCTATTTATCATGTCTATGCCCCTCGTGATTTTATAAACCTCTAAGGTCACCCCTCAGCCTCCAATGCTCCAGTGAAAACAGTCCCAGCCTAGCAACATCATTGTAAATCTTTTTTGAACCCTTTCAAATTTCACGACATGTTTCCAATAGTAAGGAGACTAGAATTGTACACAATATTCCAAAAGTGGCCTAACCAATGTCCTGTACAGCTGCAACATAACCTCCCAACTCCTACATTCAATGCTCTGACCAAGAAATAAAGCATACCAAACACCTTCTTCATGATCCTATCTAACCGAGATTCCACTTTCAAGAAACTATGAAGCTGCACTCCAAGGTCTCTTTGTTTAGCAGCGCTCCCCAGGACCTTACCATTAAGTGTATAAGTGTAGCTCTGATTTGCCATTCCAAAATGTAGCACCTCACATTTATCTAAACTAAATTGTATCTGCTACTCCTCAGCCCATTGGCCCATCTGATCAAGATCCCATTGTATTCTGAGGAACCTTCTTTGCTATCCACTACACCTTCAATTTTGGTGTCATCTACAAACTTACTAACCGTACCTCCTATGTTCACATCCAAATCATTTATATAAATGATGAAAAGCAGTGGACCCAGCATCAATCTTTGTGGCTCACCATTGGTCACAGGTCTCCAGTCTGCCAAGCAACCCTCCTCCACCACCACCCACAGTCTTCTATCTTCAAGCCAGTTCTGTATCTAAATGGCTAGCTCTCTCTGTACTCCATGAGATCTAACTTTGCTAGCCAGTCTACCATAAGGAACTTTGTCAAACACCTTACTGAAGTCCTTATATAGCACATTCATCACTCTGCCCTCATCAATCCTCTTTGAGATTTTTGAAGAAGTAACAATCAAGTTAGTGAGACATAATTTTCCATGCACACAGTCATGCTGACTACCCCTAATCAGTCCTTGCCTTTCCAAATGCATGTAAATCCTGTCTCTCAGGTTTGCCTCCAACAACCTGCCCACCACCAATGTCATATTCAGTGGTCTATAGTTCCCTGGCTTTTTCTTACCAACTTTGTTAAATAGTGGCATCATGTTAGCCAACTTCCAGTCTTCCGGCATCTCACCTGTGGCTATCGATGACACAAATATCTCAGCTAGAGGCTGAGCCATCACTTCCCTAGCTTCCCAAAGAGTTCCAGGGTACACCTGATCAGGTCCTGGGGATTTATCTACCTTTATGCATTTTAAGACATCCAGGACCACCTCCTCTGTAATATGGACATTTTTCAAGATGTCACCATCTATTTCCCTACATTCTATATCTTCCATGTCCTTCTCCACAGGAAACACTGATGCAAAATATTTGTTTAGTAACTCCCCCATCTCCTGCGGCTCTACACATAGGCTGCCTTGCTGATTTTTGAGGGTCCCTATTTTGTCCTTAATGTATTTATAGATTTCCTTTGGATTCTCCATAACCCTATTTGCCAAAGCTATCTCATGAGCTCTTTTGCACTCCTGATTTCCCTCTTAAGTATACTCCCACTGCCTTTATACTCTTCTGAGGATTCACTCGATCTCTGCTGTCTGTACCTGACATATGCTTCCTTCTTTTTCTTTCCCAAAACCTCAATTGCTCTAGTCATCCAGCACTCCCTGCACCTGCCAGCCTTTCAGCCTAACAGGAATATACTGTCTCTGGACTCTTGTTGTCTAATTTTTGAAGGTTTCCCATTTTCCAATCATCCCTTTACTTACAGATATCTGTCCCCAGTCAACTTTTGAAAGTTCTTGCCTAATACCGTCAAAATTGGCTTTTCTCCAATTTCAAATTTCAACTTTTAGATCTGGTCTCTCCTTTTCCATCACTATTTTAAAAGTAATGGAATTATGGTCGCTGGCCCCAAAGTGCTCCCCACTGACTCCTCAGTCACCTGTCCTGCCTTATTTCCCAAGAGTGGGTCAAGTTTTGCACCTTCTCTAATAGGTACATCCACATACTGAATCAGAAAATTTTCTTGTACACACTTAACAAATTCCTTTCCATCTAACCCTTAACACTTTGGCAGTCCGAGTCTATGTTTGGGAAGTTAAAATCCCTGACCATAACCACCCTATTATTCTTACAGATAACTAAGATCTCCTAACAAATTTATTTCTCAATTTCCCACTGACTACTGGGGGTTCTATAATAAAATCCCAGTTAGGGGTGATCCTTTTCTTATTTCTCAGTTCCACCCAAATAGCATCCCTGGTTGTATTTCCAGGAATATCCTCCCTAAGTATAGTTGTATTGCTATCCCTTATCAAAAACACCACTCTCCCTCCTCTCTCGCCTCCTTTTCTATCCTTCCTACAGCATTTTTATCCGGGAACATTAAACAGCCAGTTTTGACCATCCCTGAGCCATGTCTCTGTTATTGCTATAATATCCAAGTATTATGAAGATGTAGATATACCTTTGAGAGTAAAAGCTAGCAGTGGCAGCACCAAGTTTTCTCAATAAGACACAATGTACATTGCTCTAGCAAGGGGGGTAGCTAGTTGCCTGGAAACAACAAAACAGATTTGAATTAGGTCAATCAGTTTAAATTATACCCCCAAAATTTCATCCTGTGAGGAATAGGAGTTGGGAGAAGGGGAGGTCCTACATAACTAAACAAAGAGTAGAGAGCACCATAAGAATTTACCACAGGATAAAAAAGAAGTCCAAGAGGGTGGAAAGGAGATGAAAGACCTCAGGTGTTTCTGCTGTGGTAAAATGGGACATGTAAAGTCATAATGCTGGTCGTTAAAGAAAGGCACTGTGGGAAAAGATGTGGTAAAAGAAGCTAAGCCAGTGGCAGTAGTGAAGGTAGTAAAGGAGACCCCACGAAGAGCCGAGGAGCTGCAGGAGCGTGCATAGCCTAAGCAGGGGCTTGGTATGGAGTTAGTAGATGATCTCTACAGAGAATTTGCCGCTGTGGTTAATGTTTACTCAGAAAGAACAGGGGGAGAAGGACAAGAAGTTATAATTTTGAGATATACAGGATCTAACCAGTTGCTGAGAGTAAATGATGAGCGAATATGCACTCTTTCTGATCTATTACCCAAGAGTGTGGTAATTTGTGGGATAGATGGACAGAAATGTAGTGTTCTCCTATGTAAGTTCAGGTTGGTGTGCCAACTTAACCTGGGGATGTTACAGTGGGAGTGATTGATAGAGTGTCAGTTCCAGAAATTCAGTTTGTTCTTGGGAATGATTTGGCAGGATCCAAGGTGGGAAGTGACGCCCCTTGTTGTGGAGAAGCCCAAGGAAGACCAAGAAACTGTGGAGTTAAAACAGAAAATCCTGATATTTTCTTAGACTGTGTGATAACCAGATCCCACTATCATAAGTCATAGCATGAAGCAAAAAGTAAAGAGAAAGATGAAGGAGCTGAGGTTCAGTTAATGGATACCTTGTTTGACATAATGGTGCAGGAAAAACCTGAACAGACCAAGAGTCAGACAAAAGTGTTTAGTCCTGAAAGGCTAAGAGACTTGCAGCAGCAAGACAAGATGATAAAAGAAATATATGTGGATGGAAAAGAGGCAGAGAATATTCCGGAGGGTTATTATGTGAAAGATAGAATCCTAAGGTGGAAATGGAGACCATGGCAGGTTAGTGCAGGGGAGAATTGGGCCAAAGTGCACCAGATTGTGTTGCCGGTAGCATACAGACAGGAGGTGTTACGGGTAGCATATGAACATAGGAGGTCCCCTAGGGGTATGAAAGACTCAGGCTTTTTTATTAGCCTGGAATGCACAAGGATGTGGTTAACTTTTGCCGTATGTGTCATACATGCCAAATGGTAGGTAAGCCACAGGCAGTAATAAAACCAGCACCTTTGTTGCCAATTCCCGCATTTGAAGAACTTTTCATGCAGGTCCCTCAATCATGCAGATTGTGTAGGTCCCCTCCCGAGAACTAAAAGTGGAAACCAGTATTTGTTAACTGCAATGGATGTATCCACCAGATTTCTGGAGGTGATTCCATTATGGAGTATCAAGGCAAAAAGGTGAATAGAGGAGTTGGTAGCTTTCTTCACATGGTATGGGCTACCTAGAGAGATTCACTCGGACCAAGGGTTAAATTTTACTGCTCGGCTGCTTAAGGAGGTTATGGATAGCTTAGGTATACAAGACAAAAGTCGGAGATCTCATACTTAGATTATGTATTGGAGGTCAGGGAGAGACTAAATCAAGTAGGTGGGTTAGCTAAGCAGCACATAAAGAGGACACAGTGTAGAATTAAGCAGGTGGCAAATAAAAGCTCTGAAACGCGGAAACTTTCCTGAGGAGATGACGTTAATACAGATACCAGTGATAGGCAATCCCTTCAAAGCCAGGTTTAGTCTTCCCTATCAAATTAGTAAAGATGCCATATAGGAAAAAAATGGTATCAGGTATGTCATGCGAACATGTTGAAACTGTATTATACTAGAGAGAAAGAACTGGAGAAACAGGTGTTAGTTATTGCCCTGCAGAGTGAGGAATCAAATCTAGATGATATGGATTTTGAGGTGCCTCAAAATAGATTAAAAATGAAGAAGTCCTTGTGGAGTGGGATACGTTAGTAAGTTACCTATCTCAGGAGCATAGAATGCAGTTGAAAGATTTATTACTGCACTATAAAGACATATGTAAGAATCTGATGGGGAGGACTAATGCTATTGTACATGAAGTAGACGTAGGGAATACTGCTCCGATAAAACAACACCCCTATCAGCTTAATCCTTTCAAAGCCATACAGGTCCAGATGGAGGTGGAGGCCATGTTCGATGAGGACATAATTGAACCATGCCAGAGTGAGTGGAATTCGCCGATAGTCTTAGTTCCCAAACCAGACGGGACTCAACGATTCTGCGTGGTTTATCAGAAAGTCAATGCCGTTACAAAATCTGACCCCTATCTAATTCCTAGATTGGAGGACTGTATCGGAAAGTCTGACAAGCCAATTACATCACCAAGTTGGACTTAATGGGTGGTTACCTTTATCAGAGTCGGCGAAAGGAATTTCCGCATTTGTAACCCCAATTGGGCTATATCAGTTTAAAGTGATGCCCTCTGGAATGAAGGACGCACCCACCACATTCCAAAGACTCATGAACAGAGTTGTGGCTGGGTTAACAAACTGTGCAGTCTATTTGGACGATGTAGTGATCTTTAGTAAGTCCTGGAAAGATTGCATGGTACAGTTGGCAGAGTTTGTTGAACGACTATGAGAAGCAAAACTGGTGATAAACTTAAATAAAAAGGAATTTGTGAAAGCAGAGCTGATGTCCTTGGGACATAACATAGGTCATGTAAGGTTCACCCCACAGAACACAAAGATGAAGGCCATCACGGAATTTCCATGATCAACCTCGAAGAAAGAAGTGCTTCGGTTCTTAGGACTTAGCGGATTCTATCAGAAGTTTGTTCCAAACATCAGCAACGTAGTGGCACCGTTGACCAATTTGCTGAAGAAGAACACAAAGTTTTGGTAGACAGAACAATGCCAGGAGGCATTCAACCATTTGAAAGCCATATTAACCACCAAGCCAGTTTTAGCTACACCAAACTTTTCAAAATCTTTTAAAGTCACCATTGATGCTAGTGACATAAGTGTTGGAGTTGTACTCCTACAGGAAAGGATTGAACTGCCACTCGGTTACTTTTTGAAGAAGATAAAAGGAAATACTCCACGATCGAAAAAGAACTGTTGAATTTGATACTGGCCTTAGAACATTTTAATGTGTATGTCACAAACAGTGTGTCAGAGACAGGTGTGTACACTGACCACAATCTGCTTACATTTTTAGAATGCTTTAAAGACAAGAATATCAGACTATTTTGTTGGAGTCTTATGTTACAGACTTTTAATTTAAAAATCGTATATGTTGTGGGTTGGAAGAGTGTAATTGCAGATGCATTATCGCGGATTTAACTGATCGAGTTTAGATGAGGTTTGTCTTTATTTAATGTTATATATACAGGTATATGGGAAGAAGTTAAGGTGAACTTATATTAAAGTTATCTATTAGATTTGAATTAGGTCAATCAGTTTAAATTATACCCCAAAAAATACCAAATTCCAATCAAGTTTGAATTGAGTATATTGACAATCTTAAAAGCCAATGACACAATTCCAATGCTTTGGGGTATAGGACCACGGAAAATTAAACAGTTGGGAGAACTGCCACCAGACCAATAGCTGTAGACTGCTAGCCAGGACTCTCTGAGAGATACCTGTCTAGAGAAGGAGGTTGCACAGAGAAAAAACCTCAACACTGACCTGGAGAGCCAATCTACTGACGAAGATAAAGAGAAGATTTGACTGCTGGCTGGTTTTAAAATTTGGATTTTTCTGTAAATTTTAGTTGGGAATTTTATCGGACTAGTATTATAGAAGGGAAGGTAAAAGATGGGTTAGAGGAAGGAATTGTAAATAGTTGTTAGTTAATATTCTGTTATACTTTAAGAGATAAAGTTATTAACTTATACTTTACATAGCTCTTGGCCACTCGATCTTTTACAAATTACTGCACAGGATAAATCTTTTTTGTATTGCTGGTTTTAAATTAAGCAGGAGGGTTTACTCCGTGTCATAACATGAGTTCCATGTTTCTAACCATGCCATGAGTTCATCTGCCTTCCCTTTTAGGCTTCTTGTATTGAAATAAATGCAGTTTAATTTATCAGTCCTACCTTGTTCTTTGCTTTCTTCCAGCCTGCCCTGACTGTTTGCCTTGCTCCTTTTCCCAACTGTATCAGTCTCAGATTGATGTCATTCCTCACTATCTCTCTGGGTCCCAACCCCCACCTTACTAGTTTAAATCCTCCAGAGCAATCTTGCAAATCCCCCTGCCAGTATATTCGAGCATTTCCAATTCAGGTGTAATCTGTCCTTCTTGTACAGGTCATCTCTACCCCAGAAGAGAATCCAAAAATATGAACTCTTCTCCCTTGCACCAGCTCCTTAGCCATGCATTAATCTGCTCTATCCTCCTATTCCTACCTCACTAGCTCGTAGTACCAGGAGTAATCCAGATATTACTACACTCAAGGACCTCCTTTTTAAATTCCTGCCTAATTTTCTATGTTCTCCACTCAAGCATTCATCCTTTTCCCTTCCTATGTCATTAGTCCCAATGTGTATGTTAGTTCCAATTACCTCCTGCTGATCCCTCTACCCTTTTGAGAACATTCTGCACCCTCTCTGAGATATCCTTGATCCTGGTACTAAAGAGGCAACACACCATCGGATATCTCACTGCCAGCTGCAGAAATGTCTGTTTGTGCCTCTGACTGAAGAATCCCCTATCACAATTGATTGGTTGAAACCTGACCTATCCCTCACTACTTTAGAGTCACTCTCAGTACCAGAAACTTGGCCATTTGTGATGCATTCCCCGAGAGTCCATCACCCCCTACATTTTCCCAAACAGCATACTTGTTTGAGATGGGATACCCATAGGCAACTCCTGCCCCCCCATCCTACCTTTCTTGGAGTTACCCCATCCACCTGACTATCTGCAATTTTTCTCTCTTCATATAACTACTATCCATCACACCCCTTAGCTCCTGTAAATTCTTTATTGCTTCTAACTGCTGCTCCAACCATCCATGCGATATGATAGGATTTGCAACCAAAGATACTTCTTACAGACATAATCATCAGTAACATGGAAACTCTTCCTAAACTCCCACATCCGACAGGAGGAGCACACCATTCTACTAAAGGCCATCTTTGCTCCTTCACAATCTACAGACCCAGAAATAGCACCATATTATTGTTCTTTAAAAAAATTGCTCCAGGCTAACATAGTACTTATGGTTTATATTATTGAAATTTAATCAAGAGACAGATCTCATTAAGAAAGAATCCCCTCTGTTCACTATTGTAGATTTACAGCAAGGTTACAATCAAAACTATGCACTTATCTGTTCCTGCGCAATGAGCTCTCCAACACAGATTCCTCCAAGATCAGCTGTGAATTTCACTGTTGTTAACTATTCCTAGACGCAGTTTAATGTCCGGAGTTATTTGCACTCAAACAGCAAAGGCAGTAACTGTGCAGATTCGCTGCTGTGTCAGACAGCAGTATAGATTTCTTTCTCTGACTACATGGTCGCTGACTTTGTTTGTCTTCCTCCTTTTTAAAGTGCCGTTGTTTTGATGTTTTTCCCCCTGAAGTTCCAAAACAATGCAACAGCATATAAAACACTAATTGCTGCTCCTGGAATTTGAGGAAATCACCTCTAACACCTAAAATGCCTCAAAAAAGGACCATCTCTTACAGCAACAATTAGTCCCATCCTCTATCTTGGACTTTTATGCCCCTTTAATTGTTGTGGTTGCTGAGTCTCCTTTTTTTTTTGCAGCTGGACAATTACTCCTTCTCTCCAGTTATCAAATGGATAAATATCCTGGAACTCCATCCCTAATGGCATTGTGGGTCTACCTTTTCTTTGTGTTCACTCACAGGATGAGGTCATTGCTGGCTGGACCAGCATTTATTGCCCAACTGTAATTTCCTAGAGAGCAGTTAAGAATCAGCCATATTGCTGTGGGTCTGGAGTCACATGTAGGCCAGACCAGGTAAGGATGGCAGTTCCTTCCCAAAAGGACATTGGGCTTTTTCTGACAATTAATTTGTGGTCATCATTAGACTTTTAATTCCAGATCTTTATTGAATTCAAATCCCACTACTTGCTGTGGTGGGAATTTGAACCCAAATTCTCAGAATACCACCTAGGAGACAGCACACCACTGCTTTTAGAAGGGCATCTGGTAATGGGCATACATGTTGGTCAGCCAGTGATGTCACATCCCATTAATAAATAATAAAAGAAATCCAGGATATCTTCCACAATTCAGATCTGTTGAACATGTCTGTTAACTCTATTAATATGGTGTTCTTCCTGTGTTTCAACAGCTGTGCTGATATCTTGTTGCACCCAGGTGTCTTATTGTTCTTCAGTTTCTAGATGGCTGTTTGGATCTCTGATCTGGCAATTTTTCCCAAGTTTACATTTGGCTGCTGAGATGCAGTAGTCATCAAACTCAAATGTGGGTCTAGTACTGGGCTGGTTTGGCATCATCAAAAAGTATTCCACCTGTCTTGTCTTCTGCTCTTCATCCATCTGTACTGCCCTACTACCCTTGTCTTTGATTGGGAGAGTAGTGTTGCTTCTGGTTCCATTTAGTTCCCATACAATCCTTGGAGCATCTTGGAATCATTCCAATTTTGTTTTTATTCAGGATATGAGTGTCACTGGATAGACCAGCATTCATTGCCCATCTCTAATTGCCCAGAGGGTAGTTGAGAGTCAACCACATTGCTGTGAAAATGGAGTCACATGTAGGCCAGACCAGGCATGGTTGGCAGTTCCTTCCTTAAAGGGCATGAGTGAACGAGGTGGGCTTTTCCTGACAATCGACCATAGCTTCATGGTCATCATCAGACTTTTAAGTGTTGCTTAAAATAAATATCTGCTGAGATAGTAAATGCATTAGTTTTAATTTTCCAAAATTTTTGAAAGGGCCCTTTCAGATCGCAAAGTAGAGAATGTGACTATGACAAGGAGGGAGACAGAAAGCTGGAAATTGCAAGCCATTTAGCTTGGCATCTGTCATGGGGAAATGCTGGAATCTTATGATGAAGTAGATTACGGCAGGGCTCTTAGAAAATCAGAAGGCCGTCAGGGAGAGTCAGTTTGGTTTTGTGAAATGCGAATCATGCGTGACTAATTTATTGGAGTTCTTTGAGGAAGTAACAAGTAATGTATCCAAAGGGAAAGTGATGGATATACTGTACTTAGATTTCCACAGAGAATTGAAAAGGTGTCACATTAAAGCCAAAACTAATTGTACAAAATAAGAGGTTATGGTGTAGGACTAATATTAGAATGGATAAATTGGTTAGCTAAAAGGAAACAGACTAACAGCAGATTCAAATGTTATTGAGAGTAGACAGGATTGTGGAGTAGAGACCAGAATTAGATTAGCAAGCACGAGGGGCCATATGACTCCTCCTGCTCCTAGTTTATAAGTATGTTTGAATGTCTACTGGTTCAGGACTATGTGCAATTGTACAGTCCAAATGAATCAGAGTTATAATTAGTTTATTGTCACATGTACTCACATGAGTACATTGAAAAGTTTACAAGCGGCCACCTATGGCACCATCTTAGGTACAATTAGAACGTAGAACATAGAACATAGAAAAATACAGCACAGTACAGGCCCTTTGGCCCTCAATGTTGCGCCGATCCAAGCCCACCTAACCTACACTAGCCCACTATCCTCCATATGCCTATCCAATGCCCGTTTAAATGCCCATAAAGAGGGAGAGTCCACCACTGATACTGGCAGGGCATTTCATGAACTCACGACTCGCTGAGTAAAGAATCTACCCCTAACATCTGACTTATACCTACCACCCCTTAATTTAAAGCTATGCCCCCTCATAATAGCTGACTCCATACGTGGAAAAAGGTTCTCATGGTCAACCCTATCTAAACCCTTAATCATCTTGTATACCTCTATCAAGTCACCCCTAAACCTTCTTTTCTCCAATGTAAACAGCCCCAAGTGCCTCAGCCTTTCCTCATACGATCTTCCTACCATACCAGGCAACATCCTGGTAAACCTCCTCTGCACCCGTTCCAGTGCCTCCACATCCTTCCTATAGTATGGCGACCAAAACTGCACACAATACTCCAGATGCGGCCGCACCAGAGTCTTATACAACTGCAACATGACCTCAGGACTCCGGAACTCAATTCCTGTACCAATAAAAGCCAGTACGCCATATGCCTTCTTCATTGCACTATTTACCTGGGTGGCAACTTTCAGAGATCTGTGTACATGGACACCAAGATCCTTCTGCTCATTCACACTACCAAGTATCCGACCATTAGCCCAGTACCCCATCTTTTTGTTACTCATACCATTCTGTCTAGGTACAGATTCTTAAGTATAAATTCTTAGAAAACAATTAGAAAAATGAAGAAATAAAAGGTCCAGCATTACAGACCTTTGCGCCATCTTAGATACTGAAGTACAAAATCATAGGAATTAATTAGAGAAATATACAAAAGATTCAGAATAACAGTCCTTTCAAACTAGCCTGCACTGGCACGCTAGCCTTCAGTAGTCTGCAGCAGCCCATGCCTCCAGACCATGCCAGGGCTCACCTTGAGGCTCTCAAGATTGGGAGTCCACTCTAGATTTAACGCAAGGCCAGGAATCCACACTGAGACCAGCAGTCTGCACTGGTTTCACCTCAAAGCCAGGAGTACTCACTGAGGCCGGGAGTCCACAATGACTTCCCTCAAGACTCAAGGATGGGAAGTAAAAAGATAGAAGAAAAAAAAAACGAAAAGAGAAAAAAACCAGATGGAGCAGACTAAATCTGGCTAAGTCCTACTCCATTGCCATCTTGGAGCTCTCTTAATATATTAAAAAATGCTGCCACTGAGAAGAACCCCAATAGAAATTAATAGAAGTCAGCCACTACCAAATGGTATAGTGTAGATGGACCTATACAATAGAAGTGCTTTCTGATAAGTGTCCCAAAATTACACCCCTGTATATTTCTCTCTCTGAAGCAGTACCACCCCCTTTAAAAATAGCACATTATTTTTTAAAAATGTATATCTTTTAAACAGTTTTTATTAGGTAAGGGTTAAGGATCTGAGACAGAAAATGGAATTGAGGCCCAGGTCAATGTGATCTAATTGAGTGTGGGAGAGTTAGGTTTAAATATTCAATTCCTATGAAAGTATATATTTAGCTTCGCTAAAGTGCACATGAATAGTAAAAATGATAATTAGATCTTGTACAACAATAGTAAATCTATTAACATGACATCCACGTCTCTATGTTTAGCTGATTTAATTTAACATGCTTTGAAGCTTTTCATCCAATTTTGCATCTTTTGTTTATGAATCTCTCTTATGTTATCGCTGCTCAAAGTTCTAGATTTTAAAGTCTAGATCGAATGTCTGATTAAATGGCATAATCAATTTACATACTGAAAGTTCAAGAGATCACTAGCCAACCGTTTTAATTTTTCTCACAAATTAACATTTTGGTTGTGGAGACAGAGGAGGTACCAAAGGAGCTGCACAGATACTAAGCATCTTGTTTATATCCAGAGAGACTTGTGCTGACTTGTTGGGCTCCGATTTTTCTGGCGTACCTAAAGACAAACTTGGTGAAGTTCGCAAAAGAGAATCTTCCTTATTTTCATTACCTGCACATATAAAATGTGATTATTGTTTTACAAATTAATGTCAATTAATCCAAGGATTCTAAATTTTTGGTAACTAATACACAATATGTAAATAAACTAAATTTCAAATATTTGATTGGTTTTAATGAAGATATAAAGATGACTGAATGGAGTTGTTCTGGTTATACTACTGTTTAATGAGTCAATTTCACATTATCAATCACTTCAATTTCTGACATGCACATAACTGTTGTGTGCAGTACAAAAAAATGAGAAGCATCAGTATTAATAAGGATTATAGGAATCTAGCAGTGCAGTTTTGAGCCTAACGTAATGTTAGGTTAAATTGACAAGTGTCCAAACAGTCAGAAACCTTTCTAACCTTCACCATGGATAACAAGTATACTAATATTGTTATAACAATTCTCTTCAATTCATCATAATTTTTTTAAGTTAGAAGTTTAGTCAGTTTCATTTACTTGAAAATTTAAACAATACTTTCAAAGGCAAATGGTTGGGAATCAGCATGGTTGAAGAACTGATCAAAGTTTTATAGCTAATGCTTGAAATCTGCAAGGCAGTATTTAAATTCTTCACACTTTGCTCTTTCTCCCACAAAAAAGATTTTTTTTTTAGTTTGTATGCTGTTTTTAATGTGTAATCTTTATAAGATGCTTAAACTTAAACAAAGCACTGGTTAGAATTCTAACCCAATATTCCATACAAATCTTTTTTAAAAGTTGCTTTCACTTCTACTGACAAGCAACTTAGAGCAAAATATAAAATAAAAATGTTAAAAATTCATATACATATGTAATATATACAATATAGCATCATAGTGGGGGAAAAAGCCTCCAACTTGGAAGTTTCTTGGTGCA
This sequence comes from Chiloscyllium punctatum, assembly GCF_047496795.1. Taxonomy (NCBI): domain Eukaryota; kingdom Metazoa; phylum Chordata; class Chondrichthyes; order Orectolobiformes; family Hemiscylliidae; genus Chiloscyllium; species Chiloscyllium punctatum. The sequence goes on along the minus strand of NC_092764.1, from coordinate 55,672,380 downwards.
CTTGCATTATACTTGAGGTGGTGGTGGTGCAAAGAGGTTTCTCAGCAAAACATGGTGAAACTACCTTTGAAGTGAGGATGTGCCTTGATATTCGATTCACACTTTGAATTTTGGCATCAGTATAAAACTATTTAGGATTTGCAAAAATGGAATGCCTGTGGAATACAAAATGCACCCACGAGAATAATGAAAGTCTTACAGATTGACTGGATGGAGATATTTTGAGGACATGTAAATGTTCACTCTTCATATTAAATTCAAAACATGTTAACTGCATGAGATCAAGTAAAAATTCTGATAAGCAAATCATAGAGCCAGTAATATGGGTCTGTGGGCTAATATGAAGTTGAGTTTTGGATTAGAATTTGACTTACTCCTGAATGAAAAAAAATTGCTGGAAATCTGAAGACCAATAGCAAGATTTAATGCAATGTGAAAGAAATTGTGAAATGCAAGCAGTACCTAAAGCACCTTCAGTATTATCATAGTATTGACTTTAGCTTGGTCCCTACATGGGACTAGAGACTAGCAGCAAAAGTTTTTCTTTGGCATTTGCACCTGTCAAATTTCTATGGGTCAGCAATTTCACGCAACACCAGATGTACTTATGTAAGTTGCTACTATCAGAGGTATGAATGAATCAACTTGCATTAGCAGTTTTAAAGAGGTGATTTTTGGACAGAAGAGTGGGTGTATTCACCAACTAAAGCTAATGTAGGCTATTTTAATCAAAATGGCATAGAACTGCATCAGTTATTTTATTGTCCTACTTTACAGCATAGCACAGTTTTTCAGGGATCAGGTGTAGAAGTGTGAAATGCAAAATAACATCACTATCAATTGGTAGACATCTTTGGTTGTTTATGCTAATAGATCTCAGTGCTTTGTTTCAGACTTCCTACCAGTGAGAGCACTGAAGTATACTGAAAACATCACTTGCCAAACATACAGGTCCATAATAGAAGAAAGAAAAATACAAATGCCAGGAAATTCGGAGTCACATATGATCTGAAGTAGAAGCAACTATCTGCGTTTTGTGTCTCGATCCTGGAAGACATTTATGACATATGACATTTATGATGTAAAGTTATGTTTCAAGGTTTGATCTAAAAGATAGAGTTGAATCTTATAGGAGCTTGAACAACGTGGGCTATGATGTGAAAGGTGGCAGAATCGCACATGAAGACCGGCAAGACTAATTTTGCATTGGAAACAACTGACTGCATCTTTTAAGTGAGTTCCGAGTGTAAAGATGAGATTTTCACTAGGCAGCGGCAAATTGCCTATTAAGGGGGATTATTGGTTGTCAACAACCTTATTAACTGCAAATCTCACTTCATAAATATGCAACTTTCTGTGAGCAAATTAGATGCTACAAATTCTTGACATGGAAATCAGAATGGGTATGTGGCCACTTCAGCTTGCTGCTGGCTGTGAAGAGCCTCCAAGTTGGTCACCATGAAACAGCATCTCAAGGCACATCCATGAGCAACAGCCACATGCACTGTTCGTCCACGGCCTCCAAAATTGCCAACTCTTCAGGATCCTCATGGAACCTCTTCACATCCACCAATTGCCTAAGCAGGATGCTTAGGCAATTGAGACCTGCATTTCACAGCAAACTGGCAACTTGCATTGAAAGGTTGCTGCAAGGATACTTTATGCCAGGGACAGAGACCCAGCTTATGAAACAGGCTGCATCTCAGGTCTGCTTGTTTGCCATTTCAGTGCTCACTCACTTGGCACCTGTCTGCATGCTTGCAGCATCAATGCTCTGCCATCCCTATTAAATGTTTGAAGGGAGAGAGTCAAAATATGAAGGGAGTATGTCGTAAAGCATACTACAGGAAGGGGGAGAATGTTAGCAGTGACTACCATTGTGCCCTCTACAGGGATAGATACAGGGCCATAATTGATGTCAGTACAGTGTAATGTTGGAGCTCAGGGGCAAGGTCAAGTTGGAGGAATTGATCAATGCGGTGAGTTTCTACATGGGAGAATAAGATGGAATTAGGCATCGACATTGTGCAAGGTGAGAAGAAACCAAATGGAGCCTGGTACTGATGATATCCACCACAAGCTGCATTCCCTGATATAACTAACTGTTCACTCGATGCTAACTACAACTGGAAAATGGCTGGTACAATGCCCAGGGTAGACAGTCAATGTCAGTTTGATGGGCGAAAGCACAATCTCCATGAATGATGGATGCTAGGAATATTGAAGAGGCAAATAAATGAAGCATGCACTGCAAAATGTAGCTACATTGAATCTACAATCATTTCACTATCCGTGTGCATTGCATACAGAGTGAATGTGTCTATGGTTCAAATGCTGGTTAGAGGCGATTTGTGCCATGCTGTTGGTCTATCCAAATTGAGCAATGGCATCATAATGGTGCAGAAGTTAGCAGCTATAAGTTAAAAAGAAGTGAAGACTGGTCAAAAGTGAACTATAAGGGTGCTGTGGAAAGCAGAGACAATCACTTCATCTTCTGCCTTGCAAGTAGTACAACGATTCTACTGATGTTTGTGCATGTGATAAGGCTGATGCTGAATGATTTATGATCCTCATTATCAGAATGCTGCATGTCTCGCTGTTTGGTTGTGCATGTGTACGAGGCTTCAAGTATTGGGTATGCCACCTGTTATCAGAGTTTAGAACATAGTTTGTTCCTTGTTCCCAACATGGTCATTGCCAGCAAGAATGACATACCCAGCTGCTGGTGGGATGTTGGTTGCTGTGGCTGCCATGTTAAGAAGTTGAAGGTGGATGCAAGAGGACCAGAGCCGTTGGCGAGCCCAAGAGAAAGAACAAGCCTGAAGGGCACCCAGCCTAGGCAATTTTCATACACCTAATCCATTTTCTGAGAATGAGCAAGATGCAGTGATGATGCAGGCTCTGAATGTCAGAGGACACTAACACAGAACTATGTTTGCTGCTAGAATGGGATGTGAGGGCTACAGGAGCAGGAGGCCAGCCTCTCTCAGTTGTGTAAGCTGACAACCACTTCAAACTTCTATGTTATCGGTTCCTTCCAGGGAATGCTGGCTGACCTGTGCAGGAGCCCTCAGTTGTGCACCCACAAATGCATGAGAACAGTGACCTATGCCATCTGTAACATTACAACTGATTAATTTTGTTTCTCCATGACAAGATCAGTGCTACAGTCCAGGCAGTATGATTTGGAAGCATAAGTGGCTTCCCCCGGGGCAGGGCGCCATCAATTGTACATAGGTTGCAATGAGGGGGCCATATCACATCATTGTGGAACTCATTAATAGAAGGGGTTCCATTCCAATACCATGTGGTATATGGTAGAATGGGGTTAGAATCTGTTGAAAGGAGTGCCACAGGGATGAAGGTACTTAATGAGGTGAGTTTAGTAAGATGCAGTAGAAAGAAAAGACTTACTATGCCTCAGGGAGAGAAACCCTCTGTGAAACTCCAGGAAAAAAACAGAAGTTTCAGATCATATTTATTGTCGCCGGCCCCACTAATGCAGGCAAACCTGCTTTAATTCTGCTCCTTTCCCTCCTCTGGTTCTTATTATAATCTCCACCACCTACTCGTGAATGTCTGCTCATATCTCTCCATCTGAAACAAGACCTGAACTACTTCCCATCCCAAATCAAGCATTAGTATTATTGAAATGTCACTTTGCTCTCAGCTAAACAATTCCATCCTCCAAGTTGATCAGATAGACTTGGATGTGGATGCTAGAGAGCAAACATAACATTTTTAGAAGAATGGAAACATTAAATCATCGAGTGAAATGAACTCTGCATTTACAAGGTGTGGATTACCTGCTGTTTGAGCTGTTGGATGACTTGAAACAGACACTTTTGTTTTGTTCTCAATAATGTTTTCTTGTATGGGTTTTTCTTTCTTATCATCATCAGTTGTAGTAAGTATGTTAAATTCGGGATTATCAAAATTAATGTACTGGTACAACATTCTCCGTTGTTTCCCTGTTGATGCTATAAACAAAGAGTAGTGCACAAGTAATAAACTAAAAAAAGCAAAATCAAGTTAAATATAACATTAAATATTTTACTTTAAGGACCTTTGTATTACTTGGGTCATTCAAAACTTTGTTGTTGAATAACAACAGATAACACATTTATAGCTAAACTTTTATCATTGTAAATGCTGATAAACAAATACTCTCAGGTGACCCTTCCTCAGAACAAATGGTAGCTAGGATAATGTTGGTTTAAATGCAGAAGGTAAGGTGGGGGAAGGGGCAAGGAGTAAATAATAGGTATGGATAGAGCCCGAAGAGAGAGAAGAACAGTTGTACAGACAAAAGAGTCAATAATGATCTGGCCTGTAAATTTCTGGATCATTTCTATTCTATTCCCCCACCACCACACCCCTCTCAACAATCACCGTTGACAGTCATACATACAATGGTCCAGACCCTATAGCATGAAATACTAGCACCTCCCCCTCTCTCGACCTCCCTTTCTTTTCACCTTACTAAGATTATAACTCACTCATATTGAGTCAACGTTCCTCACATTTTGGCAAAATGGGCTGATAGCATTGAGGACATGTCTAAGTGTTTCAAGCACATTGTCAAAGGTGAGATTGAGAAGCTGGAAGTTATTGTACACATTGGTAGGAATGGCATTTTTGGGGAAAACATTAAAGCACTACAGAGCGAATTTAAGAGATTAGGTAAAAGATTAACTAAATTGCATTTATTTCAATGCAAGGGTTCTTACAGATAAGCCTAATGAACTCAGGCATGTTTAAGAACATGGGATTGGGATGTCATTACAGAAACTTGGCTGTGAGATGGACAAGACCGGCAGCTTAATGTTTGGTTTTAGATGCTATAGGAAGGATAGAAAAGGAGGCAAGAAAATAATGGGATTGGCATTTTTGAATAAAGAATACATTACAGCTGTAACTAAAGAAGATATTTCTGAAAAATCGTCCAGTGAAAATCTATGGTTAGAAATTAGAAATAAGAAAGGGAAGATGACCTTGGTGGGATTGTACTGTAGGCCTCCCAATAGTAAGAGGGAAATTGAAAAACAAAAATGCAGAGTGATCTCAGATATATGGAAGTATAATAAGGTTGTAACAGTGAGGCATTTTAATTCTCCAAACATTGTCTGCGGCTACCATTGTGTTAAAGGTTTGGTTGGTGGATAATTTGTCAAATGTGTTCAAGAAAATTTTCTTTAGGGTGTAGGTTTGCTCGCTGAGCTGTATGTTTGATATCCAGATGTTTCATTACCTGGCTAGGTAACATCATCAGTGGCGACCTCCAAGTGAAGCGAAGCTGTTGTCTCCTGCTTTCTATTTATATCTTTCTCCTGGATGGGGTTCCTGTGGTTTGTGGTGATGTCATTTCCTGTTCGTTTTCTGAGGGGTTGATAGATGGCATCTAGATCTATGTGTTTGTTTATGGCGTTGTGGTTGGAGTGCCAGGCCTCTAGGAATTCTCTGGCATGTCTTTGCTTAGCCTGTCCCAGGATAGATGTGTTGTCCCATCCAGGAGAAAGATATAAATAGAAAGCAGGAGACAACAGCTTCGCCTCACTTGGAGGTGCCCACTGATGTTACCGAGCCAGGTAATGAAATGTCTGGATATCAAACCTACAGCTCAGCGAGCAAACCTACACCCTAAACCTCAACCTGAGCTACAAACCTTGCAAAAAAATTTCTTTATCAGTATATAGATGCTCCGACTAGAGAAGGAGCAAAAGTAAACCTTCTTTTGGGCAATAAGACAGGGCAGCTGACTGAAGTAAAAGTGGGGGATCACTTTCGGTCAAGCAATCATAATTCCATTAGTTTTAAAATAGTTATAGAAAAGGATAAGTCTTCCATAAAAGTTAAAGGTTTTAATTGGAGTAAGGCAAATTTTAATGGTTGGAGACAAGAACTTTCAAAAGTTGATTGGAGTAGACTGTTTGCAGGCAAAAGGACGTCTGACAAGTGGGAGACTTTCAAGAGTGTGATGATCCAAGTTTGGAGGCATTGTGTTCCTGCTAGAGTGAAAGGTAAGGCTGGTAAGATTAAGGAACAATAGATGAATAAAGATACTGAGGTTCTAGTCAAGAATTAAAGAGAGTCTTATTTTAAATATAGACAACTTGGTTCAATTGAATCTCTTAATCAAGATAAAGAGTGTAGGCAGAAGTGGGTACTGCAGATGCTGGAGATTAGAGTCAAGATTGGAGTGGTGCTGGAAAAGCACAGCAGATCAGGCAGCATCCGAGGAGGAGAAAAATCCACGTTTTGAGCAAAAGCCCTTCATCATGAATGAGGACATCTGACAAGTGGGAGACATTCAAGAGTATGATGATGCAAGTTCAGAGGCATTCCCGATGAAGGGCTTTTGCCTGAAATGTTGATTTTCCTGCTCCTTGGATGCTGCCTGACCCGCTGTGCTTTTCCAGCACCACTCTAATAAAGAGTGTAAGGCCATTCTTAAGAAAGAAATCAGGAAGGCAAAGGGAGAACATGAGATAGCATTGGTAAATAATGTTAAGGATAATCCAAAGAGATTCTACAAATCCATTCAGGCAAGAGGGCAACTAGAGAGAAGGTAGGGCCCCTTAAAGATCAATGGGGCTGTCTTTGTGTTGAACTCCACCACCTGATGGAGATGGGAGAGATACTAAATGAACATTTCGCATCAGTTTTTACTGTGAAGAAAGAAATGGAGACTAGAGAATGCAGAGAAATAAATTTTGATGTTTTAAAAACAGTTCACATTACAGTAAAGGAAGATTAGGAGGTCTTAGAGAACATAAGGGTGGATAAATCTCCAGGACCTGACCTAAGGTACCCCATAATATTGTGGGAAGTAAGGGAGGAAATTGTGAGACCCCTTACAGAAATATTTGCATCATCTATAACTGCAGGTGAGGTCCCGGATGACTGAAGAGTAGCTAATGTTGTACCTTTGTTTAAGAAAGGTTGTAAGGAAAAACGAGAGAACTATGTAGTCCTGTCAGTCTGATTTCAGTTGTAGGTGAATTATTGAGGTGATTTTAAAAGACAGGATTTATGGACATTTAGAGAGGCAAAAAATTATTAGGGACAGTCAACATGTTTTTGTGTGAGGAAAATCATGTCTCTCAAACTTGTTTGAGTTTTTTGAGGAAGTTACCAAAAAGATTGAGGAGGGCAGAGCAGTAGACATTGTTTACTTGGACTTAATTAGTAAAGTTAGGTCACATGGGATTCAGGGTGAGCCTGGAGACAGAGAGTGGTGGTGGAGGGTTGCTTTTCAGACTGGAGGCCTGTCACCAGCAGTGTTCCACAGGGATCAGTTCTGTATCCTCTTTTGTTTGTCATTTACATCAGTGATTTGGATGAGAATATAGAAGGCGTGGTTAGTAAGTTTGCAGACAATATCAAAATTCGTGGCATAGTAGACAATGAAGAAGGTTTTCGAAGATTACAAAGGGATCTTGACGAAATGGGTCAACAGGCTGAACAATGACAGATGGAATTCAATCTGGATAAATGCAAGGTATTGCATATTGGTACAATGAACAAGGGTGGGGCTTGCACAATTAATGGTAGGGCTGTGGGTTGTGTTGTAGAACAGAGGGAGCTAGGGGTTCTGGTACATAATTCTTTGAAGTTTGCGTTCCATATTGATCGGATGGTTAAAAAGATGTTTGGCACGCTTGCCTTCATTGCTCAGTGCTTTGAGTATAGGATTGGGGCTTTACTGGACATTGGTGAAGCCTCTTCTAGAATACTGTGTCCAGTTCTGGTTGTCCAGTTATAGGAAAGGTATTATTAAGCTGAAGAAAGTTTGGAAGAGATTGACCAGGATGTTGCTGGGTATGGAAGGTCTGAGTTATAATGAAAGGCTGTATAGGCAGGGACGTTTATTCAGTGGAACATAGGAGGTTGAGAGGTGACCATATAGAAGTTTATAAAATAATGAGGGATATCGATAGAATAAATGGTAGTTCTCTTCTCCCTCGGATTGGGACCTTAAAGACTAGGGGCACATTTTTAAGATGAGAGGAGAGAGATTTTAAAAAGACATGAGGGGCAAATTTTTTACACAGAGGGTGGTTTGTGTGTGGAATGAATTTCCTGAAGAAGAGGTGGATGACGGCACAATTACAACATTTAAAAGACATTTGGATAAATACATGAATAGAAAAGGTTTGGAGGGATATGGGCCAGAAGCAGGCAGGTGGGACTATTTAGTTCAGGATTATGTTCAGCATGGACCTAGATGGACTGAAGAGTTTGTTTTTGTGCTGTGTAACTCTAAGACTAAATTCACCAGAAACACCTTGGGACATTTCTTGAAATTAAAAACACTACTGAAATATTTTGTTATGCGATCTCAATCTTTCCTTCACCTCGCAATGAAAAGTTCTCGAGGAGCACTGAATCTTGGGAAATGTTTTATACCTTACACAATTAAAGAAGAAATATTTCAGTCTTTCATACTTGAGTTTTCACACTATCACTTACATTTTACATCAGGCAAAAATTAATTTAAACATGATCTATTTTCTATTAATCTGTTACTGACACAACTGAATTTATAAGAATGTTAAATCTTATAGCGGTATCACCTTTGGGTATCCCAGATCAGATATATCATGACAAAAGATATAATAACGTGGCGTCAGTATACTACAAGCTAATTTTTGAAGATGTATCAACCTCGCACATTAGCTAACTTCAAGTGTGTGTGCTCTTTTTCTGAATTGTTGAGCCTTTTGTGTAGTTGAGCCTCTTACTGAGCCTTGTTCTCAGTAAGAATTGGGGACCAGTGTCCAAAATAATTTCACATCTAGACTGGTAGAGAAAGAAGACTTTTATCCTATTGCTCTTGATTGGATTCTAACCAGAAATGAACCAATAGTGTGTTATTTGCAATACTTTTTCTCTCAAATATTTGATTTGCTGATAGATTCATGTTGGTAAATTGGAACTTCTTTCACAAAAAAAGTTTGTTTAGTGAATTTAAGAACTCACTGTAGCAATTGTCTGATGTTTAGGAATGCATAGTTTTTTATTTGTCTTACATATTTTGGTGCTGCTTTCCTGAGTTATGTTTGAGATTTTTGGAGAGATTGTTGTGCTATTTGGCATTACCACCCCGTCATTGCGTCTCTTTTTCTTAAGGGCTTTCTTCTGCTGCAGAGCAGCTGCTGAAAGATCTGTTTTACTGCTATCACTCTCAATGTCTTTGTATGAATGTTCTTTTGTAAAGTCTGGATGTTGAAAAATGTGCACTTCTGCGCTGGCCCTAGAAATGCAAATAAAAAACAATATACCTATGAACTCCATTACAAATAAATTGAAGATATGTTTTAAATGATTAAATATAGATTCTATGTTATGAATGATGGTAAAACATAAAGAGTGCTATGAGCAAGAATTTTATCTAAATTCCATGTACACCTCCGGTAAGTTCCATATTCCCCTATATAATTAAAGAATGGTGTAGAATGAGCAAAATACAATATTTGACTTCACTGTTGTAAATACAGAATAAGCTGTTATATCTTGTCATTTTATGTCAAGTAAATTTCATTTCAGAACTTTTATCACATTTCTGGAAAATTTACTTGCATAATATTAAAGTAACAATCCATATATACTAATAGCTCCAAGAACTGCACTTTAAATAAATGTTACGGAGTGTGTTCAAATTCACAACTATAGTAATTGTCTTTGGGAGGTTTTAACCATTAATCAAAATATTGGAAATTTAGCATTGTTGGCATACAAGCCTATAGTAACCATTGGGTCAGAATGCACTCAATAAATGTTTGACTCAATAGTTTACAATGATTCACAAGTTGGAAACCATGAGAAATTACAAACTTTAGGATTTTAGGAAAATTATGCTCAAACGTATACTGGAATAATGAGATTTCTGAATAACAAAAATCTGTTAACAGATCCATTCAACCATCCACATCATTGGTAGAAAAAGATTTACTCCCTTTTGATTTTTCAAAAGACACTGTTGATATGTGAGAATTAAATGTCAGTAATAATTTTGATATTTGAAATGCAAAAAATAATCTGGAGCTAAAATTAACAAGGAAGATAATTATACCATACTTCCATAAGAAATAGGAACAGGAGTAGACCATTCAGTCCCTCAAGCCTGCTCTGCTATTCAAGGGATCATGGCTGATTCAATATTCCTCACTTCCGTTTTCCTGCCCTTTCTCCAAAACTCTTAACTCGCCTACTGATCAAGAATTTATCTTAGCCTTAAATACACACAAGTCAAAAAGTGTGGTGCTGAAAAGCACAGCGGTCAGGCAGCATCCAAGGATCAGGAGAGTTGATGTTTTGAGCACAAGCTCTTCATCAGGAATGTCATTTGCAGCATTTACAGTCCTCACTTTCTCCTCCTTAAATATACACAAGGACTCTTTCCCCCTGCCCTCTGTGGCAAGGACTTCCAAAGACAGTCAACCCTCGGAGAGGATTATGGGGGTAATCCTCCCACCTTCCAAACTCCAAAGACTTCTAACTATCCACATTTGTGTTGCACACTGGCAACTGTAGACTTGATATTTATTTATTTGGTAATCATTCAAATCATTGTTTATCTGAGTTTACAATTCTCATCTTTATGATTAAATTCCTTCTTACACTTGCCCTTTGTTTGCCCCTCCAAACCAACCACAGTCCTCTAAATCTCTGCTCCTTTAACTCTGGGTCATTTCCATTCTACTCCCCCACCCCCAAATCAATTAGCATTGACAGTCATACATACAATGGTAAAACAAGGACCGCAGATGCTGGAAACCAGAGTCTAGATTACAGTGGATCTGGAAAAGCACAGCATCCAAGGAGCAGGAAAGTCGATGTTTCGGGCAAAAGCCCTTCATACATACAATGGTCCAGACTCTATAGCATGAAATTCCGGCACCTCTCTCTCACTCTCTCTCTCTCAAACTTCATTAATTCTCCATGGGAAAATTCTTCTTACCTCAGTCTTAATTTGATGCCCCTTAATTCTGAGACTGTACCACCTGGTCCTAGACTCTCCCATGAGAGGGAACATCCTCTCAGCATTTACCCTGTCAAGGTCCTTAAGAATCCTGTGTGTGTTAATGAGATCACCTCTCATTCTTCTAAACTCCAATGATTGAAGTCCGAATCTGTTTAATCTTTGCTCATAAGACAATCCCTCCATGCTGGGGATCATTTTAATGAGCCTTCTCTGAATTGCCTCCAATGGAGTAATACCTTTCCTGATGTAAGGGGACCAACATTGCTCACAGTACTCCAGATGTGGTCTCACCAGCAGCTTGTACAATTGTTGTAAGACTTCCCTACTCTTATACACTCATCCCCTTGAAATAAGGGCTAATGTTCCATTAGCCTCCCTGATTACCTGATTATGCTAGCTTTAAGTTTTTATGAACAAATACCCACAAGTCCCTTTGTGTTGCATCTTTCTGCAGCTTTTCCCCATTGTACTCTGTTCTTTTTTTCTTACTTCCAAAATGAACAACTTCACATTTTCCCACATCATAGTCCATTTGCTAACTTTCTTCCCATGTACACGTACTTGGAAAGGCAAGGACTGATTAGGGATAGTCAAAATGGCTCTCAACAACAAATGGTCCCCCCTAGTCCTCATCTCCCATGCCACTAGCCTCCTCATCCAAAGGATCATTAGCTGCCATTTTTGCCATCACCAGTAGGATGCCATTACCAGACATATTATCTATCCCCTCTTCTCCTATTCTACAGGAACTTCCAGGACAACCTGATCCACTTCTCCACCACTCCCAACACCTCCCCACACCCCCATGGCAACTTCTTATGCAATCACAGAATCTATCTGTTTCCCTACTCGCTCCTCACTCTCCAAGGATGCAGACACACTTCCAACTGAAGCGGTGATTTATCTGAAATTCACTCAATCTAGAGTACTTGATTGCTTCTCACAATACGGTCTACTCTACAATGGGGAGATGAAATGTAGGCTGGATGACCACTTTGTGGGTCATTTACATTCTTCTGGAAAAATTATCCCAAGTTTTCATTTGCCTGCTGCTTCAAAACACTACTGTGTTCCCATGCCACCATGACGCAGGCTAGTTGCAGTGCTTTAGTGAGGTTCAACACAAGCTGAAGAAACAACAGCTCATTTTCCACTTGGGGACCTTACAACTTTCAGGACTCAACATTGAGTTTAACAATTTTAGAGCATGAACTATCTATTATTCACCCTACACTCCATGTCCTGTCATGACTTGGTTGCTTTCATTACAACCAACCCATTTTCATTTTTTCATTATGTCCATTCATCATCTAATTAGTTTCTCATTCCCTGGCTTACTGTCAAAAATTCCTTTATCTGCCTACTTGTTTTTCTTTCTCTGGGCTCTATTTCCACCTATCTGTTCATCTTTTTTGTCATACCTGCCATCAGTGTAAATGCTACTGTTTTCGAGCTGCTGTTATTTTTGAAGAAAGGTAACTAGACGTTAACTCTGTTTTCTCTCCAAGGATGCTGCCAGACCTACTGAGTTTCTCCAGCAATTCCTATTTTTGTTTGTTTCAGATCTCCATCATCCACGGTTCTTTGTTTTATTTTCTTTCCATGAAACTTTTTTTTTGCTTTTATTACGTAGTGGCACAGCATTACACCATGGCAGAAGTAAGGTCCTCCTGAATTTAAGGCCTTGGCTGCCAGGATGCCATACAGGGTAGCATAGGTAATCATTCTGTTATACAAGCCATTTATATTGAACAAAGAAACACAAAAAAATGCTCAGATGACCATTTGTACCTTCTATATAGCAACAAACTGACCAGTATATGATTTACACAACTTTGTGAATGAATTTGAAAAATGTTTCTATGAGCTTTATTTATGGTTTATAGGAGAACATTTTGTGTACAGATATAGTTACACGATTTTATTAATGCGTATTGCAGTATATGAAATCTTGTATCCATTACAAGAAAATCATCCAGTTCTGGAGACTAATACAAATTGTACTGAGTTGTACATTTTCTTAAATTCTTTTTAAATATATTTTACATTTGAGCATTTCATTAGGTTTAATTAGTAAATGATAAGAATGATGACAGAATTGAAGCAACATAAACCATTTGCATTTGATCTATTGTTGCAGAAATTGCATTTAAAATGAAAAAAGGGCAATTTATATTCATAAGTTCTTTTCTCTCCCAAGTGTAACCATAATGCAATTAGGAACATAAACCTCTGTGGACCTTTCATTGGAAGATTGCCAAAAGAGCACAATGCAGCTGAGGAAATGTCAAAGTTAATTAAATTTAAATATATGTATATTTTATTTAATTTTGGTAATAAAAATACTTGCACAGTTGCAGGCCTTATTTCAAATACCACATTGTTGTACAGTGGCTCTAGTGAATACACCATAATAGCCGCCAAAGGCTCTAATAGTTTTATTATATAATAATTTACCCATTGCTAAGAAGACATTCTGGCGGCTGTATGTTTAGATCTCTTTTGGGATTCAATTAGATTATCTTGGAAATGAATAGAAGTGCTGTGTAACTTAGCAATTGAGGAATATTTTAATACCATTTCCATGTCAGAAATATGGGGTGGAATTTTATGCTCCCTGGAGTAGCATGGGCAACAGCAAGAAAATTGCGGGTGGAAATAATTGGAGTCTTAATATTGAAGAAACATTTCCCAATTTTCTCCTTAAGTTTTAAATGGCAACTTAAGAATCTCATTATTAAACAGTGGCTTCCTTATTTCAATGTATTTGAACCTCATTATACCTCAACTTGCTTCATCTCTATCCCACTTCCAATTCTCACGTCCTGCCCTGAGAAGATAGACAGTGTCAATTCTCAACATGGAATTTGTTAAATGTGTACAAGAAAGTTTTTGGTGCAGGCACAGTGGCTTAGTGGTTAGCACTGCTGCCTCAAAGCACCAGGGCCTCTGGTTCGATTCTAGCCTTGAGCGACTGTCTGTGTGGAGTTTGCAAATTCTCCCCATGTCTGCTTGTGTTTCCTCTCAGTGCTCTGGTTTCTTCCCACAGTCCAAAGATGTTGTGAAATTTGAAAGGGTTCAGAAAAGATTTACAAAGATGTTGCCAGGGTTGGAGGGCTTGAGCTATGGGAGAGCCTGAATAGGCAGGGGCTATTTTCCTTGGAGTGTCAGAGGCTGAAGGGTGACCTCATAAAAATTTGTAAAATCATGAGGAGCATGGATCGGGTGAATAGCCAAAGTCTTAAAAGGGCGGCATGGTGGCTCAGTGGTTAGCACTACTGACTCACAGCAATTCCAGCCTCGGGCAGTTGTCTGTGTGGAATTTGCACATTCTCCCTCTGTCTGCGTGGGTTTCCTCTGGGTGCTCCGGTTTCCTCCCACAGTCCAAAGATGTGTAGATTAGGTGAATTGGGGATGCTAAATTGCCCATAGTGAGAGGTGCATTAGTCAGAGGGAAGTGGGTCTGGGTGGGTTACTCTTAAGAGGGTCGGTGTGAACTGGCTGGGCCGAAGGGCCTGTTTCCACACTATAGGGAATCTAATCTAATCTAAATTTGTGAATGTACCTACTAAAAACTAAGCAATCCTGACATTCTGTTGGGGAATAAGGCAGGGGTAGTCCCTGAGATGTGGGGAAACACATTGGGACAACTGATCACAATTCTATTAGTTTTAAAATAGTTATGGAAAAGGATAGAATTGATTAAAAAGTTAAAGTTCAAAATTGGAGTAAGGCCCCAATTTTGACGATATTAGACAGGAACTTTCAAAGGTTGATTGGGAGAGTTTATTTGTAGGCAAAGGCGTGGTTGGGAAGTGGGAGACTTTTCAGAATGAAATAATGAGAATTCAAAGATAGTATGTTCCTGTGAAGGTCAAAGCTGGGTAAGTGTAGGGAATGCTGGATGGCTAGAGAAATTGGATATCTGGTTGAGAAAAAGAAGGAGGCATATATCAGGTATAGACAGCTGGGATTGAGTGAATCCCTAGAAGAGTATAAGGACAGTTGGAGTATACTTAAGAAGGAAATCAGGAGAGCAAAAACGGGACATGAGAGGGTGCAAGAGGACAGGAGGGTTTGAGCTCGAGGGAGAAGCTTAATAGAATGGGGCCTTTTCCCCCAGAGTATCGGAGACTGAAGGGTGACCTTAAAGGTTTATAAAATCGTGAGGGGTATGGATAAGATGAATAGCCGAGGTCTTTCTCCTGGGGTGAGGAAATCCAAAACTACAGGATGTACGTTTAAAGTGAGAGGGGAAAGATTTTTAAAAAGTCTTAGGAGTAACTTTTTCATGCAGGGGATGTTGCGTATATGGAATGAGCTGCCAGAGGAAGTGGTGGAAGTGGTACAATTATGACACTTAAGTGGCACGTGGATGAACCAGAAGGGTTTAGAGGGATATGGGCCAAATGCTGGCAAATGGGACTAGGTCAGATTAGGATGTCTGATCAGTGCAGGAATGTGAAGTTACTTAGAGACAGTCAGTCTCTATGGCTTAGGTTGATATTTTTAGCATATAGGCACTTCAGTGCTAAGTTACAGGCTTTTATCTTCTGTGGCCTGCATTTCTTTTTTAGTGCAAAGGGAGAGAGAGGCAACTTGTCATGGTTGGGAACCACTGAATAGTCAAGGGTAAACAAGGGTGCTATACAGCACCATGTTGTGTTAATATCATACCTATAGTACTTGACAGCAGTTTATGTGGCAAATACACTGCATGTGTTTCAACTAAATGTTCATGCCTGAAAGACAAAGGGGAGCAGTCCTTAGTTAGGTCAAGGAGAACACTCAGTCAGACATAGTACCAAAGTCAGTCAAGGGGCTCATCCAATTTTCAGTCTGATATTTGGCATAGTCAATCAGGCACTTGGTTCAATCAAGAGTTCAAAATTTGTGTCTCTGCAGTCGAGATTGGGAATAGTTATCATGTAGGTCAAGTGCAACCAATTCAAAGATTGGAGATACATCAGGCAGGATGCTTTGAAGACATCAGTTTTGGGGATAGTTGACAGACCAGTCTGGTCTATCCTCACAAGTTAATCTTAAGGATGTGGGCAATGGTTAGTCTTGAGCATTAATGGTCATGGAGTCTTGGAAAAAGTGGAAAAAAAGTGTTATAATCTAGTGGAACTAGTAGGGATGCATGAAGCCAAATGTGATGGTAATTGTTATATGTTAATTAAGAGTTAATTGGGTGAGAACTTGACTGGGTACATTTAAATAAATAAGAAACAACTAAACAGTGTAGTCAGAGTTTTGTCTTGTGTTAGAATAACAGTGTATGCCTGAACTATGTCTAACCAACATTTAACCTCTGATGTGTAACATAAGGATGATTTGGAGATGCCAGTGTTGGACTGGGGTGTACAAAGTTAAAAATCACACAACACCAGGTTATAGTCCAACAGGTCTAATTGGAAGCACACTAGCTTTTGGGTTACTGAGAGAATGATTACATTAAAAGGGGACAATTCAAGATAGAAAAGGGGGATCTGAGAGCATAGGCAGGTACAGAGAGCTTTGGGAAAAGAGGTTTTCACAAGTTGCTATCATTCTGAACTGTACTTGGAGGACCGTGGCTAACAAGAACATGGCAATTTGCAATTTTGTGAGCTCTAGGGATAAATTGGGATATTGACAGTTATATAAAGGGGCTGAGCAAAAACAGGGGAGTTATAAGGTCATTGAGGACAGCAATATGAAAGGAAACAATAAGGATTTAAGATCACCTTGCATCTCAGGTGACCCTGCAAGTCACTCACAAGAGACACAAAGTTGAAACGTTACCATCTTCGATCCAAAGTTAACTGCGCAATAATGATTCAAGATGATTGTATTTGCATGCAGGGTGAGTAGAGTAAGTTATTGTTTTCTCTTTGGGGGTGGGGTAACTTATTTGAATTTGAGGCCCAGGTATGGGCAATAGAAGTAATCCTGCCTCCACTGACTCAGTAACATCACTCATCTGCTTTTGAATTCCACCCAATCAGCATTGTACAATAGTGCACATTGTAAATTATGGGTTTTTAAAATTTATTCACCAGATGAGGGCATCGCTGGTTATGTATTGCCCATCAATAATTACCCAGAGGGCAATAAGAGTCAACCATATTGCTGTGTGTCTGGAATCACATGTCCAGATAAGGAAGGCAGTTTCCTTCCTGAAGGAAGTTTGTGAACCAGATGGGTTTTTCTAACAACTAACAATGGATTTCAGGTCATCATTAGACTCTTAATTCCTGATTTTTATTGAATTCAAATTTCACCATCTGCCTTGGTGGGATTTGAACAGAGTACCCAGAACACTACCTGGGTCTCTGGATTAATAATTAGTCCAGCACTAATATCACTAGGCAATCACCTCCCCCAATTCATATTGTTAGCACGAATTGCTTCCTTGATTGTGTCAGCTAAGCAAATGTAATCAGACACGAACATGAGTTTGATACGTGGGTTTCACATGTCTGAAATATATTCCATACGTATCACTGGAAGACAACACTTTGGAACTACTACATTTGCACAATGAACTGTATGTATGCGAGGACATGGTCTGTGATGTGCAAGCATACCTTTTTATGGGGACGGGGCTATCACAGATGGCTTCCTGCCAGAATTCCAATCCCCCAGTGTAGCATGAATACTTTGGTTATGCAATGTACAAATTGAACATGCAAAATACCTCAAAATATTAAGGCATGATATTTCTTGCAAAACCTCCATTGCATTATGCATAACATGATACTTCATTTGATTAACGTTAAGAGTTCAGCAATAGCATTAGTGAAATGGTGTTCTTCTTCAGACATTCTGCACAGATTATGTGGCACACATTGGAAATGGACATCACCATGGCTGGAGTCCTGGAGGCATTGCTTCAGATGCAAACACAAAATTGAAAGCAAGAGCAATTTCAATGTTATCAGCAAGAACAGCAATCTCTGGTTGCTGCACAGCCTCCAGAAGGAGAAGAGTAGGAGAGGACTCCCCCAAGGGGATGAAGGAAAATGTTGTGACTCTACATCTACAAGCTTTGCTCATTCTCTACAGATCTCAGAAACTCAGTGCAGGACCAGAATGTGGATGTCCTATGCCATCAACATCAAATTGTGTCATTTGCTGCAGTATGACTTTGTTCTGAAGAACCAGATAGCAATATCATCTTGGTGGTATAAAGTTTACAGTTGCCCTGAATTCTTATGCCAATGGCTCATATCAAGGAGCAACTGGAAACCTGTGTATTCTCCCATTCTTCGCCCGAAATATACAATTGAGATGTCACTGTTGCCACTTTATTCAGGTCACAGCTGTTCATATCCCCCCTCCTCCATAATCAGGAGAGACAGTCAGCCTAGGCAGTGACATAGTTCATCATTGTCATATTCCCCCAAGTGCAAGATGCTACAGACTGTACCCAGGTTACTTTGAGAGCACCTTGGCACCAATCTCTAGAATATATAAAGGAAAGTGTCCACTATCAATGTTCAAATTATATGTGACCACTAATGCTCGATTTTAAAGGTCTGTGCTAGACATTCTGGGAGATCCCATGACATGTACATACATGAGAACTCATAGGTTTATGTCTTCTTCCAAGGTTCTCAGGCCATTTAGAGGTGGCTGCTAAGACATCTTTATGAAACCCTCAGATTGATGCAGAATGAAGACATAATGCTGAGATTTTGGAGAAGAGGTTGTGGATCAGGTTGTAAAGTTGCTCGCAGAGCTGGTTGATTTGTTCTCAGATGTTTCATCACCATGTTAGGTAACATCATCAGTGAAGCCTCCACTGAAGTGCTCGTGTTCTGTTCTACTTACTATTTGTGTGCCTCGCTTGGTGTGGTTGGTGATATCATTTCCGGTCCTGTTTCTGAGAATTTGGTAAATGGGGGCCAAATCTATATGTTTGTTGATGGAGTTCCAGTTTAAATGCCAGGCTTCTAGAAATTCCTGTGTGTGTCTTTGTTTAGCCTGTCCCAGGATGGATGTATTGTCCCAGTCGAACTGTTACCTAGCATGGTGATGAAACATCTGTGAACAAATCAACCAGCTCAGCGAGCAAATTTACAACCAGATATAATGCTGCCCATGCTACTATCAGACCTATTGTGGAACAGACCATTGGCTTCTGTAAGATAGGATTTTGTTGTCTGCACCTCTGGTGGGGCTTTCACAACTGGATTGACAAAGGTGGTATGTCCTAAATACAGAGGAAATGAGAAACTGACAGTAATCCTCAGGGTGAAGATGAGGATTTCGACACTGATGAGTATGAATATCCAAGACAGCATGCTAGAGCAAAGTATCATTGAGTGCAAGAGGCCAATTTGAACCACATTAAAACTTTAACTTTAACTGTCAATGTTTTTGATGGTTCTATAGCAAGCAATTCCACCTTGTGCAAAGGACATATCAGCCTGGTTATTTTTGCAATCCTTGACCTTTTTCTGTTGTCCATCTGATTGTACACTCGATATCATCGGGCATTTTTACTTTCAAGTATCTGCACATTACAGATCCTACTGACTGTTATGGAAAAAGCTGCAGTCTGGTAGGTAGAGCACTAACATCGCATTATGCTAAGCTTATGTAGTTCCAATGACTTCAGTTAACATAGGAAATCTCAGAGTGGTGCTGTGAGGTTTCTCATGCTAGGCAGTAGGTGGAAAGGAATCCTAAGGCATCTCCTTTTGAGCCTTTCACCACCAGTTATCCTTTAATATTTCAGGGTGTGTGTAGACTACTAAATTGCCCTAATTTCTTGAGCATCCTGTATGACAATATTTAACCTGAAAGAGGTAACATTTGGTGCAGTTTTTTCGGCAGACCACGGCACTTTGAGAGGGACGGTGGACATGTGAATTCCCATTGTACATTTCCCAATCTTTACCTACAGTGCACTCTTGAAAAGCTGACTAATCAAATAAAGCTTTAGGAATCATCACTGATTCTGTATTCTCACTCACAAAGGTGGAGAATGTCTGCAGGCCAGGTCCTAATACAATCCCCATATGTTGCTTTTAGTCTCTGTGATGTCCACAATAAAATGCAATACCTTGGCTGCAGTCATCATTGTCAGAGTTCATAATATTTGATCTCAGGAGTCTATCTGCAGCCAAGGAGTTTGTTGCTTGAGAGAGTTGAGAAAGGCTTGGCCTTTCCAAATTATTTCAGCCCTGGAATATCTGCAGAGATTGCTCATCTCTCACATGGGTGCGAATTAACAGGATCCAAACGTGACAAAGACACTAGATCAGAATTTTTAAGAGTGCAAGTGTATATATATTTTGAAGAGTGCAAGATGTTTTATAATGATGTGCCCTCAGTAAGCTTTTCCTTCCTTCCCCTCCCACTATGTGTAAATGCAATCCTAACTTGTAGAGTGCCAGTTCTGTAGTTGGGCCAAAAGGCTAAGAAGACATGGGCAATTGTCCAGCAGAGCATTTGGGCCTACAGAGCCCAGGCCTGATTAGTATATCCTGCCCAGAGGAAGGTTGACAGTCCTCAGCTGAAACTACTGCAGCACTGCATGGTCCAGGCACTTCTGGAATGTCCTGAGAAGAACCTTTTGGGAGGTCCTGTGTGTCTCTCAGCTAGTAAAAGGTTCAGGCAAAAGACTTATCGTTATTTGTGAACTCTCAGAGGACATAGATGTAGACCTGAGAGTCTCCACTGGTCTCTATGAGGATTAGATTAACATTGTGCTGCTACTGTCTGCATAAAGAAAGCCAGAGAAGTTTTTGTGAAGAGGAACAAAAATTTGGCATCTCCTCCACTTCCTGCTCCTCCGCCCTTGAATCCCGCCCCTCCAATCGCCACCAGGACAGAACCCCACTGGTCCTCACCTACCACCCTACCTACCTCCAGAAACATCGTATCATCCTTCGTCATTTCTGCCACCTCCAAACAGACCCCACCACCAAGGATATATTTCCCTCCCCTCCCATATCAGCGTTCCGAAAAGACCACTCCCTCCGCGACTCCCTCATCAGGTCCACACCCCCCACCAACCCAACCTCCACTCCCGGCACCTTCCCCTGCAACCGCAAGAAATGTAAAACTTGCGCCTACACATCTCCCCTCACTTCCCTCCAAGGCCCCAAGGGATCCTTCCATATCCATCACAAATTCACCAGCACCTCCACACACATCATTTACTGCATCCGCTGCACCCGATGTGGTCTCCTCTACATTGGGGAGACAGGCCGCCTACTTGCGGAACGTTTCAGAGAACACCTCTGGGACACCCGCACCAACCAACCCAACCGTCCTGTGGCTGAACACTTTAACTCCCCCTCCCACTCCGCCAAGGACTGCAGGTCCTTGGCCTCCTCCATCGCCAGACCATGGCAACACGACACCTGGAGGAAGAGCGCCTCATCTTCCGCCTAGGAACCCTCCAACCACAACAGATGAATGCAGATTTCTCCAGCTTCCTCATTTCTCCTCCCTCCCACCTTATCTCAGTCCCAACCCTCGGACTCTGCACCGCCTTCTTGACCTGCAATCTTCTTCCCGACCTCTCCGCCCCCACCCCCTCTCTGGCCTATCACCCTCACCTTAACCTCCTTCCACCTATTGCATTCCCAACGCCCCTCCCCCAATCCCTCCTCCCTACCTTTTATCTTAGCCTGCTTGACACACCCTCCTCATTCCTGAAGAAGGGCTTATGCCTGAAACGTTGATTCTCCTGCTCCTTGGATGCTGCCTGACCTGCTGTGCTTTTCCAGCAACACATTTTTCAGCTCTGATCTCCAGCATCTGCTGTCCTCACTTTCTCCTAAAAATGAGTTAGCATTGGTGGTAATATGAGGGCAGTGCAGCACGGAACTGTGAAGCTTACTGGGTTGGTTGTATCTTCACATCTATCCATCCTACATGAGGAGTGTGCTTTTCTCCATCTAGCTCAAGAATTTTCTCCTCATGTGGTATGAGGAGCCTTATGTTTGCCACACCTTTTCTGCTGGTCTTGACATCTTAGCCCAGTTATGAGACACCTTTTCCTGCAATGAGACAAAGGAAGAGATTGAAAATGATAGAAGTAAATGGAAGAGCAGTTAGCGATGATGTAGGAGTAGGAGAGTGAGTAGAAAATGCAGAGGACAGGAAAGGCTAGTAGTTTGGAAGGATGATGTGGATGAGAGATTGAGTGAACATGCTGCATGCAATAATGAGAGTTGTAGTTTATGACCTTGGTAAGAGGCGTGTACTATTGCAGTAATAGTGAGTGGTGGTCTTGTGATGTAGCATGGATGAGTGTGAAGTCGCATAATAAAGTGGTGGCAGAGTGCAGAAGATCATTAACCTCTTTATATGCTGTTGTACATTTCGTTTTACCCTAGGCACAGCACTAAAGCATTGTCCTCTCCATCACCCTGTCCACTAGCACCTCCAGGTCCCTGTTGGGGCAAGGTGCCAGCTTCCCTTTCTTGGTCATGTCTTCTGTGATAATGAGTATCACAATGTATAGGGCAGTTCCTGGCTTGTTCCTTGGTGCACAGCTTCGCTTTAAATGTAGTGCCAATTGATGAATGCCATGAGGTCCTGACAGTTGCAAGCACTTCCATCTTGTTGCATGGAGGGTCCATAGAGCCCAAATGCATAATTAACAAAAACAACAGAAGATTGCATGAGAAAAGTCACCCTGAGTCATGGCAAACTAGGCACACTGAATTTTACTCGAAAAAATACTTAACACAAATAGGAAAATTCAACCATTTTTAAGTTTTTTAATCTCTCTCCAGCTTTGTTTGTCTTTTCCTATTTCTATAATTTCCTCCAGCTTCATCGGTTCCATTTCTGTTTAAGCATCTTGTGCATTCCCTCTCCATTTAAGCTATTATTTGTGAGGCCATGTCTTCAGCTGCTGTAAGCTCACTCTGGACTTCACTCTTAAACGTTATTTGTCACCCTCTCCTCCTTTGCAACCCTTCTTATAAGACTCATCTATTTTGCTGAGCTTTTGTTACCTCTTTTAATCTACTTTGATTGACATCTCTAATTTTGACAAATTTGTGATGTTATTGTGAATGCAAGTTGGTGGTTACATTAACTACTGTTAATTCAAACAATTACTCCCATTTGTCCGGTCAATCTGTGCTATTCTGGTAGAGACGTTCTAATTTGGATTTAATGAGCTAATGCCTATTTAAAAAGTAGACCAAGGAATGTCATATGTGCCTGTTGGATACTGATTGATCCTCATAACTTCCATACTTAAATATTAACATGTTCTCTTTCAGTTCAGAGCAGATACCTAAAGTTAGTTCAAGATTATGCTGAGGATCACATGGAGATGCTCTCCGTCATGCTGAATGTGTGTTTAATATCACATTCTTATCTCAATTAATTGGATACCATGTGTCCCAAAGCATTGTGAAAATCAGGTCCAATCAAATCATTGTCAAAGAATAGATTACAATTGAGCAAATTCAGTTGAACTTATTATTAGATTGAGTAATTTTACTTAATCAAATTTAACTTCTCGGAGTGAAGTGTATTGCTGTTGTAAATGCCACATTGTAGAAAACTGATAAGAAGCCTAAAGTGAACATTATATACTTTTCCCTTAAATCGATTAGAATAAGAGAGTTTTGAAATACTTGTACACCATTTTTTGCATTGAGTACTCAGTTTCTTTTCCATATAAGCATATTTTACAATGGTACAATTTGTCCCTCACAATAACGTACTTTGCCATCTTCTTTTTAAATCCATATGTGCAAAGTAAGCTGTGAAGCATTGATATACTCTGATAGTTCTTTAATTCAGGCAGAAGCTCCCCATACAATTTAATTTCTTCTTCATAAAGTTTTGCATTCACTAGAACTGCTTTTCCTTTATCATCCCACTGAAAAACAATGATAATAGCATACATTTTATGGTGTCAATTCAATATATTTACTACAATAAGAAATTGAAATTGCAAAACAATACATTACTTCATGTAAACCATGTATGTATTCCAATATTTAAAACATGTCCATACTGAACCATAGTATATAAAAATAATTACTGTCTTTGCTTTAACAGAACTGTAGTTTTTTTAAAAAATCAACAGGAATATTGATTGTTTGTCCCCAGGCTACTTTTATCAATTTGAAACTGAGCCAACCAGGCAGCTGTGATATATTCCCACAGGACAGGAAAATCATAACATGATCCCGGTAATTGTCAGATGTTTAGTTATAAAGAAGAGTCATACTGGTCCCAAAACATTAACTCTTTTTTGCTCTCCACAGATGCTGCCAGACCTGCTAAGTTTCTCTAACTTTCTCTGTGATTGTTTCAATAACTGTGAGCTGCACTAAATCTGTTTTTTTTTTCATTCTTGTAGCAAAATTACAGCTTCAGTTTCCTTGCATGTGTGAGTACCTGCAAACCAGCATAACATATGAATGTATGAAGTAGGAACAGGAATTTCCAACTGGCAGCTTAAACCTGCTCTGCCATTCAACAAGATCATGGGTGATCTGATTACTCCATAATTCCACCTACTCTCGATAACCTTTCATTCCCTTATCCAGAATCTATTTAGTTCCGCCTTAAAAGTGTTCAATGACTCTGCCTTCACCATTTACTTTGCTTCCACTACTTTTTGAGGCCAATTGACTCTCAGTGAGAAGCAATTCCTCATCATCTCTGTCATTGGTGACCCCTTATTTTTAACAGTGACTCTTGGCTCTAGATTCTCTCATGCAGGAGGAAACATTGTTTCCACATCCACCTGGTCAACATCTGTCTGGAGCTTATATGTTTCAATCAAGTCACCTCTCACTCTTTTAAAATACAGTGGATACAAGTCTTACCTATACAACCTTACCACGTAAGTCAATCCACACATTAGAGGGATTTGCTGGGCTAAACTGCTTCCAAATAATTTACGTCATTCTTTAAATAAAAGAGACCAACACAGTACAAAAACAAGAATTTCAGGAGAAACTCAGCAGGTCTGGTGGTATCTGTGAAGAGAAAGCAGAGTTTACATTTCTTTAGTACACAGTACTCCAGATGTGGTCTCACCATTGCCCAGTATAACTGAAGAATGATCTCCATACTTTTGTATTAAATTCTGCTTGCTACAACATTCTATTAGTCTTCCCAATCACTTGCCTGTATCTGCATGCCCATATATTGATTCACATCCCATGACACCCAGATCTCTCTGAGTTTTGTAATTTCTCTTTATTTAAATACTGTTTTTTATTCTCCCTGCTAAAGAGTGCAATTTCACATTTTCCTACATTATACTCCATTTGCCAGATCTTTACTCATACACTAAACCTATCTATATCCTTTTGTCCTCTTCAGAACTTACTTTCCTACCTAACTTTGCATGATCAGTAAAGTTAACAATCAAACCGTTGATCTCTTCATTCAAATCATTCATATAAAGTGTAAGAGGTTAAAGTCTGAACACTGATTCCAGTGACACATCACCCATTAAGATGTGCCAAACAGAAAATTACCTTTTTATGCCTTCTGTTTCCTATTAGCTGGCCTATTTTCTTTCCATGTCATGATGCGGAGATGCCGGTGTTCGACTGAGGTGGACAAAGTCAAAAATCACATGACACTGGGTTATGATCCAACAGGTTTATTTGAAACCACAAGCTTTGGAGCCTTGCTCCTTCTTCAGGTAGTGAGAGAGAATACATCGGACAGTAAATTTATAAGTATATGATCAAAGAGTCATACAACTGATGCAAATGTATTGAACAAACCTAGATGGCTGTTAAGTCTTTAATCAGTTAGAATGGAGATGTAGGTTTTGACTGATTAAAATGTAAATCCCAGAATTTCTTTCAAGTCAGTCAATGTGGCATTTTATAAATTCCTACTTTGGAAATAAACCAGTCTGATTCCAGGTTAGGACATAGACTCTAAACAAGGCCTCACACCTAAAATGCATTGTCTGACCTGATATGTAACCTCTTTTATACAGATAAAGTATTAAGTTATCGCAGGGCTGTAACTTGAAATAAATTCTGGAATTTACATTGTAATCAGTCAAAACCTGCATCTCCATTCTAACTAATTAAAGACTTAACAGCCATCTAGGTTTGTTCAATACATTTGCATCAGTTGTATGACTCTTTGATCCATATACTTATAAATTCACTGTCCGATGTATTCTCTCTCACTAGCTACCTGAAGGAGCAAGGCCCCAAAACTTTGTGGTTTCAAATAAACCTGTTGGATCAAAACCTGGTGTCATGTGATTTTTGACTTTTTCCACGTCAGAATGTTATTCCCTAAATCATGAGAGCTTAAATTTCACAATAGCTTTTGACGTGACACCTTATTAAATGTCTTCTGGAAATCTAAGTATAATAGATTCACCAGTTTCCCTTTATTCATAGATTATTACTTTCTAAAAGAACTCTAATAAGTTGAGTTTACTTTCACATAGCCATATTGATTCTGCCTGATTACTTTGATCTGCTTGAATTGTCCAGCTATAATGACTTTAATAATAGCTTCTAACATTTTTCTGTGATATATATTAGCAATTAGGCTGTAGTTCACTGCTTTCGGTCTTCTCAAGGAGTTACATTTACTGTTATCAAATCTAATGGAAACTTGGAGGGAATTTGGTAAATTAAAACCAGCTCAACTATCTCACTGGCTATCTCTTTCAAGATCAGAAATGAGGTCCATCAAAATCCATAGATTTGTTCAGTACTATTTCTCTATTGATTATAATTTTCTAGAGTTCCTCCCGTACTTCCAGTTGCTGATTTATAGCTATTTCTAGGATTAGAATCCCTACTGTGTGGAAACAAGCCCTTCAGCCCAACAAATCCACACCGACCCTCCGAAGAGAATCCCACTCAAACCCATTCTCCTACATTTATTCCTGACTCATGCACCTAACGTATACATCTCTGAACACTATGGGCAATTTGGCACAGCCAATTCACCTAACTTGCATATCTTTGGATTGTGGGAGGAAACCAGAGTACTCAGAGGAAACCCACACAGACACAGGGAAAATGTGCAAACTCCACACAGACAGAGGCTAGAATCGAACCCAGGTCCCTGGTGCTGTGAGGCAGCAATGCTAACCATTCTGCCACTGTGCCACCTCTAAATGATGTTACATTTATCCTCTATATTGAATGCTGATGCAAAATACCCATTCAATTCAATTACCATCTCATCATTTTCCATTATTAATTTTCTCGACTTACTTCCTAAAGCAAAGCTCGTTTTGTTCACTCCTTTTAAAATACCTAAAGAAATTCTAACTGTTTATATATTACTAACTAGTTTCTCCTGTGTTTTATGTTTCCTTCCTTATTAATCTTTTCATATTCTCTCCATCCTCTCACATACTACCCACCTTTTCCCAATTATACGCATTTCTTTAAGTTTGATACTATCTTCTGCTTTTTATGTTAACTGCAGATAATGGGTCCTGACCTTGGAATTTTCTTTTCCTGTTACAATATATCTTGTGTATCCTGAAATAACCCCTTGTTATGCCTGCCACACAGTGTGTTTGAACTCTTATATATAGCAAAAGAACTGTGATTTGATTCTTAATAACAGTAAAACAATAAGTTTCATTTATTTGATATAATTAGAACAAAAAATACACTATGAACTAACAATAAACACTACAAATCTATCTTATGTTTTAATTTTGATCATATGCCACCACACTAGAACAGGCTCCATGTGCAACGAGTCTGGTCTTCCGATGGTTTCGGAGATGTCTTTTCATTTGGTGGTTATTCTCGATTTACCGCTCTCTTGTTACCGCTCAAGTTACTGCTCCTGAGGGTGGTTTTGCAACGAGTCTTATACTCCAAAGGCTTCATGCCCTTTTGAGTGGGGCTTGAGTATCTTTCAATGGATCGATCAGGTTTGATCATCCTGATCAATCGGACCCAATTAAGTGTTGGCATGCTGATGGCAGGGTGGTCCTTAAAAATTACTGGAGGTGCTGAGTGCATGTAGCTTCCTCAAATAAGGGTGTGAGGTGCCTCAGTGTCTGGTACACACCTCGATGTTTGCGATTGTCCTGAGGGCGGCATTCCATTGACCCATTCAAACCCAAATTCAGGTGTGAATTGTGGGGTTTGCAGCTGACAGGTTTGTTTGCAAACTATCTGAGGGCAGCTGCAGCATACAGCATGTTGATTGACACAGTCATTTTAGTCAAGGCTGGCTTCATTTCCCAGCATACTTTAGTCAGATTCGTCATAAATTTATCATTTTGAGTGGCCTGACCGGTCACACCCTTAAACATCTGCCACTGTGTTTCTATTGACTTATCCCTGGTCAGATCCAAATGAATTTTTCTGCTACCTATTTCATTAAAATTAAAAATTAAGTTTCAGCTGCAGATCTGAGTTTTCAGAAAAATTGCTGGTGCTATGAATTTCATTGTTAGATTATATGCCTGAATCCAGCCCATACGTTTGGACAGAAAAACTTCCTCTTGGCGCACTGAATGAACTCCAAGTAAAACTAATTTGGATAACTCCAACCTCTCTTCATGGAAACCTTTCAGGAAAGTATATGTTAGACATGCCCAACACTGCCATGTTGTTTCCTGCATGACAACAGGTTCTTCACTGTGCCAAAGTCCAGGACATAAGTTGTGGGCATGTTTTACGTTTAAGTATTAAATGCATTCTTAAATGTGCTTCACTTGCTGGCATTAGCCATTTGTTTCAGATTGAATGTTTTATTGATGACCATTATTGTTTTATTTACAAACATTACAACTGTCTATTCTTGAATCCCCCACTTGTGTACCAATTTCTCTAGTAGATAGCTTTCACAATGGAACAGCAAACACAAAGAAAAATAAATAGTCCATAGCAGGACTTACTAGAACCTCAAAAAAACAAAGTTAAAAATTACACAACTCCAGGTTATGGTTCAACATGTTTATTTGGAAGCACTAGTATTCAAAGTGCTGCTTCTTCATCAGATGGTTGTGAAATAGGATCATAAGACACAGAATTTATGGTAAAAAATTACAGTGATACAATAATACATTGAACAAACCTAAATTGTTAAGTCTTTCATCTTTTAGAATGGGTTTGCTCATTTCAGTTCTTTACTATGTAAATCTTAGAACTTCTTTTAAGTCAAATTTTCAAGATAACTTAAGGTTTATAACAAAAAGTGATATCTCAGCTCAGACAATGTGTGTGTAAGGTTAGAATCTGTCTGTATCCCAATCTTAAGTCAGACTGGTTCTATTTCCAAAGTGGAATTTACAAAGTATTACATGAATTGACTGCATGCATTGGCTTGCAGGTTCTGCATTTTTTGAGCAAAATAGAATGTATCTGCAAATATAATTCTGCAAATACAAATTCACCCCATAAACTTATATGTATGTGTGCATGCAGGAGAGAGAGAGAGAGAGAGAGAGACAGAGTGAGTGTGTGCGCGTGGGTGTGAATGCATGTGAGAGAGAGTGTGTTTGCGTGTGTGCAAGTTTGATAAAGTGTATATATGAGTGTTTTAGGATATGAGCCTGTGAGAGGGTGCATGCATGAGTGTGAATGTTGGGGGTGTATATGTGTGCGTATGAGAGAGGGTCTGTGTGAGTGTGTGAGTATGTAAGAGTATGTTTGTGTGTGCAGCATACAACGCATTATCGATTAGGATGAGCACCTCGCCAAGAGAGCCCCTACACCTCCACTTGTTACCTTTAAACAACCACCCAACCTTAAACAGGTTATTGTTCGCAGCAAACTGCCCAGCCTTCAGGACAATATCGACCACAACACTGTACAACCCCTTCATGGCAACTACTGCAAGGCGTGTCAGTGTGTCAACTTGGGGACACCATCCACCATGTATGTGGCAGGTACTCATAGGACTCAGCCTACGTTGTCTATCTCATGCTGCAGGCAAGGATGCCCCGAGGCATGGTACATTGGTGAGACCAAGCAGACACTATGACAATGGATGAATGGACACTGCACAACAATCGCCAGGCAGAGGCGTTCCCTCCCAGTTGGGCAACACGTCAGCGCTCCGGGAGATGTGGCCTCGGACCTATGGGTGACATCCTCCAAGGCAAACTTCGGGACAGGCAACAACGCAAGTGGCCAAGCAGAGGCTGGTAGCCAAGTTCGATAATCATGCAGATGGCCTCAACCAGGACCTTGGGTTCATGTCACACTACAGGTGACCCCACTGCACTATACACTCTCACATACTCACATAGACCCTCTCTCATTCATAAGTTACAAGACATATGCACACACATATACCCCCACACTCACACCCACGCATGCACCCTCTCACAGGCTTATACCCCCACAATCACACACACTACCAAGCTTGAACACACGCAAACACACACTCCCTCACGTGTACTCACACTTGCGCACACATTCACACTTTCTCTCTCTCTCTCCTGCACGTACACACACATATAGGTTTGTAGGGTGAATTTATATTTGCAGAATTATATTTGTTGATACATTCCATTTTGCTCAAAAAATGCAGAACCTGCAAGCAGTCAATCCATGCAATATTTTGTAAATTCCACTTTTGAAATAGAACCAGTCTGACTCAAGATTGGAATACAGACAGACTCTAACCTCACACTTTTAAGGCATTGTCTGAGCTAGGATGTCACCTTTTCTTATAAAGCCTTAAGTTATCTTGAGAATATGGCTTAAAATAAGTTCTGGGATTTACATATTAAAGAACCAAAACCAGCAAAGATGAAAGACTTAACAATCTAGGTTTGTTCAATGTATCATTGTATCACTGTAATCTTTTGTAAAATTCTGTGTCTTATGGTCCTGCTTCACAACTAATTGATGAAGAAGCAGCGCTTTGAAAGTGAGTGCTTCCAAATAACACCAGGTTATAGTCCAACAGGTTTATGTGATTTTTAACTTTGTCCATTCCAGTCCAACACCGGCTTCTTAAGATCATCAAAAAGCAAAACCCTCAGCCACACTGGATACGAGATATGGCTACATGTTCTGCATCTTACTAATTTTCAAATTTTGCAAGAAAAGCCTTCCTGTTAACCTGTGTGGATGAAGAGGAGAAACTGTCACACTGATCTAGTAGTGGACATGCTTGTGAAGACAGGAGCTACAGAACACTTGTGGCAGGGCACAGACTTATATAATTTTGATGTTACCTAATCTACCAGTACCCAATATTGGACCGAGGTGTTGTATGGCAGCAGCACAGACAGAAACATTGCTCACACAGGAGGGATTAAATCAAAGTTTAAAAATTTAAAAATATAGGTAAGTCGATGTTGTGTTATTGAAACATAGGAAAAAGTGTTGGCATTTTAGCCCCTCAGCTGACCTACATCCTAGCTCCACTTGATCCTCCTTGGTCCAATATTCCTTAGGACAGTACCTTTGGTGAATACAAAAATCAAATTAAATATTAAAATAACAAGTGTTTGAACATCAATAGCCATTTTAGAATTCAAAACTTCTAACATTCTTTGTTTACATTTTTCTAATTTCACCAAGGGTCTGGGCTACATTTTTAGCTCATTCCTCCTCTTACCCAAATTGTGAAAAGTGTTTCTCCTAATCCACCTAACCTGTTCCTGTTAATATCTTGAAAACTTTGATCAAGCCTCCCTTCAATTTCCTAATGTCTAATTTGTTAATATTGTGTTCATATTTTTATACAAAGCAAAAGCAAGATTAGTATACAAGATTATATATATCATCTACAATGATTTACTAAGATAGTGGCTTTTGGGGTTCTGAGCTTGTCCTGGAGTTGTCAGAAGGTAAAATTAATGTTCCAGACATAACTACAAGCAACCAGGAAAAAAATAGATACATTCCCAAATAAATATCGAATAATGAACCAGTTTTATCTTGTAATTTTGTTAATTCATATATTCTTCAAGAATGTGCAGACCAGCAAATATTTTAAATATCAAGGGGCTAATCACTTGCTTACAGCTATTTTGTTGTTGTGCTGACTTTGCAACTGTAGTCAGTACTCTCATTTTGCATCCTGATGAACCCTCTTGAAACAAATCAATTTGTCAACACTAGGTATGCAGTCATACAAAACTAGCTTATGAGAATATTGGCTTTCTAAAGCCATGAGAGAAGTAACTAACAATGCAAAATGCTGTCTTGTAGCTCTATCATTTTAATTTGCAAATTTAGTAATGGTGCGCGAACAAGGTAACATGAAAGTCTTGCAGAATATTAGAAGTGTCCTTGTCTCTAGCTCAGCAGTTTTAGATTAGATCAGATTCCCTATGGTATGGAAACAGGCCCTTCGGTCCAACAAGTCCACACCGACCCTCTGAAGAGTAACCCACTCAGACCCATTACCCTACCATATATTTACCCCTGACTAATGCACCTCACACTGTGGGCAATTTAGTGTGGCCAATTCACCTGACCTGCACATCTTTGGATTGTGGGAGGAAAGGTTCAAGTCCCGCTTTAGGACTTGACGGTTACATAAGGTGCATTTGTAATAGTTACATGAGTCAGATTATGAAGTTGTAAATCCTGCCAATGTTGTGGTTCTGTTCGCCGAGCTGGGAATTTGTATTGCAGACGTTTCATCCCCTGTCTAGGTGACATCCTCAGTGCTTGGGAGCCTCCTGTGAAGCGCTTCTATGATCTTTCCTCCGGTATTTGTAGTGGTTTAAATCTGCTGCTTCTGGTTGTCAGTTCCAGCTGTCCATTGCAGTGGTCGGTATATTGGGTCCAGGTCAATTAAGCACATACTCACAAATATTAATCTCTATACCATTATCCAGAAGTTAAAATTGCCAACTTTTGAGAGTGACCTGTGCCCAACAGTGCCTGTTGCAAAACCCCAAAGCTGCAGGGAAGGTGGATGTAGGAGTTAGGCATAGTTATAAATCACAACACCAGGTTATAGTCCAACAGGTTTAATTGGAAACACACTAGCTTTTGGAGCGACGCTCCTTCATCAGGTGATTGAAGGAGCGTCGCTCCGAAAGCTAATGTGCTTCCAATTAAACCTGTTGGACTATAAACTGGTGTTGTGTGATTTTTAACTTTGTACACCCCAGTCCAACACCGGCATCTCCAAATCAGGAGTCAGGCATGACCTCATATGTGAATAGAAAAATCTCAGCCTGGACTCCCTTGCCTTGAGGAATCACAGGACAGACTCCCGGCCTGGGTGAAGCCCAGCGCGGACTCCCTGTTTTGGAAAGACTATAATGCTGAACCCTCAATCTTCTAATTTATCCCTAAGATTTTGTACTTAGATGTCTTCGTGCCTAAGAATGCACCGAAAATGGCGAATGTGTACATGTGACAATAAAGTAATTCCGAACAAAAGAGGGCGGTTTCTGCCTGCGCACTGGGCCGCGTTGCTATGGTAATGAGGCTGCACTTACAGTTAGGGCTTGCACCTCCGGCTTTTCTATCAACGTTGACAGTTTAGCGAAAAACTGCGGCACTGGCGCTTTGCGCGGGTTAGACTCCGGTTTACTCTCGCTGGATGACATTTCTTTTCCCCAGACCGCCGTGGCGTTTTCACATAATAACGGGAGAGCGGTGAAGCGTGTCCGTTTGGTGTCGGTTAGAGCGGGAAGTTCTGGAGCTTTGGGCTCGAGCTGCCACTTGCGAGATCCGACAGTAATGTTAATACAACACCAGTGTTTCTCATTTCAAATTTCAGCCGAAGGTTCTTTATAGTTTTATTCATATATATATATATATATATATATTTTTTAAAACAGTTCAAAATACTTTAAATTTTTGCAATTACGAATTTTTTTTAAAAAACAGCCCTTGAGTTCAATACGGTTTAAATTTTGTAAAAGAAAACTTAATTCATAAAAATGAAAATTCCCTTATGTTTCATAGGTAAAAACACTGGTCTTCATATTTCAAAGGCATATCCAAACACTCTTAGGTAGATTCAAAGAAAATTTACAGGGCTGATGTCAGTTATTCCTGTCGGCGAACAGTAAGATATCCTTTGAGGAAAAAGATAGGTTTTCCCCAAAGTTTGGCACCAATTTACAACAGCTGTTCACTTCCTTCCCTCCCCCTGTAACAGGTCTTTTCCATCCCTGTTCTCACAGAGTCATGACAACTTTAAAGCCCCGAAATGGGGTCACAGGGCGAAAAAACAGTTTGGAAAGCACGTGGTGACTAGAGACAATACTTTGAAACAGTGAAGTGGCTTGAAAAGGGAATAAAATAATATTTTGATGTGGAAGGGAATTAAAAAGTAGTCATATTAGATAATCTTCAGTAAGGAACTCAAGGGAAACTTAGTGATCCATAAAGTGGTTAATTTAGAACTAGCTACCAACATCAATAATTTATTTTTATAGTGCCCCTTATAAACTGGTTATACCACAGAATGAGATCATTCAGCACATCAAGCCTTGCAGGTTTTCTGTAAAATAATTCTAATCTCACTCCTCTGCCCTTTCCCCATTTCTGAGCATTGTTTACCTTTCAGGTGTTATCCATTTCTCTTTTGAAAGGTGCAATCGAATCTGCCTTTGATATCCTTTTAGACATTGCATTCCAAATCCTCATCACTCACTGCAGAAAACTGTTTATCCTTGTGATGTTTTAAATTCATTTGCCTCTGGTTCTCAAATATTCCAGCAATGGCAACAGTTTCATTCTGTCTACTTTGGCCGGCCCATGATTTTGAAAACCTATCAAGGCGTTCTCAATCTCCCAAAATATATTGCTCCACACTTCTCTGCCTCAAATTTCATCTTCCACAGATCCACCCTTTCCCCCATCCTTTGTCCATCACCATCCTCCTCACATTTAACTTATGAGTTTTGTGTCACTCCATATTCATTGTTTTCTTGTACTCATTCTGTGACAGGGAGGTTTCAGTTTTCTGGGATCTGAAAGTATCCTTCACAGCAAAGGATTATTATAAAATCAAATAAAATTCTGTGCCATGAAGAAAAAAGAGCTGGATTCTATGGAAAAGGAACATACTACTCATCTCACCCCAGAGGAAATGGCAGTCCCAAATGGACAGATGCTAAACAACCCTGTACAGCAATAATGTACCAGAGCAGTATAATAACAAGCTGAAGGTCGGACCTCTGCTTCTCAGTGGACAGAAAGTCACATTTTCAAGAGCTGCTGGCCATTTCGATGGGCTAAAATCTCCAGCTTACCCAGCAATGCTAGAACTCAATAGTAGCTCACTGCTGAAGCTGCAAGGACAACAGTGCCGACCAGGATGAGCTAAATCCCTAGCTTTTAGGATGCAAACGGATCAGGTACCGTAGTGGGAAACGAGGATGGTTTTGGAGGCTAGGTGGAGAGAAACAAATGGTATTGATGATATCTTGGGTTTGGGGTTCCTTGATGCATACAGGATAACCACCAAGCCCACAATTAAATTCAGGTTTAATTTCTCAGTGACCCATTTAAAAATAATTTTCTTATTAAATAAAAACCTGTCTTGCACTCCATCCAAAATTTTTTCTTATCTTAATTTAAAACAGAACTAAAGTAATAATGCAGAACTACTGTTTTCAATCCTAATTTTCGTGCAAAGTTTGTTGGTTGTAAAATTAAAGTTTGAGATTTATTTTCAGTGTTATTGACTTAAGTACTTCATATTTTACTTTTCCTGTATGTGTATACAATTAGACAATATTCTGATGGTGCTATGAAATCGAAATAGAGATTGATGGATTTTAATTATGCAAAGATACTGAACCAAGTGGGACAAAGTACATTGAGTCAAGAACATTAGCCATAAACTAATTGAATGACAAGAGAGTTAAATACCCTATTTCCTAATGTTGCGACATTCCAACATTGTTACCTGACAGCAATGATATAGGAACCAAGGAAACTTCATGTTTATGATGTTCTGATATGGGTACAGGATTGAAAGATTGGTCATATACTTGGAGATGTGAGAGATGCTCAGGAAGTGGGGAAAAAAGTAGACTGTAAAATAGCTCCTTCATAAATCAGTTGCGCTCAGATGCTCCTTGTAGCAGTCACTGAGGAGTTGTCTGTGAATGTGATGCTGACATTTTCCTCCATGGGCACCTAGCTCCACAGCAGCTATAGCTACCATGTCTGTGTGTCCTTTTAAACACAGAGGTGTGCAGGGCTTGGCAAGCTGCACCTGTCCAAAATGCACAAGATGGACTATATTGAATAGCCTCATGATCTGTCAAGATGACCATTGTGATACAGGCATGTATATTCATTATAACAATACGATTTGTGATATTTGTTCGTAGGGGTTGGTTATCTCAGTTGGCTGGATGGCTAGTTTGTGATACTGATTTATGACAACAGTAGGTGTTCAATTCTTGCACCACTTGAGGTGAAAAAATGCACCATGAAAAACTCTTTCTCAACTTCTCCCCTCACTTGAACCTCAGGTTAAACCACCGCCAGTTATCTCTCTTTAAAGAGAGAGCTGCCCTATGATACAGTAGTACTATGATAGTACTTTACCTTTTATTATGTATGCAACTCTGATAGAGGCCACTATCTTTGGCAGTCACAGGATATCAGTTGACATTTTCTTTTCACATCCAGAACATATATTGACACAAAATATTTCCTTGTGAGTTTGGATGACCGAAGTATAACAGATTAATGCATTGTGGAAATTTCCATCAAATCTGGTGTTAAATTAGAGGATTGCTGTGACAAAAATCTCCACCACTGGTTCTATTTTTATAGGATTAGGTGTGGAAGCTCACAAAGCAACATGGGTACCATTTGTTTCCTGTTTGAAAAACCACCCTCCCCATAAAAGCCTCCAACTCCTATAACACACGTCTTTAATGGTACACTCATCCACTCCTCAGATGAATCACTGAAATCTGTTTATTTCAATTAACAGAATTAGTTCCGGTTATTCAAATTTATTTCTTTACAATTTAGCCAGAAATAGGTATGACCTGAAAGTTCTCTGCCTTTTTACAATATTGGTTGTTTAATTGACTGACCTGAATCATTGCATGGGTGCTTGAAACTATCCAACTTAGATATATGTGTACAAATCCAGTAATCCATACCAGAAATGTTGAGAGGTCCCTAGCTAGCAAATGTGACAAAGTAAATAGGTTCCTTTTCCAAATTTGTGCAATAAGCTTTGCTGCTGATCACATTTAAAATCTATGTATGTTGCCATTTTTAAATTTGGCACATTGAGATTCATCTCATTATTTGTACAACTGATTAAAAACCCTATGTTACTACTACTTTATAACTTGAACTTGTATGGTACCTATAATGTGAACATCTGAGTGTCAATGCTTTGAGGCACTCAGGTACCACTGTCTGAAATTCTCTCCCTAAATCCACTTGTAAGTTTTTCCAGACT
The DNA here is from genome assembly GCF_047496795.1 of Chiloscyllium punctatum. NCBI lineage: Eukaryota > Metazoa > Chordata > Chondrichthyes > Orectolobiformes > Hemiscylliidae > Chiloscyllium > Chiloscyllium punctatum. The sequence continues at coordinate 55,635,074 of NC_092764.1, read as the reverse complement.
CTCTCCTCCTTCAAGAACTTGTACATCAGTTATTGTAATGCTTTCAACTGGGGGAAACCCCACACCCCACATATGCACATTCTGCTCCGTAAATTTCCCCACCAATTCCACCTCTCACATATAATTTATTTGTTTTATAAGGTACCACAGTTAGCTAAGCAATGCCCCTAGACAGGAGCTGCATTGATTGCCTCCTCTTTTTCTCCAGTTCGCTTCCTCCTGTTCCTTCTTCATACTGTATATCTGGGATCAGGGTTATGCACTCATGGTGGCAAGATTGTGGAGGATACAACAGACCACGATGGTTTGTGGCAGTATTCTGGAACACAGTGCAAGGCTCCAGAGTGGTCCAGAAAGTGGAAGTGTTGCTTGAACAACCCAAAGGTCTGCAGGATGGTAGAGCTCTCATGTACACTGAGTATGCATGTATTACACATCAAAGAAGTGCCAGATAGTTAGTAGATAACCCTTGTTGCCATTTAGACTCAAATGCTGATAGTACAGCAGACTGACACAAATCATCATGATTGGCAGAACCAGGTATGGACCTGCATGATGCTTGAGTATGATCATGCACTATATTGAGAGAGTTGAACACGGTGTGGTTGCAGTACAGCTCTGAATTTACTCGTGCTCATAAAGCGATGTGAGCAGTCATATGCACCTTTTACTTTTGGGGAAACTCTTTATCATAGTGAAACTGTGCCTTCACTCTGCACATTTTGTAGAATACTGTACAATGTATTTCTCTATTTTGCACATAGAGTGTCAGTCATTTTCCTAAAATAAAACAAAATTCATGGGAAACTGTAATATTTTGTAGATATCGCCTGCTCCAGCCTGTAGGTAGCCTCATACAAAAAAGGTTGAGGTCACAATCACCTTTTCAGTCTACCAAATCTTGAGGTTTGGGATCAGCTGGCAAGAAGTGGCAGATTTCAGTGAACACCTTCTTTAAGAAATAGAAACATCACATACTTTTCTTGACTTAAGTTGAGATAGGAGAATTGTCACTGATTCATTCTCCCTGCTACATGGAAACTACAGTACCTCTGACTTGGAGTAGAGCCAGACTCCTTTAACTCAAATTGAAGACCGTCATCTTGTGCCATATCATTCCCTACAGACATCCGTTTTAAATTGGTAATTAAATTAGAAGTACAAAGCTCCACTAATACTTGATCTCTAATCAATGAGGGGAGGTGACAGCATATTTGTGTTATCACTGGATTGCTAATTCAGAGACCCAATTTATATTCTGGTAGCCAGGGTTCGAATCTCCCTACAGCAGGGGTTGAATTTAATTTAAATAGTAATCTGTAATTAAAAGTCTAATGATGACCAGGAGTTATAAAAACCTCTTGTTTCCTGCCGAAAACTATGGTCCTTACCTGTTTTGGCCCATATTTGACTCCAGATTCACAGCATCGGTGAATTATAGGTGACCCTAGCAAGCCACTCAGCTGTATCAACTATGAAAACATCTCAAAAAGGGAATGAAATCAAATGGACCACAGGCATTGATGAAGACACCAGAAATGACAATGGCAAATTTTTAGCCCTATCATCCTTATTGACATCTGGAAATTGGTGGTGGAGCTGTCTCACAAACTAGTTACTCTGGTCAGTCATACTCACAGAATTATACCTAACACAGTATGTCCCAGAAAACAGCATCACCATCTCTGTATATAGCCTATCCAACTGGCAGGACAAACCAAACTAGGTGGTAGTGTAGTGGATGTACACAGTTGCTTTAACATTGACCCTAGACCCATTGACGTCTTATGGCACTACATCATATGGTTAAGGAAAGACTGGGCATCGATGAGGTAATGTGGGCTATCCACAGCAGCAGCATTGTACTCAGGCATAACCTGCAACCTCATTGCCCAGCATATTCCCCGTTCTACCATTACCAGCAAGCCAAGCATTAAATTCTGGTTCCACAAAGTGTGCATGAAGGCATGCCAAAAGCAGCATCAGGGAACTTAAAAATGAGGTGTCAACCTGATGAAGCTACAAAAAAGTACTGCTTGCATGTCAAAACAGCAATTAGCGGACAGGGTTAAGCAATTCCTTAACCGATTGATCTGATCTAAGCTTTGCAGTCCTGCCACATAGAATCATAAAATATGGTGTACAAATAAATAATTCACTGGAGGAGTTAGCTCCACAAATATCCTCATCCTCAATGATGATGGAGCCCAGTGCAAAAGACAAGGCTGAAGCATTCAAAACAATCTTTAGCCAGAAGTGCCGAGAGCTCAATTCATCTCAGCCAACTCCAGAGGTCCCCAGCATCACAGGTGCTAATTTGATTCACTCCGTGTGATATCAAGAAACAGCTGGAGGCATTGAATACCAAAAATGTTATGGGCCCTGATAATATTCCAACAAAAGTACTGAAGATGTGTGAACCATAACTTGCAGCACCCTCAGCTAAACTGCTCCAGTACAGCTACACCAGTGGCATTACCAGACAATGTGGAAAATTATCCAACATGTCCCGTATACAAGAAGAATCAATTACGACCTAATCTATTTACTTTATGGTGTCAGTAAGGTGATGGAAAGTCATCAACAGTGAAAGTAGCAAGTAACCTTAGGACCACAGAAGTGCCAAGCAATGGCCATCTCCGATGAGGGAGAATCTAACCATCATGCTTTGACATTCAATGACATCACCATAGCTAAATCCCCTGCTATCAATATCCTTGGGAGCAATGTTCCTTTAAGTTGGTTGGAGATACCATGTCCAATGATCACATGCATTGACTTCCATATACAGAAATCACTGCCTTACAAGGACCTTGGAGGTCTGCAGCAAAAGGAAAAAGTAGGGAGAATGTAGCCCGGAGGTTGCCATTGATTAGAAACTGAACTGGACTAACCATATTAATATTGTGGCTCCAAGATGCTTGAAACACTCGCCTCCTGACTCTTCAGAGCCTGTTCACCATTTACAAGGGATAAGTCAAGATTGTGATGGAATACTCCCCACTTCCTGGATGAGTGCAACTCCAACTCAAGAAGCTTGACACCGCCTAGAACCAAGCAGCCTACTTGTTTAGCACCACATTCATAAACATTTAGTCAGTATACCACCAATACTCAGTAGCAGCAGGGTGTCTCAAGCACAAAATGCACTGTAGAATTTCACCAAGGCTCCTTTGACAGCACCTTCTAAAACCATCACTGTAGTGATTGGAATGAGGTCAGCCAGGTGGATCTCATAGAATATGAGTTCCCTGTTTGGGGCTGTTAACCTGGTCCTATCAGGGAGTCTGAACTGACAGATATAAATAGGAGTATCAGGGGTTCTGTTGACTCTAGGAGCCAGCTCTGAGCTAGCTGGGTCAGTGTCATGTACTGTGTACGTGTAAATAAAGAGTGATTTTGTGATGGAATGCCTACCTTCGTGGAGTTATTTCAATGACCACTCCCATCTAAAAGGACAAGGGGGGGCAGATACAGGGAGCACCACCACCTGCAAGATCTCCTTCAAGAGACTTACCATTTAGATTTGGAAGCATATCACCATTCCTTTAGCATCACTGGGTCAAAATCCTGGACCTTCCTCGCTAAAACCATTGTATGTCTACCTACGCCAATCATTAATATACCACAGATAGTTCTCCTATAATGCCATAGTTGCATTCCAGTGAATCCTTGCTTAATAGAAAATTGTTTAACGTAAATAATGGGGCCTATGAGGAAAGTGGAGTTGGAGCAGACCAACAAAACATATAACTCACGATCACTCAAAAATCACCCAAAAGTCTAACAAAATGTATAGCACAACCTAAATGAAAGTTTAGTCATATTTATTATTGAAACAAAAGTAAATTTGACAAATTACATTGAAAAAATATTGTTAATGCAGATGATGATAATCATTACTACCTCCATGTGCAGTTGTGGTTGCAGAAGTGGGTGGCTGTGATTGATTGTCTTCTAACTGTTTCCTGGGGGTGGTTAAAAAAAGACATTCAGTTTATGCTGCTTTGCCCTTTATCTTCTGTCTTGAAGAAGCCGTTCATAGGGTGCCAGTTGATATAAAGAACAAAGAAGAACAAAGAAAATTTACAGCCCAGGAACAGGCCCTTCATCCCTCCAAGCCTGAGCCGATCCAAATGTACTGTCTAAACCTGTTGGTCAATGCCTAAGCATTTGTATCCCTCTGCTCCCCGACTACACATGCATCTGTCCAAACGCATCTTAAATGAATCTACCATGCCTGCCTCTACCATCTCTGCTGGCAACGCATTCCCTCTCTGTGAAGTACTTGCCACGTGTATCCCCCTTAAACTTTTTTACCTCTCACCTTGAAAGCATGACCTCTCGTTATTGAATCCTTCACCCTGGGGAAAAGCTTGTCTCTATCCACCCTGTCTATACCCTTCATGGTTTTGTAAACCTCAATCAGGTCCCCCCATAATCTCCTTTTTTCTAGTGAAAATAAACCTAACCTACTCAACCTCTCTTCATAGCTAGTACCTTCCATACCAGGCAACATCTTCGTAAACCTTCTCTGCACCCTCTCCAAAGTGTCCACATCCTTTTGGTAATGTGACGACCAGAACTGTACACAGTATTCTAAATGCGGCCGAACCAATGTCTTGTACAATTTTAACATGACTTGCCAGCTCTTATACTCAATACCCCATCCAATGAAGGCAAGCATACTATATGCCTTTTTGAATGTCTTATTGAATGAACTGCTAACCTGCTGCATTCTGCGTTATAATCATTGTCCTCTAAGAGCTGCAATTGCCTCTCAATTTCCCTAAAGATAGAAGACAAAAAAAGAAGTGGAAAGCTCTCGTGGTACTGCATCCTGGGTTTCATCTTTTTCATCTCCAGCTTCCATTCCCCCCTCAGCGACAAGTTGTTGTAGATCAGCTGTAGAGAGGTCTTCACAGTGGGACTCAAGCAGCCCTTCAATATCCTCAACTTTCCACTTCTTCAAAGCCAACCTGCTTTGCAAGGGCAACATAATACTCCTTGATTTTTGGGAGCTTCTCTGACAGTTCACATTCTTTAAAATCTTGAAAAAAATCCAGGAGAAGCTGCCACCAAATTGCACGCAGGTAGTCCTTACTGACCTCACCCCAGGCCTCCACAATAATGTCAATAGCATTTTTGATGTTAAAGCTCTTCCAAAATTGAAAAACTTTATTATTCTTATTATTCCCATCAGTAGCTGCAATCAGCCTCTTGAATGTGTGCCTTAAATAATAAACTTTAAAAGCTGGTCCGAGGGTTGAATGAGAGAGATTGTGTTTGGATGTTGAAGTAGCACTTCAATGTTTTCAGAAAACTCACTGATGGTGGCAGGATCGCTTGGCGTATTATCCAGGATGAGGAGACCCTTGAAATTCAATTTTTTTTGCCTGCAATACTGTTTAAAAAATATCTTCCAAAACACCAACAATAAGGTCAGAAGAAATTTGCCTGGTACACCATCACAGGCTTAAGCTTCAAGTCTCCAGTGGCATTGGCAGGCAACAGCACCGTCATATGATCCTTTGCCACCTTAAAGCCTGGAGCATGTGCTTCATTCTTGCTGGCATTTGCTTCCGATATAAACTTGTCTCATCCAAATTAAAGATTTGATTTAAGGTGTAGCCTTCTTTGTCAATTTTTTTTTACTATGGGAGGAAATGCCAGTGCATGCATCTCGCCTGATTCACAAATTGACTTTACATTATGGAATGCATAGCAGTACTGAAAACCAGCAAATTACCCCACTGCTAGGACTAAAGGCAGGCACATCTGCAGGATTTTGAGCTTTTTTTTTGTTGAGAAATGTAGTCTCAGATCGCTTTTTTGTTTGATCTTCTATCCAACACTTAGAAGCATCTCCATCTCCTCAAGTTCCTTTGGCCATGACCTCACAGATTTGCTGGCACTCAGACTTGCTCCAGCAATACAGCTTGCTTTAATCTTTTCAGTGTTGCCTCTAATGGTGCGAAAGGTAGACTCCCTCATTCCTGTTAAATGAGCTAATCACATGTTCTCTCCTTTTGCTCAAAATGCTTTATAACATCTAGCTTTTCTTGCTGTGTTATTGCCTTTCTTTTGCATTCACCACCCACAACTTTATCACCAGCATGTTTCTTTCTAACATTTTTGTCACTATGCACCTCCACTTTTGCCAAAAAAGGATACTCTAGGAGTACTGTGTGATATGTAAGTACAAGAACAAATTAGAAAGGCAAATGGTTTGTATAAGAATAATGGAGTTCTGCAGGAATTATACAGGGCTTGTACAGGAAAATTATACAAGAGTATTCTTGTCTCAGAGAGAGAGCAATGAACATTCATTAGTTTAATTTTTGAGATGAAGCTGCTCAATGTATAATACTGTACCTCTCATGTACTCTAACGGCAGCTGACGTCAGTGAATGTGCAGAACAGCGTGGAGACCTCAGTGCTGATATCGACATGCGCAGAAAGAAGCATGTGAAACGATCGCTGCTGAAATCACACTGTTGTGAACAGAGGTATGCGGGCTCGAAAATACCGTTCCCTAATTTTCAGTAATGTTATAGCCAAATTGTGCTGTCAAAACACAGTCTCTGAGAAGTACCTGTGCTGTTTGCTATTTTATCTGCAACTCACCACAACCTTCTCAAGGGCAATTAGGATGGAGAATAAATAGGGGCTTAACCAATGTTGCCCACATCTCGCGAATGAATAATAAAAAAAACTCTTAAATGCCACTAATGCAGGGAGTCCTTTTTGCTTTCAAATGTATGTTTATCTGTGCAATATTAAGAGAGGGCATTAACTGAAATATTCAAGTCAAAATGGCAATCCATGTATTTGTGTTATCTACTAATGTAATTGTTTAATTTTATAGTTCCTGATTTGTATGTTTTTGAAATACATTTTTATAGAACCAGTTTAAATTTAAACTTTGGACATTTCAATATGATAAACCTGGCAGTGGCTGCATATTGAGTTTGAGGGATACCTTCCCTTCAGTCTTTCCAAGGATCTTAATTATTGTTTATATTTATATTTATGGTGATATCAGTGTTAGAAATTTAGATCAGATTTGAAACTCATCAATAAAACTGCTGTTTCCAGAGGATTAGCTAAAACTCTTCTGGAGACCAAGTGTTGCATAAAATTAAATCCAGTTCCTGCAGCTAAACAAAATAGACACAAACCGTAATGCAATGGTCTGAACCACTGTAGGGTTATCTACTCAGAGTTAAACTATTCCAGTTTCTTTTGCTGACCTTGATGACCTTTGACTGGGCATATCCAAAACCCAGTGTCAAAAACAATAAAGCAATTATTTTTATTTTAACAGGGATGAGGTTTGTTAGGAGGATACTTATTCCAATAATGCCAATGTTTAAAAATAGAAGAAACAACACACAAAGGGATTTGGCAGAAAGCTTTATACGTTTCTAGGCCCGGAACATTCAGTTTCCTGATTTTCTTTCAACAGCAGCAGGGGTGTAATTGAACCATGTGTAAAAGCTTTCTCAGCTGGATCCTCCGTTTTCCAGATGGGCAATAACAGTTGAAGTTGTCACACAGATATTTTCTAATCAACCTATTCAGCGATATTGCTACACTTGCTCTGGAGCAAGTGGGACTTGAACCTGGGGCTTCTGCTTCAAACGTAAGGACATTATGAATATATCAGAAGAGCACCTAAAGCTGTCACATTTTTAAAAGTTGTTTTTTATTTAACCTTTGTTTTCTAATCAAATTGTTCAGAGATGTTATTGCACACTTTTGGAGCATGTGGGACTTGAACCCGGAACTCCCAGTCCAGGAGTAAGCACACTACCACTTGAAATTGTCACGTAATTTAAAAAAAATTAACCTAGCTTTCCATTCAACCTGTTCAGAGATGTTATTACACACCTCTGGAGAAGGTGAGATTTGAACCCAGACCTACTGGTACAGGGATGAGAACATTTGCACTGCACCACAAGAACCCTCAAAGTTGTCACATAACTTTAAAAGAAATTGATTTCACCAATTTTTCTAATCAACCTGTTCAGCAATGTTATTGCACACCTCTGGTGCGGATGGGACTTGAACCTGGGTCTGTCAGTCCAGCAGTAGGGACATTACCCACAAGATCCCTCAAAGTTGTCACAGAAGAGTTGCCTTCTTAATTGCTCACATCTTCTGGGTTGTTAGTGCAATCTATTGATTTTATCAAGGTTGACAAGTCGAGACTCAGATTAAAAAGCAGGTAACGCCAGCAACATAACAGCAGTAATATTCCTGAGCCTGATGTACGTGTGTCCCATAGCCACCATGACTGCATTCTTTCTGCAATCACACTGTACCTGTATTGAGTGCTGCCTGCACATGCAAATACATTTAAATATATGGTAATCTGCTATGAAACCAAAATGAAATCACAGAATTATAGTTTCAGTATCTCCTGCATTGATTTTAATAGCAGTCCAGAGATAGATGATGACTCTGTAAGGGTTGGAATCTTTACATACAAGGTGCAGAAATTAAGTTATTTCATGCAATTTGAAAGATGCAGAAGAGGCACTTACTTTAAACTAAACAATTATAATCCATTGCTTCCTAAACCACTTTCCAAGGTAATCCCTTTTTAATACTTGAAAATTGATATGAACCCCAGTAAAGACAAAACAGCAATAAAGCAACATTTAAAAATGCAGTAAAGTCAGTACATACTCATTAAATAAGACGTAATTTATTGAAGCTTTTCATCTTCTGTGGTAGGCTTTACGGGATAGGATTTACGAGTATCTGGAAAGACACTGCTTGATTAGGGACAGCCAGCACGGATTTGTGAAGGGTAGGTCTTGCCTTACAAGTCTTATTGAATTCTTCGAGGAGGTGACCAAGCATGTGGATGAGGGTAGAGCAGTGGATGTAGTGTACATGGATTTTAGTAAGGCATTTGATAAGGTTCCCCATGGTAGGCTTATGCGGAAAGTCAGGAGGCATGGGATAGAGGGAAATTTGGCCAATTGGATAGAAAACTGGCTAACCGGTCGAAGTCAGAGAGTGGTGGTAGATGGTAAATATTCAGCATGGAGTCCAGTTACAAGTGGAGTTCCGCAGGGATCAGTTCTGGGTCCTCTGCTGTTTGTAATTTTTATTAATGACTTAGAGGAGGGAGTCGAAGGGTGGGTCAGTAAATTTGCAGATGATACAAAGATAGGTGGAGTCGTGGACAGTGAGGAGGGCTGTTGTCGGCTGCAGAGGGACTTAGATATGATGCAGAGCTGGGCTGAGGAGTGGCAGATGGAGTTCAACCCTGCCAAGTGTGAGGTTGTCCATTTTGGAAGAACAAATAAGAATGCGGAATACAGGGTTAATGGTAGGGTTCTTGGTCAGGTGGAGGAACAGAGGGATCTTGGGGTCTATGTACATAGATCTTTGAAGGTTGCCACTCAGGTGGATAGAGTTTGTAAGAAGGCCTATGGAGTATTATCGTTCATTAGCAGAGGGATTGAATTCAAGAGTCGTGAGGTGATGTTGCAGCTGTACAGGACTTTGGTTAGGCCACATTTGGAGTACTGTGTGCAGTTCTGGTCGCCTCACTTTAGGAAAGATGTGGAAGCTTTGGAGAGGGTGCAGAGAAGATTTACCAGGATGTTGCCTGGAATGGAGAGTAGGTCGTACGAGGATAGGTTGAGAGTTCTCGGCCTTTTCTCGTTGGAACGGCGAAGGATGAGGGGTGACTTGATAGAGGTTTATAAGATGATCAGAGGAATAGATAGAGTAGACAGTCAGAAACTTTTTCCCCGGGTACAACAGAGTGTTACAAGGGGACATAAATTTAAGGTGAAGGGTGGAAGGTATAGGGGAGATGTCAGGGGTGGGTTCTTTACCCAGAGAGTGGTGGGGGCATGGAATGCGCTGCCCGAGGGAGTGGTAGAGTCAGATTCATTGGCGACCTTTAAGCGGCATTTGGATAGGTACATGGATGGGTGCTTAATCTAGGATAGAAGTTCGGCACAACATCGTGGGCCGAAGGGCCTGTTCTGTGCTGTATTGTTCTATGTTCTATGTTCTATGTTCTATGTTCTATCTTGCACTCATCAATACAATTCAGAATTGCCCTGACGTGCAAGATGAAAATCTTCAAAATGTCTTTTTCCAATAATATTCAAGTTCTTTACTACCAAACTATTATCATCATTAAAATTCTCGTAGATCGACCTATGATGCATCATCTGAACATGAAAATCATACTGCCATGAAAGGTGAAATATAGCCCATTGTATAGTGAATAGTAAAAGTTTGTTTCCCTGAAAACAAAGAATCCTGCTTTGCAAAATGAAACCTTTAGAGGGCAGCATATGTTTATTCAGAATGCATAATACCCTTTTCCAGAAAACATAATTTATATGGATAGCTTCTCTTGTGTAGCCTCCTCAGTCAATATGTGAAATGTATTTTCAGTGAATTTCAAAGTCTGCTGAACAGCAGATGATTGCCAAGATAATTCCGCTACAATTTACTTACAACTGCTTGCACTTATATAGTACATTTAATATGGTAAAATGTCCGTGTGAGTGTTTTCCAACAACTTGAGTCATAAAGAGATATTAGGACAGGCTTGGTCAAAGAGATGAGTTTTAAAGAGCCTCTTAAAAGTATAGAGAGGCTGAAAATGTTTTGGAGGGAATTCCAGAATTAACAGTCGAGGCAACTGAAAGCACAGCCACAATAGTGGATTGATGACAATTGACAATGCAGGAGGGGCCAGAATTGCAGGAGCAAGGGATCCTCAAAGAATTGTTGGATTGGAGAGTAACACAGAAGCAGAAAAGGTGGGGGTGTGTTGATGGTGGGAAAGTAGAGATTTGAGAACAAGAATGAAAATTTTACCATCAAAATACTGCCAGACTAAATGCCAATTTAGGTCAATAAGCATAAGTGTAACAAGAAAATGGGGAGTGTGGTGCTGGAAAAGGACAGCAGGTCAGGCAGCATCCAAGGAGCAGGAGAATCAACATTTCGGGCATAAGCCCTTCACCAAGAGAATGGAATGATGCAAGTTAAGGTATGGTTAGCAGAGTAATGGATGAGCTCAAATTTACAGGTACAAAGGTTGCAGGATCTTTGGATGGTGAGGTAGTGATAGGGGATTAGTTAGTAAGGGGAGTAGACAGGTGCTTTTGCAGCCATAGACTTGTCTCCAGGATGGTATGCTGTTTCCCGAGTGCCAGGAACAATGATGTCAGGGATGGTCACAGTGCATTCTTAAGGGGGAGGATGAACAACTGGAGCTCTTGTTCATGTTGGAATCATTGAAGAAAGAGAAATGATTGATTGATTTATTGTCATGTGTACCGAGGTACAATGAAAAGCTTTGTTTGTGAGCAGTACAAGCAGTTCATAAGAAGCAAGGATGTACAATTCAAAAAAACTTGGGTAGCGGCATACAGGTTACTTTACACAGGGCATATGCTAGGCGAGATCAGCTTTAGCAAGATCAGCATTTTTGAGGCTAGAGAGTCCATTAATCAGTCTAATAGTAATTTTGACAGATTTAGAATTTAAATTTAAAAGTGTAGTATGGTTATAAGAAATGTTAGAGTTAGGTTTACTGTAAGGAGCTTGCAAGGAGTTGCACGGTGTCAGCACCATCTTGGCAGTATTGAAGTCCTGGATTAGTGGTACTGGAAGAGCACAGCAGTTCAGGCAGCATCCAACGAGCAGCGAAATCAACGTTTCCGGCAAAAGCCTGAAGTCCTACCAGCCAAATTTAATGAGTTAGGTAGGAAATAAAAAAGAACAGGACTTCAAATACAGTATTCTTCCAATTACCCCCAGTGACATACAGTAATGAGTATCCGAAGAGATGAAGCATGGCTGGTGAGATGGAACAGGAAGGAGGACTTTAGATTCCTGAAGCATTTGGATTGTATTTGGGAGTGTGTGACCTGTACAAGTTGAATGGGTTACATCTGAATAGAAACGGTACCAAACTTTTTGTAGGGAAGTTTGCTATTGCTGTTGGGGCAGAATTAAACTAAATTAGTAGGAGATGGGATCCTGACTAATAATTAAAAGGGGAAAGAAGCTGAGATAGAATTAGAAATTAAAACTCTTGTAAGTCAATCTGGAAGGCAAAGGATGCATAGGCTAGGTATGAAAGAAATGAGTTCAGCAAGGTTAAGTGGAATTAAATGCAAGGAGCTTGAGGAATAAGTTAGGCAAGCTAAAGACATAGATAGCTATATGGGAGTATTATATCATAGCGGTCAGGAGAAAGTGAAAACTGCTGATGCTGGAGATCAGAATCAAAAAGTAAGGCATTGGGAAAGCACAGCCAGTCAGGCAGCATCCAAGGAAAGGAGCAGGAGAGTCAACGTGTCGAGCATAAGCTCTTTATCGGGCATGGGACACATTCCTGATGAAGAGTTTATGCTCATAAGATTAACTCTCCTGCTCCTCGGATGTTGCCTGACCAGCTGTGCTTTTCCAGTGCCACACATTTTGACTATGATATCATAGCTATCTCCAAGACTTGGCTGAAACATGGGCAAAATTGGCAGCTCAACATTCCGGTTTTACATAGTGTTCAGATCAGATTGAGAGAGGGATAGTAGAGGAAGAAGGGTCGCAATATTGATCAAGCAATCAATTATAGCACTAAAGAGGAATGACATCTTGGAAGGATTGTCAAATTAGATCATGTGGGTAGAAGTTAAAAAAAAGGCACAAAAGAGGCAAACACGCTGTTAAAAACTTAAGAACAAGTAACAGGAGTGAGCAATTCAGCCCACACGAGCCCACTCTGCCATATAATACAATTATGGCTGATGTTATCTTGGTCTCAACTCCACTTTCCTGTCCACTCTCCACTATCAAACTGTTACTAATTAAAATTCTGCCTATATCCTCCTTAAATTTACTCAATGTTTTGTTTTCCACCATATATACTGGGGTAATGAATTTTACAGATTCACAACCCTTTGAGAAGTAATTTCTCCCCATCTTTGCTAACCCTTATCCTAAAACTATGATGTCTTGTTCTGGATCACCTCACACAAGGAAAGGTCCTGTCCACATCTCTTTTTGTCAATCCCCTTTTGCTGTTTATATGCCTCCTCTCACTCTTCTAAACTCCATACAGTATAGGCCTAAACAGCTCAGTCTCTCTTCATGAAAAATATCTGGAATAATTCTATTGAACCTCCTCTGAACTGACTCCAATGCAACTATATCCCTCTTGATAAATTCCTGATGAAGAGCTTATGCTCTACACATTGACTCTTCTGTTCCTCAGATGCTGCCTGACCGGCTGTGCTTTTCCAGCGCCACACTTTTTGACACTAGCCCTCCTCAAGTAAGGGGACCAAAATTGCATGCAATATTCTCGATGTGATCTCACTAATGCCTTGTGCTTGGTGGAGCTCGGCATGTACTATAGGTCTTTGCACAGTCACAGAGAGATATAGGTTTAAATATGTAATCAAATTTCAGGGAAGAGTAAGAATAATAAGACAATAACTATAACAAGACAGGGGTATTTAATTATCCAAACATCCCTTTAGAAGTGAGGCAGCTAAGCTAACTACTGAGCCACCAACCATGACTTGTCCCTTATAATTCTGAGCAGAAAATGTGTTGCTGGAAAAGTGCAGCAGGTCAGGCAGCATCCAAGGAACAGGAGAATCGACGTTTCGGGCATAAGCCCTTCTTCAGGAATGAGGAAAGTGTGCCCAACAGGCTAAGATAAAAGGTAGGGAGGAGGGACTTGGGGAAGGGGCGTTGGAAATGTGATAGGTGGAAGGAGGTTAAGGTGAGGGTGATAGGCCGGATTTGGGGTTGGGGCGAAGAGGTCAGGAAGAAGATTGCAGGTTAGGAAGGTGGTGCTGAGTTCGAGGGTTGGAACTGAGACAAGATGGGGGGAGGGGAAATGAGGAAACTGGAGAAATATGAGTTCATCCCTTGTGGTTGGAGGGTTCCTAGGCGAAAGATGAGGCGCTCTTCCTCCAGCCATTGTGTTGCTATGGTCTGGCAGTGGAGGAGTCCAAGGACCTGCATGTCCTTGGTGGAGTGGGAGGGGGAGTTGAAGTGTTGAGCCATAGGGTGGTTGGGTTGGTTGGTCCGGGTGTCCCAGAGGTGTTCTCTGAAACGTTCCCCAAGTAGGTGGCCTGTTTCCCCAATATAGAGGAGGCCACATCGGGTTCAGCGGATGCAGTAAATGATGTGTGTGGCGGTGCAGGTGAATTTGTGGCAGATATGGAAGGATCCCTTGGGGCCTTGGAGGGAAGTAAGGGGGAGGTGTGGGCGCAAGTTTTGCATTTCTTGCAGTTGCAGGGGAAGGTGCCGGGAGTGGAGGTTGGGTTGGTGGGGGTGGGGGGTTGGGGGTGGGGGGTTGGGGGTGGGGGGTTGGGGGGGGGAGGGGGGGGGGGGGGGGGGGATGTGGACCTGACGAGGGAGTCACGGAGGGAGTGGTCTTTTCGGAACGCTGATAGGGGAGGGGAGGGAAATATATCCCTGGTGGTGGGGTCCGTTTGGAGGTGGCGGAAATGACGACGGATGATACGCTGTATATGGAGGTTGGTGGGGTGGTAGGTGAGGACCATTGGGATTCTGTCATGGTGGCGATTGGAGGGGCGGGGCTCAAGGGAGGAGGAGCGGGAAGTGGAGGAGATGCGGTGGAGAGCATCGTCGATCATGTCTGGGGGGGGAGTTGCGGTCTTTGAAGAAGGAGGCCATCTGGCTTGTATGGTATTGGAACTGGTCCTCTTGGGAGCAGATGTGGCGGAGACAAAGGAGTTGGGAATATGGGATGGCGTTTTTACAGAGGGCAGAGTGGGAGGAGGTGCCTACTTCTTCAACCAGGATTCTCGCCCACCCTCTGACGACCTCTTCTCCGGCCTCCAACACACCCCATCCTCCTGGACACCCTGTGCTGGCCTCTTACCTGCCCTCGATCTCTTCATAGCCAACTGCTGCCGCGACATTAACCGCCTCAACCTCTCCATCCCTCTCACCCACTCCAACCTCTCACCCTTGGAACGTGCAGCCCTCCACTCCCTCCGTTCCAACCCCAACCTCACTATCAAACCGGCAGACAAGGTAGGCGTGGTAGTAGTTTGGCGCACCGACCTTTACACCGCTGAGGGTAAACGCCAGCTCGTGGACACCTCCTCCTCCTGCCCCCTTGACCATGACCCCACCTCCCACCACCAAACCATCATCTTCCAGATCATCCATAACCTCATCACCTCAGGGTTTCTCCCATCCACCGCCTCCAACCTCATAGTCCCACAACCCCGCACCGCCCGTTTCTACCTCCTGCCCAAAATCCACAAACCTGACTGCCCTGGCTGACCCATTGTCTCAGCCTGCTCCTGCCCCACCGAACTCACCTCTGCATATCTCGACACGGTCCTGTCCCTCTTATTCCAAGAACTCCCCACCTACGTTCAGGACACTACCCACGCCCTCCACCTCCTCCATGATCTTCGCTTCCCCAGTCCCCAACGCCTTATCTTCACTATGGATATCCAGTCCCTGTACACCTCTATCCCCCATCACGAAGGACTCAAAGCCCTCCGTTTTTCCTTTCCTGCCGTACCAACCAGTACCCTTTCACTGACACCCTCCTTCAACTGACTCAACTGGTCCTCATCCTGAAAAACTTCTCTTTCCAATCCTCCCACTTCCTCCAAACCAAAGGAGGAGTCATGGGCACCCGCATGGGCCCCAGCTATGCCTGCCTCTTCGTAGGATATGTGGAACAGTCCATCTTCCACAGCTACACTGGCACCACCCCCCCAACTTTTCCTCTGCTACATCGATGACTGTATCGGCGCTGCCTCGTGTTCCCACGAGGAGGTTGAACAGTTCATCCACTTTACCAACACCTTCCACCCCGACCTCAAATTTACCTGGACCATCTCAGACTCCTCCCTCCCCTTCCTAGACCTCTCCATTTTTATCTTGGGCGACCGAATCAACACGGACATTTACGATAAACCGACCGACTCCCACAGCTACCTAGACTACATCTCCTCCCACCCTGCCCCCTGTAAAAACGCCATCGCATATTCCCAATTCCTTCGTCTCTGTCGCATCTGCTCCCAGGAGGAACAGTTCCAATACCGTACAACCCAGATGGTGTCCTTCTTCAAAGACCACAATTTCCCCCCAGCCGTGGTCGACGATGCTCTCCACCGCATCTCCTCCACTTCCCGCTCCTCCGCCCTTGAGCCCCGCCCCTCCAATCGCCACCAGGACAGAACCCCACTGGTCCTACCTACCACCCCACCAACCTCCATATACAGCGTATCATCCGTCATCATTTCCGCCACCTCCAAACGGACCCCACCACCAGGGATATATTTCCCTCCCCTATCAGCGTTACGAAAAGACCACTCCCTCCGTGACTCCCTCGTCAGGTCCACCCCCCCCCCCACCAACCCAACCTCCACTCCCAGCACCTTCCCCTGCAACCGCAAGAAATGCAAAACTTGCGCCCACACCTCCCCCCTTACTTCCCTCCAAGGCCCCAAGGGATCCTTCCATATCTGCCACAAATTCACCTGCACCTCCACACACATCATTTACTGCATCCGCTGAACCCGATGTGGCCTCCTCTATATTGGGGAAACAGGCCACCTACTTGCAGAACGTTTCAGAGAACACCTCTGGGACACCCGGACCAACCAACCCAACCACCCCGTGGCTCAACTCTTCAACTCCCCCTCCCACTCCACCAAGGACTTGCAGGTCCTTGGACTCCTCCACTGCCAGACCATAGCAACACAACGGCTGGAGGAAGAGCGCCTCATCTTCCGCCTAGGAACCCTCGAACCACAAGGGATGAACTCAGATTTCTCCAGTTTCCTCATTTCCCCTCCCCCCATCTTGTCTCAGTTCCAACCCTCGAACTCAGCACCACCTTCCTAACCTGCAATCTTCTTCCTGACCTCTCTGCCCCCACCCCCACTCCGGCCTATCTCCCTCACCTTAACCTCCTTCCACCTATCGCATTTCCAACGCCCCTTCCCCAAGTCCCTCCTCCCTACCTTTTATCTTAGCCTACTGGGCACACTTTCCTCATTCCTGAAGAAGGGCGTATGCCCGAAACGTCGATTCTCCTGCTCCTTGGATGCTGCCTGACCTGCTGCGCTTTTCCAGCAACACATTTTCAGCTCTGATCTCCAGCATCTGCAGTCCTCACTTTCTCCTTATAATCCTGATGCTATATAAGGATCTTTATTCAGATACTCCATATCCGATGCACTTTTGTCCTTCTGCCCACCTCCCTACCCTGCTGAACAGCTGGACCACTTATTGGTGGAGGCCTAACCAACAGAACTCCTCAGCAGCTGTGGAGCTGACCTGCAGAAGACAGAATCTGGTATCCAACACTTCATCAACGTCCACTGTCCAACTTAACACCAACATCTGGAATAGGAAAATGGGGGCTTGGTTTGACTTCCCCACTGTATTAAAGACACTAACAATCAACTTCTCCATGTGCCGAAGTTCTTAATCATTGAGAAAAATAATACCTAAATTTTCCACAAAACTTTGATTTAAATAAAGCTTAGTTGGAATAACCTTTGGAGGAGAAAGTTCAAATGTAGGAGTGTAGATTTGTTCTTAGTTCAGTTGCAAAGCATAACACCATGAATGTGTTGTACTATAAATATCTTGGAACAAGGGTATAAATACCTGAAACAACCACACCTACCACAGTGGTTACTGGGTGGAATTGTTGTTTCAATATCATGACGTTACTGCATTGGCAAAACAATGTAACATTTGTCACAAAGTGCTCTGCAGATTAAGGTGTGTAAAATTAGATATAGGATTACAGAAAGCTGGGAACCATTTTAAAAACCATAAATCAGCTGAACACTTCGAACATCATTGTACACCATCAGCTTTTAACTCTTTTAACAATTTGATATTCTGAATATTTCAAAACCTATGTTTACTTTAGTTACCTAGCTGATATTCAGCAAGAATTCAATTATTGTTTATGAGACAAATGAAGAATGTCAGGAAGTGGTGAAATTATAAATTGTAAACCATCGATTATTAAAGGCTGTAGACCCTATAAGTGATTTGGATTATGAGTGAGTTATATTTGGTAGAATGATACAATTGGTTGTGCAACAAGAAGGAGACTTATAGTCTTGAGCATTTAATCTGTGATTATGGGACCCTCATTGGCAATGCTGGTTTGACCCAATGTAATTTTTCGGACTTTCACTGTCTCTTAGCAATGATAGGTATGGTGGAAAAAATCAGTAAAACAGGCAGAAAGCAGAAGTAAAAATTCATTGTCAACACAATTTGTCAATACAAATAAACATAGAAATACTTCCATGACTCCTGGATTTTTTTAAAGAGCTCCCCACCCCCCATCCCACTTCAATTTAGAATGAGAAACAGGAAATACTGGAGAAATACAGAATGTCTGGCAGCATCTGTGGAGAGAGAGTTAACATTTCGATTCCAATGACTCTTCTTTAGGACTGATGATTTCCCACAGAATGTTGAGCTTAAAGAGGATGATTTATGTTGCTTAAGAGCTAGTGTCTTCACTCAGATTGAATGTTTTTTTGTCAGTCAATCATTGCCCCTTTAATTATAGTGGCCAGATGTCCCGGTTTTGCCAGTCGAGTTCCAGATTTTAATTAAACGTACTGGCAACGTGCTTAAAATAGCTCACATGTCCCAGTTCATTGTTTTTCTCTTTTTACATGAACAAAATAAGAGATTTCACTCAGCATTTCATCTTTTCACACAACAGCAGCATTTCTTCACTTTTTCTCCCACCTCATTTACGTCCAGCTCCAGCTGCTGTAAACGCATGCTAAAAGCTCAGTTATGAGGACAGATTGTAGAAGTTGGGAGTGTTTGCATTCGAGGAAAGAAGGCTAAGAGAAGATCTAACTGAGGTTTTATGTAGAATACCTACAGTGTGGAAACAGACCATTTGGCCCAACAAGTCCATACCGACCCTCTGAAGAGTATCCCACCCAGACCCATTCCCCTACCCTATTACTCTACATTTCCCCTGACTAATGCACCTAACCTACACACCCTTAAATACTATGGGCAATTTAGCTTGGCCAATTCACTTAATCTGTGCATCTTTGGACCCTGGGAAGAAACCAGAGCACCTGGAGAAACCTACACAGACATGGGGAGAATGTGCAAACTCCACACAAGGCTGGGATCAAACTGTCAGGCAGCAGTGCTAACCACTGAGCCACCATGGTTCAAAACCACTAGTAGGCAGGAAAAAGTAGTTGAGGCTGTTCCTGCTTATAAAAGGATCAAAAACCAGAGGGCGCAAGTTTAAAGTGATTTGGAAAAACAGCTACACTGAGTAGTTAGGGCATGGAATGCATTGCCCGCAAGTGTGGTGGAGGCACTTTCTATTCAGGCTTTCAAGAGGATATTAGATCATTATTTGGATTGAAATAAAGTGCAAAGGTATGAAGGGAAAGAGAAAATTGGCAGTAAGTAATGATGCTCATTTGAAGAGCTGAAAATAACTGAAGCAGACAATGGGCTCAATAATTTCCATCTATCCCATAACATGTATTATTCTGTGAAAAAACCCTTTCAGCTATACATAGTAAATCAAAATGCCACTCAATCACCGGCCAGTAAGCAACTGTGCCAGGATGCTTCAATGTAGGCTAAAATCCTTCTCACCAACAAACAGAGTTGGCACTGAAAGCAAATTTTATTTCCCCAAATGGATTGGTTCTCATTGGAGCAATTGTTTGCTGCCCTGGTTGGTTTGCCTTTCACTGCCCTGGTTGGGCATGCTATTAGAACATTCGTACTGGCTAATAAAGAATTTGATAGACAACTGACTTTTGTTTCAATGGCATTTCTGCCTCATTTTGTTTATCACAAAATCCCAGAATCCTCTATTTATTCTCACTTTAATGTGCAATGCACAATGGTAAAAGCACCATTTATTTAAAAGTTTAATTTATTTTAATTTGTACACTGTGTTTTAAGCATAAACGTTTGCAGCTAAAAGCTGGGTTGAAAGTGAATTTACAAATGTGGGAGATTTTCTGTTTAGAAGGAAAGCTGTATGGTTTGGAACAAGTGCCAAGTGGATTTCATTGATAATCAGAACCTTGATTGGAGTTATTAACCTGGGCCAACCGGGAGCCCTGGCTGACAGATTTAAACAGGAGATTCCCTTTTAAGGATGTAAAAAGGCAGGCCCTGTATCGACTGCTGCTGCACACCGTCCACCTCTTCTCCCTTGTCCACCGTCTGGACATGCCTTGGCGTGCCCATTTGCCACCGGGCGGTGGGGATTCCCAGTGGAGGGCTCTCTACGCGGGAGTCCTCCCTCGTTCTCTCGGGGATCTGGGGTGGAGGGTGCTGCACGCAGCAGATTGCGGTGGTTCACGGACTCCCAGCCCAACTGCTTGTTCTGTGGTGCTGTGGAGTCAGTGGACCATGTTTATATTGGGTGTGGGCGTTTGCACTCCCTTTTTGATTTTCTCCAAAACCGCATCCTCTGCTTTTGGTTGCTACTGATCTTCGGGCACCCGATACGGAGGAGGGAGGGCAGGTTTGAAGACTTCCTCGTGGGTCTGCTCCTGGGCCTGGCCAAACTGGCCATAAATAGGTCCAGGCAGCGGGCCATGGAGGGTGTCATTAGGGCCGACTGCCTGCCCCTCTTCCGCGGTTACATTAGAGCCTGGTTGTCTCTGGAAAAGGAGCACGCAGTGTCCACCAACACCCTGGAGTGGTTCAGGGAGAGGTGGGCACCGCAGGGAGTGGAGTGCATTATTTCCCCCTCTAACTCTATTTTGATTTAATCCCTGTCCTCTCCTTCATTGTTTGATCACACAGCATTGCCCTTTGATGTGAAGGGCTCTGCTTGTCACAGGCCACCCAGGTGTTTCCTTTCTTCCTGGTGGTGGAAATTTGAATAAAGATTCGTACACCTTGTGAATTTCACTGTGTCTCACACCTGCACATGCACAACATAGGTGCTGGGGAAAAAATAAGCACTACCGCAGTTAGGCAGTAGTGTGGGGGTAAAATGGGGGAAAAAAAGGGAAAAAATAAACAGGAGGGTCAGAGGTTTTATTCACTTTGAGAGCTGGCTCTTGAGGGAGCTGGACCAGTAAAAAAAGAAAAAAAACAAATTAAACAGGAGATTCAGAGAGTCTCCTGATTCAAGGGCATGGTTCTGAGCTGGCTGGTCAGAGCCTATGTTCTCTGCCCATGTAAATAAAGGGTGACAGGATATCAGCCTCTGTGCAGTTCTTGAAAAAGCATATGATCTTTCAGTAAGAAATTTGATTAAACATGATAGCTCAAAACAGATCTGGCCTACCACTCTCAAGAGAGCCTGCACAAACACTATCTCTGCATGAGCTAAGCCCCCCAAGTAGTTTGAGAAGAGTAAAACAACTGGTAGCGATAGTTTACCAGCTGAGTTATATTTAACTCTATGAGGGAGAGAAAATCCACTGGAAACTGCTGCAGGTGTTTGAGAGTATGCTCTGGCTGGTGGCATGTGCAAATTCATGAGGAAAGGCATCATCACTCTCATCTACAAGCAGATGGGCAACAGGAGAAAATTAAAAATTGCTGATCAATGAAACTGCAGAATTTAGAGTGCAAAATTCTGTTCAAGGTCATCGCCAAACTGGGTCAGGTCTGCTGCGGAATCGGCGATTCGTCCCAGACAGACCTGTACTGTACCTGGCTCTGATAACCTTATACTATTCAATGATAAGATCACCTCTGTGCAGGGCAAGGGATGAACACCTACCTCATCAGCCTGATCCAGGAGAAGGCCTTTGATAGAAAATTACTTATCAACATAATAGCTGTGTTTCTCAAAATAGAGTTTAGTAAAGGAATCTGCAATTAGATCTGACTGCTCTGAACAAACATCAGTTATGCAGTTTCAATGAATGGGTGGAAATCAGCCAGCTTCCTGATCAGATCTCTCGAGTTATATAAGGCTGCTTTTTCTCCCCTGATTTACTTGTGTGTTGTACAGAGCCTTTTGAACTGAGTAAGCAGGCTTCGGAAGGTTGATGATCCCAGGCAATGGAGACCTGCAGGTCAAAACCTCTCTCTACATGGACAGTCTCACCTTCTTATGCTCAGATTAGATGTTAGTGTGCTGACTCATGAGCTTCTGCAACCAGTCAAACCGGCTTTGGAACCAAGATAAATCAAGGCCAAGTTCTTCAGGAACTAATTAACTTTTATCCCCTTCACTGACAGGTTAGGTTACTTGAAGCTGAGGATATAGTTTGGCAGGGCTGGAGCATGTGCTAAAAACTGGGAAGAACTTATTGCTGAGGTGAGGCAGAAAATGGGCACGTGGGAGTGATGCTACATCTCCATTGTGGTCATCAGGTATGAGGTGCTCTTTGATGCAGGTGTACATGATGTAAATCTGGCCCATCTAGCAAGCCTGTGACAGAGTGGTTACCTGAGCCAGCTTTGACTTTGTCTAGAGATCAAAGATGAATCATGTCTACAAGAACACCATGTACAAAACCCTGGAGAGAGTGGAGAAGAACATTCCCTAAGTCGCTGTATTTTTGATGGCCACTTATGTGTGCAGCTGCGTCAATCTCTATGCAGACCCTCGGTATGCAAACACCAAACATCATTGCGTGCTGGAGTGCTACCTGACCCAAAAGTTGTAAATAATTTGTCTGGTCACATTGCCACAAGTGATTGAGTTGTATCACCTTGCCTTCCCTTGCGCAAATATTTGTACAGAGAAACTCCCTTGATCACAGGTCCATTAGGCAGTTGTCAACGTGCAACATTCTAGAGGCGTTGTAGCAAAATGAGGAGTTTGATCCTGTTGGATGGTTCCCTGAGCTAACTGTCAAAGTAATTTCCAAGCTTTCTAACAAGCACCAAAATATAATTTGGCTGGTTATGAGAAGGGCTGTCCCCATCAGATCAATCATACATTCCTGAACTCTTTCCTTCATGGTAAACCGACCTAGAGATGGTTGTGGTGGAGAAGAGACCACCACATATCTTTTGGAATGTATCTTGCTAAGGAGAGAGATGCAGTTTATTTTGTTTTTGTTTACATTCATCCCAGCAGTATTGTGTCTCGGGAACACACATCCCTAAAATAAACATCAACTGTGTCTTGAGGACCAGCAACTTGGTGAAAGACACAGTTTGGTCTGCCCAAATCTTGTTAGTCTTCCAGTGTGAAACATTCTTGACCTAGTGTTTGGGGACTGGAGCATTCCGTGGCCCAGCACTATGTGCACTAAAGCTTGGGACAGCTATTGCAAAGGTGCAGTGAAGAAAGGCCATATCCTAAGGCCTTTCAGCTGTTATGTATTGATGGGTTGATAAAACCCCTTGGAGTCCAGGCTTGTAATAGAATTCATATAGTTAATATCACATTTAGTTAATGTTACAATTTACAATTGGATTGAGTTACCATAGAAATCAAAGTCCTTAAATCAAAAAAGTTGTACAGCTGTATTTTATTATATTTCTGTAATGTCTGATTTGCAATGGTTTGTAATATACTTTTAGGTACTTTATGAGTAAAGTATATTTTTGCAGAAAATTTGCCTGTCATCTTCCTCAGTGCTTGTGGTTGGGAGACACATGAATCTTCTGTTGTTGCCCAGCTGTTCCCTGGTACTTATGGGGTTAATAAAGCAGAATAAGAAATAAAGAACGAGAAAAGTAGAAAAACAGGAAGACAAAAAGATAATTGTATACACATAAAGAACATGAAACAGGCAGTAAGTGAATGAAAGGAAGTTACAATTTATCTTGCACATGAACAGTAAACACCAGGATAAGCTTTCAATATCTGTGGAACAGGGAATCAAAGGTTTTGTCTTTTCATGGATATTATTATTGAGCTCAGAGTTCTGTGTAAGTGCTTATGAGGTCAATCCTACTGTGTGAAAGTAAAAATAAGTGAATATTTACAAAATGACCTAGAGGTCTATGGCAGCGAGAGTCATGCTATTATCTCGGAGAAATGTCTACCCTAATCTGGGACCATTTATGATTCCTGCCACTTTCCAATTTTTGAACCTCCATTCATAATGGTGTGGTCTTTACAAAGCTGTAATTCCATGTTTTCCCATTTGGTCTAACTTAACTTCAATATCTAGTTTAAACATAATTTACCTAATTTTCAATTCTGTAAGTAAATAACTTTGCATACAGTGCACATGAAAGGCAGTAAAAAATCTGTTCAGACTATTGTTTTTATATGGATTGCAGGGAAAAATAGAGGGAGAATGTTACTACGGTAGTGTTACGATGATTTCATATTTGATATTATTTGTGAACTTGCGTTTGAAGGATTTTGGAAACTCCCAGGTTGTTTTCTTAAGTGGTCAATGAAAGGACTGGAGAAATTTTATAAAAAGCAAAGTGTTTCTTGGAACCACATGGTTTTGGATGGTTGCTGATTTTGGTAGCTTGAACTCACTTCAGAAAAACATCTGACTATTTTTAGGATGCTGGTTATAATTGTTCTGTTTGAACAGTGTTTTGCAAGTTGGAAATGGTTTTGGATTTTCTGTTGAGGAAGCTTGTTGAAAGAAAGGAGCTGCTCAGCTTGTGTCTCCTATTTCTGAAGCATCTTTGTCATGAATCCTGTGTGAAACTTGATTATCCTCTTGAAGAGTGATGGAAGATTTCTTGATTCTGTGTTTTCTGAGCAAGCTGTGGTTGCAAAATTTCCAAAGATACCTGCCTGTGTTGGTGGCACCCGTCTACACATGCCCGAATGCCAGACTGACAATTGTCCAAACTTTCCACACATTATCCCTTTTCTGCTTGCATATCTATGACCTATTGGCCAAAAGTGTTTTTTTTCTCAAAATGAATCTGTATGGAGAGAAATTTTTTTCTACCTTTCCTGATGTAAATGTGTACATGTTTGGGATTATTTAAGTGGGGAAAACAATAACACAATTCATATTACAAATTGTGTGTTAGACGGGGCATGTGTAGACGGGTGCCACCAACACAGGCAGGTATCTTTGGAAATTTTGCAACCACAGCTTGCTCAGAAAACACAGAATCAAGAAATCTTCCATCACTCTTCAAGAGGATAATCAAGTTTCACACAGGATTCATGACAAAGATGCTTCAGAAATAGGAGACACAAGCTGAGCAGCTCCTTTCTTTCAAATAACACATTTTATTTTACAATTAATTAATCATTTTGTGTTTATTAAAGAAACACAGAGGAGCAGGGGAAGTTGTAGACTCCTAGTCAGGCGGTCTGCACAACCAATAGGTGCAGGCGAGAAAAGGACCTATAGTAGAGAGTCAGGACAGAGCAAGACTCAGTGGAGCCAATTGGAATTGTTTTTCCACAGAGGAAGAAATTAACAGAAAGGAGCTAATTGCTTGATGAATCTCTGGTAAGTGGTAGAGGTCTTTTCTATTCTTAAATTTTAACAGTACACAAATTGGTGGTGAAGTTAATGAAATCTATAAAAGGCAACATAAGTAAATGAATAATGTAATCAAATAATAAAAACTCATTAAGGACTGCAGATCAGATGATGTGTCAAGTTTTGAATCCCATATGACTATTCTTCAGAAGTTCAGCATTCGGAAGAAGGGTTGTATTGGACTCGAAACATGAGCTATAGCTCTCTCTCCACAGATGCTGACTTTCTCCAGCATGTTCGATTTTTGTACAGACTTCCAGCATCCTCAATATTTTGCTTTTATTGGAAAAGTTACCTGGATTCTTTGTACCAGAAGGCAATCACATCATTTAGAACAGAGTCTCTCCATTTGGCCACAATGATCAGGGACAGGAGGGTTTGATTGTGAATGAGGCAGGTAAGGGACACAGAGGGCAGATAAATGAAGCTTTGCAGATGTCCAATAAGTTTGGGGTTCTCTCATACTGTTTGAGGGAAAGCAAGGTTTGCAGCGTGGTTGTAAAAAATGACCATGGTACCATGGTAGAGAAAATCATTCAAGTGAAAGGAGCAACAAAGAACATTGTCATAAATGATGGAAAAGGGAGGGGGATTGACAGCATTCTCTGTGGCTAAGAGCCAGAACCTAGACAGCTGTGTGGCCTGCACTGTGCCAGGATATATCCTTAGAACTGGAAAGGAACTTGCAGTGGGGAGAATCCAATGATCATGGTTCATGTAGGTACTAAATATGTAGGTAGAAGGAGGAAAAAAGTTCTGCATAGAGAACATGAAGCGCCAGGTACGAATCTTTGGATTATAACCTGAATCGTGTATAAATTGGCATAGGGTGCATAAAATTAGAGATTAATTCATGGCTTAAAGCCTTGCATGGGAAAATGGGTTCCAGTTGATGGGCCACCAGCAATGGTATGGAAAATGGAAGCTTTACTGGTGGAATGATCAACACCTGAACTATGCTGGGTCACTGTTCTTGTGAATGACATAACTAAGGGAACTGAGAGACTTTTAAATTAAATAGTGGTGGCAAGGGATCAAATATAGAAAGAGATTGTCTATCAAAGGTTAGGGACAAAGTAAGAGAGAAAAATAGCAACATGGAGAAAAGAGGATCAGACAATGGCAGGTAGAGACTGAGAGAAAAATCCTAGGAATAATGTAAACTAGATGTTCCAAAGATAAGAAAAGACAAAGCTAAAGGCTCTGTATCTGAATGCCCACAGCATTCATGAAGTTAAAAATAAATAAGAGCACACATTGAAGTAAATAAAAACTATCTTATAGCCATTACAGAGACGAGGCTTCAGGATGACAAGGACTGGGTCCTGCATATTGACATCAGAGAATTAGAAATCTCAGTAAAGCTGGAGGGGTTGTATTATTAATCAAGCATGGCATTAGTGCAATATTTAGGGATGACCTTGGTTCAGGACATCAAGATTTTTGGGTGGAAGTAAGGAATAGTAGAGAAAAGAAGTTACTGGAATGAGTGGTCTACAGGCCCCTACCAGTGACTACAATATGGGAATAAGTATACAAGAAAAAATATTGGGTGCTTGTGATATAGGGACAGCAATAATCATGGGCAACTTTAATCTAAATATTAACTGGAAAAATCAGATTGAAGTGATAGCCTGGATGAAGAGTTCATAGACTACTTTTGAGATAGTTTTCTTTACAGCAATACGTTTTGGAACTGACTAGAAAACAGGTTACATTACACTGGTACTGTACTGTGACAGGATTGACTCATGGTCTTAGAGTTAAGATATGCCGAGATAGCAGTGACTACAATATGAATGAATTTTACATCAGATCTGAAAAAGGACAGATTGGGACCAAGTCTGCTATTTTAAACTTAAAGAAAGGCAAATATGTAGATATGAAGGCTAAGGTAGCTAGAGTGAACTAGTGCACGAGGCTAAAGGATAGATTAATAGTGACACAGTGGCAGATGTTTAAGGACATATTTCAGAATACTCAGAACAGGATATTTCTACCATAAGAACAGCCAGAAAAGTGAATATTGGTCCTCCAGAGAGTGTGAATGAGAAGTTAATAGTAGATAATAAAGCAACAGTGGATGAAATAAACAAATACTTTGCTTCTGTCTTCACTGTAAAGAATACAAAAACATTCCAGTAATAACAGTAAATTAGGAGATGGAAGGGTGAGAGGAACTTAGTGAAATTACAATCATAAGGGAAGTGTTACTAAATGAATTGACAGAGCTGTCAACGTGTCTCTGGGCTCCACATGGATTTCATCAGAATGTCTTAAACGAGGTTGCTAACGAGGCAGTGGATGCAGTGGTTTTAATTTTCAAAATATCCTAGATTCAGGAAAGTCACTTTAGTCTTTTGACTGGACAAGCAGTTAATATAACCCCTCTAGGTGGAGGTACAGGTAATGTTGAGGAAGCAGGGAGGCTGCAGAGGACTTGGATAGGCTAGGAGAGTGGGCAAAGAAACAGCAGTTGGAATACAAGATGGGAAAGTGTGAGGTCCTGGACTTTGGTCAGAAGAATAGATGCATAGACTATTTTCTAAATGGGTAAAGGCTTCAGTAATCTGAAGTACAAAGGGACTTGGGAGTCCAAGTTGAGGATTCTCTTATGGTCAATGTGAAGGTTCAGTTGGCAGTTAGGAAGCCCTGTTTCTAAGGAAGGATATGCTGGCCTTGAAGTGGTCCAGAGGAGATCCACAAGAATGATCCTGGGAATGAAAGGCTTGTTATATGAGGAGTAGTTGAGGTCTTTGGGTGTATACTTGATGAAATTTAGAGGATGCGGGGAAATTTGAAAATTATTGAATACTGAGAGGTCTGCATAGAGTGGAAGTGTAGGAAGTGTTTGCACGAGTAAGGGAGACTAGGACCTGAAACCACAGCCTCAGAGTGAAGGGACAACCCTTTAGAACTGAAATGAGGCAGAATTTCTTCAGCCTGAGGGTGGTGAATCTTGGAATCCATTGCTGTAGAAGACTGTGGAGACCAAGTCATTGAGTGTCTTTGAGACAGATAGATAAGTTTTTGGTTAGTAAGGGGATTAAGGGTTACAGAGAGAAGGCAGGAGAGTGGGGTTGAGTAACATATCAGCCATGATCGAATAGTGAAGCAGTATCAATGGGTTGTATAGCATAATTCTGCTCATACATCTTATGGTCTATTCAGGAAAGGAGGGAGGTAGAAACAGGAAGCAGCTTGTTATCTGTTTGGGAAGGGTGTTAGAATCAATCATAGTGGATTAAAACAACCTGTAGACATTTTACATATGAGTTCCCAGAAAGTATTTGATAAATTTTATAAGAAAATTGCCAACTGATTTAGATAGGTTGAGTGAGTGGTCTAAAATCTTGTAGCTGGAGCATCCTATAAGAAAATGTGAAGTTGTTTAATTTAGCTGGAAAAATAAAAAAGATAAAGTAAAATGGAGAGCGAATGCAGAATTTTGAGGTGCAGAGTGGATTTAGTTAAATGTTCTGGCACATAAGACAAAAGTTAATAATCAGGTGCAGCATATTAAGTAGGCTAAAGAGATTGTATCCTTTATTATGAGAGGAATTGAACATGAAATTAAAGATAAAAACCCAAAGAACTGCAGATGCTGTAAATCAGAAACAAAAGCAGATATTACTGGAAAATCTCAGCAGGTCTGGCAGCATCTGTGAAGAGAAATTAGAGTTAATGTTTTAGATCTGATGACTAAAACATTAACTCCAATTTCACTTCACAGATGCTGCCAGACCTGCTGAGCTTTTCCAGCAATTCCTGCTTTTGTTTATGAAATTAAGGATGTTGTATTTGTTATAGGATACTAAACTGGAGAATTGAGGGTTAATGGGCGTAAACAGAAACGTGGAAAGCAAAATGCAAACAGGACAGCTGTAATCTAATTGAATGGTAGAACAGGCTAGAGGGTCAAGTAGACTGCTTCAGCTCCTATTTTGTATATCCATAAAGAAAGTTGGTTGATGGAACTTTGTATTCTAAGTCTAACATAGAAAAGGGCATATAATTGACCACATCAAAAGATAAGGGGGGGAACCTGATTGAAGTTTACAGAATGATGACAGGCATGTATAAAATGGATAGTCTTTTTCCCAAGGTATAAATGTAAATTACTAGCAGACATAAGTTTAAGGTGAAATAAGATTGGAGAGGTAAGTGTTTTTACGTAGAGGGTGGTAAGTGCCTGGGATGTGCTGCCAAAGGCCTTTGTAAAGCCAGATACAATGGCCAAATGGTCTATCCCTGCTCCTAATTTCTATGTTTTTTATGACCTCATAATAAATCATCCTCTCAGTAAGAATGATAATTACTTCATATAACTTTATGTTCAATTTGGGAATGAGAAATTTGGGACCGAAAGTAGCTTTTTAAGCTCAATGAAAGCAATTGCAAGGGTATGAAAATAGTGAAATAGAATATAGGGTGAATGTGCAAACTCCACTCAGGCACCCATAGGTGGAATTGAACCCAGGCCCTTGGCAATGTAAGATACTAGTGCTAACCACTGAGTCACCCGTAATAAAGTGCATGATGTTGAAGGTGATACGTGAGCATGGTGAGGGAATTGATTAACTAACATAAACAGATAGCCAGAATAAATTAGTCATTTTCAGGTTGGCAAACTAACTAGTGCAGCAAGGTTCAGTGCTGATGCTTTAACTATGTACAAGTTATAATATAACTTGGATGAAAGGATCAATTGTTGTAGGTAAATTTCAAAGATAAGTAGGAAAATAGAATAGAATAATAATTTATTGTCACTTGTATTTATAAGGATACAGTGAAAAATGTACACGTCGTCATAATCTGGCACCATTATACTTAGAAATTATTTTTAAAAACATTGAGACAAAGTTATGAATAACATACATAGATTCTGCAAATTAATATAAGTGGGTTAAGAGATTTGTCCAAAAAATGGGACCTGGAGTATACTGCGGGCAAAGTGTGAGGTTGTCTATTTTGGCGAAGAATAAAAAAGCAAAATATTATTTAACTGGAGAGTGACTGCAGAACTCTGCAGTGTGGAGGGATCAGGGAGTCCTCATACATGAATAACAAAAGTTAGCATGTGGGAATGGGAAGTAATTAGGAATGAAAAAGGAATGTTAATCTTTATTATGAGGAAAATGGAATATAAAAATAAGGAAGTCTTGTTACAACTGTACAGGATACTAGGGAGATCAGTCCTATAATATTGCCTATAGTGTTGATCTCCTTGTACAAGGAAAAATATACTTTCTCTGGAAGCATTTCAGAGAAGTTTCAATAGGCTGATTCCTGGGCTGAAGGGATTGTTTATGAGGAAAGCTTCAGCAGGTTGGCCCCATGCACTTTGGAGTTTTGGAGAATGAGAAGTGCACATATATACATGAAATTCTAAGGGGACTCAACAGGGTAGATGTTGAACTCCTGGTAGTATTTATAAATAGTGGGAACAATTTAAAAGTAAAGGATCTACTATTTAAGACTGAAATGAGGAGGAATTTCTTCTCTCAGAAAGCCATTAGTCATTTGTATTTTCATAGAATTTCTACAGTGTGGAAACAGGCCATTCGGCCCTAGAAGTCCACACCGACCCTCCGAAGAGTAACCCACCCAGACCCGTTCCCCTGCTACTCTACATTTACCGCTAACTAATGCACCTAATCTACACATCCCTGAACACTATGGACAATTTTACCTTGGCCAATTCACCTAACCTGCACATCTTTGGATTGTGGGACAATCATCAGCTATGATATTAATGAATGGCACTGCAGACTTGATGGGTCAAATGGACTACATCCAGTCCTACATCTTATGACTTATATTCTGTTTTGTAAGTATTCTAAGAAATAAGGGTAAGCAGAAGGGAGGTTGGTTAGCTTAGTTGGCTGCATGGCTGATTTTCAATTCAGAGTGATACCAAAAAGGTAGGTTCTATTCTCAAACCAGCTAATATTACCATGGAGGACTCTCCTCAGTCTCAGGTCTCAGTCACCATACCACACGTGAGGGCAGTCAGGTTAAACCATTACCAATTGTGTCTCTCTCTCTCTGAGAGAGCAGCCCTATGGTGACTTTACCTCTTTTCTGAGCAAAGTTTATAATTGCAATGCAATTGCAAGGACTGCTAACTAATTACTCAAATCTGACTAATTTTTAATGTTGTCTTTTAAAAGTGAATTTATTCTTTGGAAAAGTTCCATAAAAATAAGAATTAATTAGCTTTAGTAGTTTTCAATCTTTGCAAAGGTAATGTTGCTGTGTTGGGTGTTTACCTTTAAATTTATGCTGTAAAATTATTGATGTAACGCTTACATAAGCTGTTAAATTTTGTGAGCAAACTGTCAACTCATTACATTATAAAATACTGAAATAGTATTGGATATACAATGTATTTTATAAATAAATCAAGTAATTGTTTGAAATCAGTTCATATGACTTACACATACACTTCTAAAATAGTTGGGGAGTGTTGTGAATAACTGGTAGACAATAAATATGGGTAATGGGAAGATAGGGAAGTCAAGCTTAGTTCTGGAGAAGGAATAAGTAGATTTTTAAAGCCAGAATGTTTCTGAAGACATTCTGTTGAAGGAGTGACCACGGAAACAGCAGGAGAATGGAACAAGTACAAGGATGAGGGCTGATCAATAGAAGCAGGAACATCAGGCTGGAGAAGATCTTGGAAGCAGAATGCAGAAGGCTGATGAGAGATTGAAGTGGAAAAAAAAAGTAAAATCTAACAAACCATCTCTATAACATAATTTATGGGCGGCACAGTGGTTAGCACTGCTGCCTCACAGTGCCAGAGACCTGAGTTCAATTCCCACCTCAGGCGACTGACTGTGTGGAGTTTGCACATTCTCCCCATGTCTGTGTGGGTTTGCTCTAGTTTCCTCCCACAATCCAAAAATGTGCAGGTCAGGTGAATTGGCCATGCTAAATTGCCCGTAGTATTAGGTGCAGGGGTAAACATAGGCGAATGGGTGCGGGTCGGTGTGGACTTGTTGGGCCGAAGGGCCTATTTCCACACTGTAAATAATCTAATCAATTTTAGCTTTCTCTCAATATATTCAATCATTTAAATCTTGGAAGCTCTTGCAAAAATCACTAACTGTATACAAACAACTTTACATTGAAGTGGCTCACATAGTATATGAAGTGACCACAAATAACAGGCATAATTTTTTTAAAACTACAACAGCATTAAACACAGGAAATACCCAGAGCAAGTCTGTCAAATCTGAAATAGAAAAAGAAAGGTTTAAATTTTGACTTTGAATAGTTTCTGCTTTTCAGAGCTTGGAAAAGGTCTTCTGGAGACTATAAGGCCTAATCTTACATCAATAAAATGTCTTGTCCATAAGGAAGTAAATAATTTAAGTGGTAAACAGCTTTAGTATGCTGACTGAAAAAACCGGAGATACAAAGTATAATATTTATTACTGTAAATGTGCTAATTTAGTTTTCCTTTTGTTGGAATGGAGAAATGCCTGATGGATCATTCCCACATTGCATCTTTGCAGTTCAATCATAGTGATGATAACATTGCAATTATCATACATCAAACCCGAGAGAAAGATTACCCATTCTCATGGGACCCATTTTATTGTGTGAATTGTAAAGGGGAGTAAGTGCTATTTGTTCAGTATTTTTAGAAAAGCCTGAACGTTTTGGATGAATCATCAAAGCTGCAGGTTGAGGAATCTCCAAGGTGTCCCAATTTGGGATGTGCCCATATAGTGCAGAAAATAGCATTTACTTTTGCTGATGTACAATTTTCTAGACCACATTTTCTAGTCTTCCGAAATTTCTGCTGCAAAATATTATTCAATATGATGAAATTATTAACTAAAATAGTAATAAAGGTTGGACTATTTCTCAGAAAAACATTTTCTGGATTTCGTTTAACTAATTATTTCTACAGTTGACAGTTACAGATTTACTAAATCTCCATTATTACAGCTTGTTCTGTTTTTTTAAGCCTGTTGAAAATCTTGTAATTTGTTTTCCAATGGATTGGATTAACCATCATTTGAAGGTTAAACGTATACTTATTCATTGGAAAAAAGTATCACAACATCAGGTTATAGTCCAACAGGTTTATTTGAAATCACAAGCTTTCAGAGCACTCCTCCTGCTTGGATTGCTTGTATGGCAGTTTGCTATCAGAATTGCAATTTGTGTATCAAAAGTCTCACATCTGTCGTCTGCAAGGTATGAGAAAGGATTCGGAGGGATAGGATTTTTGACCATCTGGAAGAGCATGGCTTGATTAAATGCAGTCAACATGGTTTTGTGAGGGGCAGGTCATGCCTCACAAACCTTATTGAGTTCTTTGAGGATGTGACTAGAAAAGTTGATGAGGGTCGAGCTGTGGATGTGGTGTATATGGACTTCAGCAAGGCATTTGATAAGGTTCCCCATGGTAGGCTCATTCAGAAGGTCAGGAGAAATGGGATACAGGGGAACTTAGCTGTCTGGATACAGAATTGGCTGGCTAACAGAAGACAGCGAGTGGTATTAGAAGGAAAATATTCTGCCTGGAAGTCTGTGGTGAGTGGTGTTCCACAGGGCTCTGTCCTTGGGCCTCTACTGTTTGTAATTTTTATTAATGACTTGGATGAGGAGATTGAAGGATGGGTCAGCAAGTTTGCAGACAACACAAAGGTTGGAGGTGTCATTTCCAGTATAGAGGGCTGTTGTAGGCTGCATCGGGACATTGACAGGATGCAGAGATGGGCTGAGAGGTGGCAGATGGAGTTCAACCTGGATAAATGTGAGGTGTTGCATTTTGGAAGGTCGAATTTGAAAGCTGAGTACAGGGTTAAGGATAGGATTCTTGGCAGTGTGGAGGAACAGAGGGATCTTGGTGTGCAGGTACATAGATCCCTTAAAATGGCCACCCAAGTGGACAGGGTTGTTAAGAAAACATGTGGTGTTTTGGCTTTCATTAAACGGGGGATTGAGTTTAAGAGTCGTGAGATCTTGTTGCAGCTCTATAAAACTTTGGTTAGACCGCATTTGGAATATTGCATCCAGTTCTGGTCGCCCTACAAAGATGTGGATGCTTTGGGGAGGGTTCAGAGGAGGTTTACCAGGATGCTACCTGGAATGGAGGGCTTATCTTATGAAGAGAGGTTGACTGAGCTCAGACTTTTTTTTATTGGAGAAGGAGGCGGAGAGGGGACCTATTTGAGGTATACAAGATAATGAGAGGCATAGATAGAGTCGATAGCCAGAGACTATTTCCCAGGGCAGAAATGACTAACACGAGGGGTCATAGTTTTAAGCTGGTTGGAGGAAGGTATAGAGGGGATGTCAGAGGTGGGTTCTTTACACAGAGTTGAGAGAGCATGGAATGCATTGCCAGCAGCAGTTGTGGAAGCAAGGTCATTGGGGACATTTAAGAGACTACTGGACATGCATATGGTCACTGAAATTTGAGGGTGCATAAATGAGGATCAGTCGTCGGTACAACATGGTGAGCTGAAGGGCCTGTTCTGTGCTGTACTGTTCTATGTTCTATGTTCTAAAAAAACCATTTTTGCAAGTGGATGTAAAACTGTCAGTATAATTCATAATTTGATATGCCCGCCAAGAAGTTGTTGAAGTCAAAGTCTTATAATGCCATGAAAAATCCCAGTTATGGTTCCTTCCTCCACAGTTTTATTTAAATATCTGTTACTTGCAGATTTTTTTCTGAAATTCTGGTTCCTCCTTATGATTCAAACAATGAAAAATATAACTTCTACCTCTTAAGTCTTTGCACTCTACAACTACCACTTCACTTTCTATAACCCGAATCATGGATTAATATTCCAACAACTGAAACTTCCTAGAGTGAAGTCATGCCACTGCCTGTTGTAGTTCAAAGGAACACGAATCAGAAAGATCTGTATCATGATTACTAATTGATTGTGTATGTTTGAGTATTACCTACAAAATGATAGTTGGATGAAAAACTGAAAAGAATAATTTTACTAAATTGGGGCATTGTGTGTTACTTTACCAGGGGTGCAAGGTCATGTTGCAACAGTGAGAGAAGTCCTTCACTAAAGCTTTCATAAATTTTTGAAGAGGTTAAATCTGTCACTTCATGTTCTTTCAGCCCAAGAAGTCACAACCACTGTTTCAATCAACAGCCTGTACTAAGTTAGCTAACTTTGAGTTGGGATCCTACAATTGGCCTCAGCTGACCTACATGAAGGAGGAAAAATATACCCAGGACATCTGCACTTAGTGCTAGCAGTGAACTGTGCCGAAGTAAGCGTGTGGGCGTTTGATGACATCAGAATCAGGTTTATCAGGCATCTACTCCCCCTAATTTTTTGTAGTTTCTAAAACATTGAGGAATTTTAAACAGGGAAAGGAAGGCAGTTTCACCTGCTTTCACGGAATTAAATCTCCTAAAAGTGGAGCTGAGTTGGGAATCCAACATCATTCCACCCATTTCCTGGTCTCATCAGAGTGGATTTGGAGGCAATCATGGATCTTCTGAATGGCTGTCAGAAACAGATTAAAATATTTCAAACACCTATTTAACTTTGTATTTAACCCTGCATTCTGGCTTCAACAGTTAGGCTATAGGAGTCGTGATCAAGTTAGTATGCTGAGGTGACAGCACAGCAGGAAGTGATTGTTAAAATTGCTGGGAAATCTCTAAACACTATAATTGTCAAACTTATGGTTAACCACAATGAAAGATTTGATCTCACATGATTATTTGCATCAGCCTGAAATCACTGGTTTCAGAGGTAATTTCAACCATTCAAGTTAGTTTCTGGTGTCTTGGAGTATATTGACCTGCTTCCCAACATTCCAGGGTGGATGGGTGTGCAACAAAGTTGAGCCTCAAGAAAGCACTTCACCTGAAGCGGTGTATTCATTATATTAAGAAGCATTACTGAAACATGAATACTATTATAAACAGTGTAATTTAATGATTTAGACAAATGTAAGAGATTTTATTGCTAATTTTATAGATAACAAAAATTGGCGGTGTGATAAATAGCAAGGATGAAAGCACTAGACTGTTGGAAAATATAGACAGCTGATCAGATGAGCAGAACATTGGCAGATGGACTTTATTCTGGAACAGTGTGAAGTAATGCGTTTTGGGAGAACTAATGAAACAATGGAGTACATGATAAAAGATAGGACCTTGGCCATTATTATGGCTCAGCTGGACTTGGTGTGCAAGTACATAGTACATGAAGGCAACAGATCAGATGGATATGGTAGTTTAAAAAACATATGGGATATATGTCTTTATTAGTTAAGGCATTGAATAAAGCTGGGAGCTTATGATGCAGCTGTACAGGGTGTTAATTAGGCCACAGTTGAAGTACTATGGGAAGGTTTTGGTTGCCTTGGCGGGGATACAGGAAGAATAACCAGGTTATTGCCCCAGCTAGAATGGTTTAGCTATGAAGAGACACTAGATAGGCTGGGTTAGTTTCTTAGAGTAGAGGAAGCTGAGAGGGACCTGAATAAAGTCTACAAAATTATGAGAGGTATTGATAGGATAGATAGGAATACACTTTTCTCTTTAGTAGAGGGGTCAGTTCTATGGGGCAGGGGCTTTATGGATTTATTTTTCACTCAATGGGCTGGATATCTGGAAGTCATTGCCCAAAGTGGTAGAATTGCAAACAATTAAAACAGTTAAGTATATCGTTTAACACTTGGAACGCCATGGAATGAGCTACCAGAGGAAGTGGTGGAGGCTGGTACAATTGCAACACTTAAGAGGCATTTGGATGGGTATATGAATAGGAAGGGTTTGGAGGGATATGGGCCGGATGCTGGCAGGTGGGACTAGATTGGGTTGGGATATCTGGTTGGCATGGACGGGTTGGACGGAAAGGTCTGTTTCCATGCTGTACATCTCTATGACTCTATGACAAGGCTATTGTGCTAGGAAATGGGATTAGAGTAGAACATAGAAACGTACAGCACAGAACAGGACCTTTAGTCCATGATGTTGTGCCAAGGTTTAATCCAAATGTAAAATATAATAACTTTACCTATGCACGCCTCAACTCACTGCTATCCATGTGCATGTCCAGCAGTCGCTTAAATGTCCCCAATGGCTCTGCTTCCACCACCACAGCTGGCAACTCATTCCATGCATTCACAACTCTGTGTAAAGAACCAACCTCTGACATCTCCTTTATACCTTCATCCTAATATCTTCAAACTATGACTCCTCGTACCAGTCAATCCTGCCTTGGGGAAATGTCTCTGGCTATTGACTATCTATTCCTCTCATCATCTTGTATACCTCGATCAGGTCTCCTCTCTTCCTCCTTCTCTCCAAAAGAAAAGTCCGAGCCTATTCAACCTTTCTTCATAAGGCAAGCCCTCCAGTCCTGGCAGCATCCTGGTAAAGCTTCTTTGCACCCTCTTCAAAGCCTCTGTATCTTTCCTAAAGTAGGGTGACCAGAACTGGACACAATATTCCAAGTGTGGTCGCACCAGGGACTTGTAGAGCTGTAGCAAAACGCGCTTTTAAACTCGATCCCCCTGTTAATGAAAGCTAAAACACCATGTGCTTTCTTAACAACCCTATCCACTTGGGTGGCAACTATGAGGGATTTATGTACTTGCACACCCAGATCCCTGTTCCTCCACACTGCCAAGAATCCTGTCTTTAATCCTATATTCAGCTTTCGAGTTTGACCTTCCAAAATGCATCACCGCATTTATCCAGGTTGAACTCCATCTGCCATTTTTCAGCCCAGCTCTGCATCCTGTCTATGCCACGCTGCAGCCTGCAGTATCCCTCTATACTATCGATGGCACCTCCAACCTTTTGTGTCATCTGCAAATTTACTAACTCACCCCTCAACCTCCTCATCCAAGTCATTTATAAAAAACTACAGAGTAGAAGCCCAAGAACAAAGCTTGCGGGACCCCCCTCAACACTGACCTCCAGGCAGAATACTTTCCATCTATAACCGCTCTCAGCTTTCTGTCAGCCAGCTAAGTCTGAATCCAGATAGCCAAATCTTTCTGTATCCCATATTTCCTGACTTTATGAATGAACCTACCATGGGGAACCTTATCAAATGCCTTGCTGAAGTCTACATACACCACATCCACTGCTCGACCTTCATCCACCTGTCTTGTCACCTCAAAGAGCTCAATAAGATTTGTAAAGCATGACCTGTCCCTCACAAAGCTATGCTGACTGGCTTTAATCACACTATGCTTTGCCAAATAGTCATAAGTCCTATCCCTCAGAATTCTTTCCAAAACTTTGCTGACCACAGACGTAAAACTGACTGGTCTGTAATTGCCAGGGATTTCCCTATTACCCTTCTCAAAAAGAGGAGCAACATTCGCCTCCTTCCAATCCTCCAGTACAGCTCCTGCGGAGAGTGAGGGGCAAATATCCTCGCCAGTAGCTTAGCAACCTCTTTTCATACTTCCTGGAGCAGCCTAGGATAAAT
This sequence comes from Chiloscyllium punctatum, assembly GCF_047496795.1. NCBI lineage: Eukaryota > Metazoa > Chordata > Chondrichthyes > Orectolobiformes > Hemiscylliidae > Chiloscyllium > Chiloscyllium punctatum. Next base: position 55,596,184 of record NC_092764.1, on the reverse strand, counting down.
CTGGTCTGGTCCTGGGAACTTATCAATCTTAATATTTTCCAAACTTTCCAGCAGATGGGTGCTTGATGATCGGTGTGAACTCAATGGGCTAAAGAGCCTCTTTCTTTGCTTTAATGGACTGTAAATGAACTCTGTCATGCATGGTCTTCTTCTGCTGTCTATAACTTCTATGTATTGTGACTCTAGCTGAGCTGGAGGCAAGCTGCCTCTTCCCCTGCTCTGACACATGAGACACCTATGGTGAATGCCTGTTTGGTTTTGGAACCTAGCCAAAGATTGCCCAGCTGTAACTGTGCAGAGGCATACTTGGTCATCAGGTCAGGTGCCAGCATGAGAGAGTCTGTTGAGGAAATGGCAATGAAAGGTGACAAATGGGGACCATCTTAAAGAGTCCCCAATGCCATGTGCCTTCTCTGCATCCTTCCTCTAGGACCTACCTGTACGTCCTCACTTGTCAAGAGCTGGAGAACACTTGGTCACACATCAGTAAAGCGTTGAGCCACTGACTGAGGCTTCATTCATTTCATTGCAAAATGGCAGATAGTGTGCATTTACTATTGGTCTAGTCTGGTCCGCTGTGTACTTGGTTGCTTGATCACATCTGATTGTCCATGACAATGACTGACTGTTTGTCCCATTGAGGTGGCCATTGGTACAAAAGGCTGTGACATTATAGCATTTATGCTTGCGATGGAATCTCTTATTCTATCTCCAAAAGCACTGATGCACTGCTTCTGGAAATGCAGGCTGTAATGCATACATTTCCAGTTGCTGGCCTCCAAATTCACTTTTGTTGATGACACCGTCTCAGGATCTAAGTCCAATTAATTAGACAGGAGTCTCCTCTGCTGTTACCAGGACATTCCAAATCTCATGTACAATGTGCTCTTCACTTTGTGGAAACCTATCCATCCTTGATGCACAATGTGGATCTTTGCTGGTAGATGTTGCACAGGAGTCGTGATAGTGCGTCCTCAGTGCTCATCCTCCTCGGAGGACTCTCCGGGCTTGTTCATTAGAACCTATGATGGCAGATTGAACAACAACTCGTTTAAAAAGAGAAGAGAACAAAGACAGATGCTTTCTATTAGGACCTAGCCTGAGAAGATATTACAACTTTCTTATCTAAGGATACCATAGATAAACTGGAATTCTCAGGGCTGGCAGCTGGTTGAATGTTGAATTAGTCAATCAAGAGAAAACCAGTTCTGTCTGGGCTGGCAGGAGGCAGTGTGATCCTTGGAGATTTCCTGAGATAGTGCTGCTTGCATTGAATCATGTCTAGTTTCTCTTCAGTTATCAAATTGTTGAAGGTTCTGAGAAAATAATCTTAACCTATAATAAGTGATTACATTTTTTCTGGAAGTCTGCTGAAACTGTTTGTATTAACTAGTAACTTCAGAATTCAGGCATAATGCATAGTTCTTCTTGCCTATGACCAACACATTGTCCAAGGATTTCATGAAGGCCTAATAGCAATTGTTGGAAACTGTTTATTGAACTGGCAAATTAAAATTTTTATTTTCTTTATTAATTTATCCCTTAACTGTATCTGTTAGTTTATCGCTGTTTGAGAGAGAATGGGGGTTATGATCAAAGCAGATTGAACATTAGATTGTAAATATTAATTAGATTAGCAGAATACAGATAAACAATAAACTAAAGTTACACTACTGTTAATAAATTGTTAACTTTTGTATAGGTTATAAACTTGGTGACCAAGATCTGTTATTCATAAAGTCTGATTAGGAAGAAATGGGTAACTTGGAGGGACATTGAATGTTTTACTTTCCATGTTGATAGAGAGGCTGCTAATTCTGTCATAACAATACCTGCTGTTTCCTAGATTTATGAGCTTTCTTCTATGAGGAAAGGCAAAGCGTTATGAGTATGAGAAATAGAACAACTGTTGACGGCAAAAAAACATTTGAGGATGTTTACTTGAGGAATGGGTGCAAGAGGACAGCTGTTAGTGTACTTTTGCTACTGAGTACAAAATTTCAGCCCGTGTTTTAAGTTGACATGCTATACCAAAGGTGAACTAAAATGATAGAATTCCTTCAACTGATTTTGCCCCATTCTAGCAATAGGTGTTCAAATTGAAAGGACGAGAAGAAGGAATAATTTCAAAGATAAAATTATCCAAAGGAAGTGTTCCTAGTTGTATTTTCACTTTATGTTAATATGTAATGCACCAATTACTTTCTGTTAAGTAAAGATATCCATTTTAAACTGAACATTCGACATGTTTTAAAATCAATTCAAATAAAGTCTAACGTAGGACAAGAAAATACATTGATCTGGGAAATGAATCTTGGCAAGTGTGATCTTTGTTAAATCTCAGATTCTTCTTGCTCTGAAAACCATCAAAAGGGAAATAGAAAGCTTCCTGTGCGTGTGGAGTATTTGTTGAGTCAGCTATGAAATTGCTAGAGCAAGCAAATAAGAAAATAAATGGAAATGTAAACTCAAATCCTTTGTTGCAATGAGTTTCGTTAGGGGATTGAAATCCTGATTGTTAAAAGACAGTTCTAATTTTTTGCTGTTACTATTGCACTACAATTTGCTTGATAATTCATCTTTCACGCATGGTAAGTCTGGATGTTAAAGAGTATGAGATGGACAGTATTGAATTTTTTGCTTTGATGGCTACTAATGTAGTAAAAGTTCTGATTTGAACTGTGGAATGTTGTAGGTTCATTCCTTCTGTAAGTAACCTGAATTTTATGCACATATAATATTTAACAAAAATTACTGGTTTACAAAGATTATAGCTAGCATAAAAATAGAGAAGACTTGCTACAATTGGTCAGTATTTTGGTGATACCACACCTTAAGTGCTGCCAATAATTTTGATCGTTTTGGTTTAGGAGAGCCAAACTTGCATTAGATGCAGTTCAGGGAAAGTTCACTAGGTTGATTCCTTGGATAAAGAAGTTATCCTACAAAGAAAAGTTGAGATTATGCATGTGCTTACAGAACTTAAAGACAGGTGATCATTTTGAAACATGGGCTTGTTAAGGTAAGTGGTGAAAAAATGTTTTTCCTAGAGGGAAATTGGTGGAATTACTGTAGGTAAGTCAATGTAGACCCAATGGGCTGAAGGGCCTCTTCTGTGCTATATAATTCCATGACTCTACAGGAAAAACTAGAAGAGATAATTCTAGATTAAGGAATTAAACATTAAGGCATAGATGACAAGGAATTTATTTTGTCAGCATCATAACTCTTTCTCTACCTTATAGAAGCTAGATTGTTGAATACATTCAAAGTCTGATTTAGACAGGTTTTTGATCTACATGGAGTTGAGTCAAGAGTTATGGGGCACTGGCAGAGAAGTGGAAATGAGGCTACAATCAGATCAGCAGTGATTCCATTGGATGGCACAGCAAGCTTACAGGGCCAAATGGTCTATTTTTGCCCATATTTCTTGTGTCCTTAGGATGGGTAGGTTTATCTGGCAAATCTGCTAAGACAGACTATTTTTAAAAGGGACTTTTCAGGGCTCTGAATGGCTGCAGATTCTCCCTCACCATTCCCAGGTCTGAAACTTGTGCCTAGAGGTTCTGATAGTTGGAATCAAAGAAAATTAGAGAAGTAAACATATGGCTAAGGGACTGATGTGAGAAAGATGGGTTCCATTTCATGGGGGATAAGCATCAGTTTTGGAACGGGGTTGTGGGGATCTGTACTGATGGGATGGTCTCTACCTGAACCAATCTGGAACCAGTGTTCTAGCAAAAAGGATAAACAGGGTGGTCACTAGGAAGTTAAACTTGTGAGTCTGGAGGGAAGGGAGAGGGAAAGCAACAGGAAGTATTGTGATAAATGAAAGGTAAGCAGCAGGTTAGCATTTATGCAGGAGGGTTTAAGTTCAAGGCAGACTATGAAAGAAGCAAAAATGAAGGATAACTCAGGAGATAGAGATGTTGTGAATCATGACGCTAAGAAAGCTAGCATAAAGGCACTTTACCTGAAAGCTCGTAACAATTGTAACAAGGTTACGGCACAAATCGTTGTGAACGAATGATTTGGTAGCCATCACAGACATATGGTTAAAGAATGGTCATGACTGAGAATTAAATATCCAGGGGTACCAAACTACTCAGAAGGACTGACAGGAATGCAAGGGAGGTGGTGTATTTTGAATATTCAAGGATGACATCGGTTCTATGGAGCACGGGGTTGAATCCATTTGGGTGGAAATTAGGAATTCCAAGAAGAAAAAATTACTGATAGGTGTAGTCTATAGACTGACAAATAATACCACATTGGGGCGGGCAATAAACAAGGAAATAACAATGCCTGTAAAAATGGTACAGCTGTTATCATGGGGGATTTTAATCTGCACATAGATTGGTCAAACCAACTCGGTCAGGGAAGTCTTGAAGAGGAGTTCATTGAGTGTATTAGTAACAGTGATAGTTTTCTCGAACAGCATATAATGGAACCAACGAGGAAGCAAGCTATCCTAGATATGGTCCTATGTAATAAGACAGGAATGACCTCAGGGATGCTGTTGGAAGGAGTGATCACAGTATGGTTGAATTTAAAATACAGCTGGATAGTAGGAAGATAAAATCCAATACCAGTGTCCTGTGTTTGGAGAAGGGGGACTATGATAGAATGAAGGCCCTGACTGAAATAGACTGGAAACAGAGACTTTATGGTGCGACAGTGGAGGAGCAGTGGAGGACCGTCAAAGAAATTTTTCAAAGTGCTCAGCACAAGTATATCCTAGTGAGAAGCAAGTAGAGGGGTAAGTCTGCCATGGATGTCGAAGGAAATAAGACAAGCCATCAAAGTGAAAGAGAATGCATACAAAGTGGCCAAAAACAGCAGGAATCTAGAAGATTGGGAAAACTTTAAAGGTCAACAGAAAGCCACAAAAAGAGCTTTAAAGTAAGATACAGTATGAAAAAACTATCACAGAATATAAAGACAGATAGCAAAAGTTTCTATAAATATATAAAACAAAGAAGAGGAGCTAAAGTAAATGTTGGTCCTTTAGAGGATGAGAAGTGGCAGTTAGTTGTGCAATATGATGAAATAGCTGAGGCATTGAACAGGCACTTTGCATCAGTCTTCACTGTGAGGGATACCAATAACATGCCGGCATGGATGGGTTGGACCGAAGGGTCTGATTATGACTAAATGACGAAGAGACGAAGGTAGGTGAGGACCTGGAAACTATTATTATGGAAGAGCTAGTATTGGGTAAGCTAACGGAGCCAAGGATAGATAAGTCTCCTGGCCCTGATGAAATGCATCCCAGGGTACTAAAAGAGATGGCGGGAGAAATAGCAAGTGGACTGGTGGTAATTTTCCAAAATTTGCTGGACTCGGATAGTCCCAGCAGATTGTAAAATAGCAAATGTGATGCCACTGTTTAAAATAGGAAGTAAACAGAAGATGGGGAATTATAGACCAGTGAACTTAACCTCTATAGTGGGGAAGATGCTAGAGTCTATTATCAAAGAAGGAATAAATGGCATCTCGAAATAAAATGTCCCATTATATAGACACAGCATGGGTTCATGAAGGGTAGGTCATACTTTGCAAACCTTTTGGAATTCTTTGAAGACACTTCAAGCAAGGTGGACAACAGGGATCCAGTGGATGTGTCGTACCTAGATTTTCAAAAGGACTTTGACAAGGTTCTGCACAGGAGGCTGCTGCAAAAGATAGTGTTAGGGGTAGAGTATTAGCATGGATAGAGGATTTGTTGACAGGGAGCAAAAAGTGGGGATAAATGTGTGTTATTCTAGCTGGCAATAAGTGACTAGTGGTGTGTCTCAGGAAGCAGTGTTGGGACCACAATTATTTACAATTTATGTAGATGATTTGGAGTTCGGGACCATATGTACAGTGTCAAAATTTGCCAGTGACACAAAGATGAGCACAGTGTGCAGAGGACTGTGAAACTTTGCAGAGGGACATAGATACATTGGGTGAATGGGATGTTCAAAATTTAGGTTAGAAACTGTAAGGATGTGGACCTGCTCCTGGCCAGAGTGGCCATCAATAAGTCCAGACAGTTGGTCATAAGTGGTTTGTAGTATCAGATTATCTCAAATTATTCTCAAAAATTGCTATCCAATTATCTACCTGTCTTCCGCAGTTACACCTGCACTCAGGTATCCATTGAGAAGGTGCATGTAGACTCCTCTGGCATGATTGAGGGCATTAGGGCCTAGTGGGCACCACAGGAGCTGGGGGTGTTATCACCACATGTGGGAATGATGTTGTGATTTAATTTTGATACATTTCCATTGAGGTTCTGTAAGTTTTGGTTGACTGGTTTTTGTTTCTTCTTCGTGCTCCAGCAGGGACTGTATAACTTGTTTAAGGTTTTATTGAAAAGAGTAGAAGTTATGCATTTCCCAGATGATGGGAAGAGGCAACCAGAGTACATGAAGCCTTGTTGCTATATAAGGACATAAGATAAATAGCTCTATGGAGCTTTAAGGTTAACACAGTTTCAATGGAATTATGACAAATTGTAATAATCTGCTTCTGACTAGCTATGGCACTTATTTCAAATAGCTCCTACTAGCACTAGCTTTAAACTATGGCTGACTGAATGAGAGTTTTCCCCTTTATAGTGTTATAATGGAGGTTGAGCTGCTTTGTACAATCACTTTCCTTTCTTTACTACATTGTTGATATCACCTGACCCATGTATTGTTGGGAAAGAACATAAATTAAAATTTTAATTGATTTTTCATTGTCCCAGTTCTCGGCTTGTTTCTGGAGTTTTGGTGGGTGTGAAGAGCAATCAGAAGAAAGCTGACTTTTTAAAAGGGATGTTGACACCATGGGTAACTGCAAATATGTATCATGGACTGTAAAGTTATAGAAGCAAAATGAGAAGGGAGATTGATGCAAGGTGGCCAGTCCTACAACTCTTTCAGATAGTGCTCTAACTTAGCATCATATTAAGGAAGGGTAATTTCTTTAGTTTGATTCTTAGACTGTCATTTTAACTATAGTGCCATCAGTCAGAAGACGATTTACCTCCATGATACTCTATAATGAAGAGTCATTGATGCCACCTGTGTCCGCATAAGATTTTTCATTTTACCCTTGTCCTCCCAATAGGTCTAGGTGCAGTCCTGAGTTTTGCAGCTAAGAGTGAGTGCGTCTGCTCTACCTTGAAACCTGTTGGCTTCAAATGAGACATTGTATATCGCACATTAAACTAGCCACAAATGTTCCTGGGGTTAAAGGCCGTGACACTGTTTTACTCAGATGCAGTTCAATTTCCTCAGGGCTCAGGGTCACAGGCACATGCAGAATGGAGGTTGATGGGGGCAGGCACCTCTGGATTGTCCTGGAAGGAGACTACCTTGTGTTCTTTATATGGTTCTTCCTCTTCCTCAGTATACTGGCACCACTGAGTCCTTAAGAGGCAATAGAATGCAGTCAACATCTCTTGTCTCCACGTTGTTTTGCCATTGTTGGGAGCAACAGTGGCTAAAGCAATGGAGTTCAGGTCCATTTTTCTGGCAGCCCCTGAGCATTCTGCTGGACCAGACTCTCCATGGCAGCCACCAACCTGTCTGCTGAGATACCCAGATATACACATGCCAAAGCCAGCATGGATTTGATAACACTTCAATAAAAATAAATTACAGATACCGGAAATCTGAAATAAAACAAAAAAATGCTGGAAAAACTCAGATCTGGCAGCATATGAACAAAAAAAATTAACATTTCAAGTCCAATGATTCTTACGCAGATCTCACTTTATCAAACACTATGTGGAAAATAGAAAGTAATGAAAGTGAACAAGTCCAACATACTTAGAAGAAATATAGCAGTGAATTAAACACCCAAATAAAAGCAAAATATTTTGCAGTGAAGTTCCAAGGAGGAGTTATTAGACTCAAAATGTTAACTCTCTTCCTTGAGAGTGATATGTTAAGCTGACTTATTTTATAATGTTGTCTATTTGAAAAATTATTTAAGAGATTTAAATTTAACTTATGTCAAATGTTTAGAAAAAGGTAGTCTTAAGTCCAGAAATATAATTAACAATGCTTAAATCAACAATATCTGAATAAATTAGTGTATAACTCACAATAGCTAATATAAGAATTACACATTTTGGGAGTAAAGGCTATTTTGGGAGTTTAGGAAATCTTAACTATTAATAGTAATACATCCATTAGCAGTTTAAATTACAATACAATCTGTCCTAAGGAAAGATCCCGACTGATTCTTTAACTAATCTACAAATCGAATATTTGTAAAATTCATGACTGCTGCTTAGAGACTTGTGCAGAGAATAGGCTTGCGCACAAAAATTTGCCGCTCAAGTGATATAGCAGAAAGTTGCCTATGGCTATGTTACTAATATCCCAGCAAAAACTCAGCCACCTGGAAGCAGGTCAGAGATTCACAAAAGATAGTACTGCTGGCAATTGTTGCAAGTTACATATGGCTTGGTAGGTTATAGATCCACATACAACAATGGCCTCTGAGGAAGTATCAGACACCAGGTGGTTCCCAGAGGACAGCTTCTGTAGCATGTTGCCTATTTGTTGATTAGGGAGTTGGATCAGCAAAAGTTGGGAATTAGGTAGTACCATTCAGAATAAATAAACGGGAAAGGGGTGAAAAATGTAAATTAATTTTACCAAAACAAGAGACCAATGTACAAAAAAAAGTGACAATGTAAGTTTTTGGATAAAACTGAGTGTTCAGTAGAATGTTCATAAAAACTGATGTTTGATTGTAATGAGGAGCAGCAAATTACTGCAGATGCTGGAATCTATACTGACAACAAATGTTGGAGATCACAGTGAGTCACGCAGCATCAATGGAGAGAGAGTAAGCTAAAGCTTTGAATCTAGAGGACTCCATCAGAATGACAGTTCTTCTGGGGAATATAGTCAGAATACAGTTGAATAAGGGGAAAGTATACAGAGAAGAGGAGCTGTGATAGTAGGAGGTTCAATAGTGGTAATTAAATGTCTGTGTGGCCACAGACATGACTCCAGGATGGTGTATTGCTTCCCTAGGACCAGGGTCAATGATGTCACTGACTGACTGCAGCATATTTCGGAGGAGGAGAGCAAGCAATCAGTGATCATGATTCACATTGGCACTTGGGGAGCTAGATCGCAGATCAAAAACAGGTGCCAAGTGCTAGTGAGTATAGGAATAGATAGATACAGGAGATAAATATGTAGCTAAAAGAGTTGGTGCAGGATGGAGAACTTTAGATTCCTTATCAGCGTATCAGTTTCTGGGGAAGGTGAGACCTGTACATTTCTGATGGAATGTATCTGAACTACAGAGAAACTGATATCTTGGTGGGTGGATTTGATAGTACTGTTGGTAGGGGTGTAAACTAATTCCTGATGAAGAGCTTATGCTCAAAAATTACATTCCTGAAGAGCTTATACCCGAAACGTTGACATTTGCATTTCTGATGCTGCCCGACCAGCTGTGCTTTTCCAGCACCACACCTTTTGGCTCTGATCTCCAAAATCTGCAGTCCTCATTTTCTTTTCCGTGTAAACAAATTTGACAGGGGACTTTAATATGGAACAGGAATAATGGGAGATGCACAGACAAATGTAGAAGAAAGGCTAAGTATGTCTGGCAAGTAGATTGGTAAGTTATGACAAGGGAGTTTGGCAAGTTTGGACAGCATTTATTTCAATGCAGTGAGTCTTGCAAGTAAGGCAGATGAGTGGAGGGTGCCGATTCATACATAGGGATATGACATCATTGCTATCACAGAGACAATGGTTGCGGGAGGGGCAAAACTGGCATCTCTCTAGTCTGTCAAGAGAGTGGTGCTGGAAAAGCGCAGCAGGTCAGGCAGCATCTGAGGTGCAGGAGAATCAATGTTTTGGGCATAAGCCCTTCCATTCCTGATGAAGGGCTTATGTGCAAAATGTCGATTCACCTGCTCCTCAGATGCTGCCTGACCTGCTCTGCTTTTCCAGCGCCACACAACTCTAATCTCCAGTATCTGCAGTCCTCACTTCCTCCTAGTTGATCTCTATGCTCTATAAGAGTACAGCAAGTCAAGGAGGGGTGTAAAAGGAGATGGTGTAGTAATATTGACCAATGAGTTAATTATTGTAAAGTAAAGTAGAGATGATATCTCAGAAGGCCCTTCAGTTGAGGCCAAATGGATAGAACTTAAAGGAAGGTAGTCACATTGTTGGGAACGTCTATGGTGCGATAGAAGGGCAGATTTGGCAAATTTCAGGGAAGTGTAAGAATAGAGTCATAGATGTACAGCACAGAAACAGACCCTTCAGTCCAACTTGTTCATGTCAACCAGATATCCCAACCCAATCTAGTCCCTCCTGCCAGCACCTGGCCCATACCCCTCCAAACCTTTCCTATTCATATCGCAATCCAGATGCCTTTCAAATGTTGTAACTGTACCAGCCTCCACCACTTCCTCTAGCAGCTCATTCCATTCACATACCACCTTTTGCATGAAAAAGTTGCCCCTTAGGTCTCATATCTTTTCCCCTCTCACCCTAAACCTATGCCCTCTAGTTCTGGACTCCCTCGCTCCAGGGAAAAGACCTTGTCTATTTATCCTATCCAAGCCCCTTGTGATTTTATAAACCTCTGAAGTCACCCCTCAGCCTTTGATGGTCCGGGGAAAACAGCCCCAGCCTATTCAACCTCTCTCTATAGCTCAAATCCTCCAACGCTGGCAACATCCTTTTAAATCTTTTCTGAACCCTTTCAAGTTTCACAACATCTTTCCGATAGGAAGGAGACCAGAATTGCACGCAATATTCTAACAGTGGCCTAACCAGCCGCAACATGACCTCCCAACTCGTAATCTGACCAATAAAGTAATAAGGTAATAGTGTTAGGGAATTTCAACTTCCCTAATAATACCAATACAGAAACTTAGTGTGATTTACTCTGGGGCTCTTAAGATTCTCAGGGCAGTACAATGTTTACAATTGCTGTCTCAGTGCCAGGGACTGGGTTCCAGGAGGCTAGGTGGTTTAGCCATGGTAAATGCAGGGTTAGGAGGATAGGGTGGGATGCTCTTTGAACAGTTGATGCAGACTTGACAGGCTGCGTGGCCTCTTTCTGAACTGTAGACAATGAATAATTGGTATAGATAGTGTGAAAGTCTTAGAGGGGACGGAATTCTTCAAATGTACAGATCATTCTGCTATGAGTGTTTTGTTAACGCAAATTCGCTGTAATGCAACTGACAAATTGGAGACACTTTCTAATGCACAAACTTTTAAAATGTGTGTTGGCTGTAACATGATTACTTCGCCAATACTAAGTGCTGTTTCTAAAGTGTGATTTTTCTATAAGAAAAAGACAAGAACTTTGCACATGAACATAACCATCACGTTATAGAAGAGCTCTCTGTATCCAGGAAAACTTAAGCCAGTAAGTTGACATGAGACAGGGCAGTGACTGACCTAATTTTAGGTCACAAAGCAGGGCAAGTGATAGAAGTGTCAGTGAGAGATCACTGGTAGTTAACTTAGTCAGATTCAAGTTTGTCATGGAATGGATGAGGGTGGACCAAAAATACAGGTTTTGAATTGGAGGAAGGCTGATTTTAATATAAAACAGTATCTGGCCAAAGTGAACTGGAAGCAGTTAACTTGTAGGAAAATCTACAGAGTAGTGAGAGTCCTTCAAAAAATAAACCGTGGGAATGCAGGGTCATGTTCCTGTAAAGGTGAAGAGTGGGACAAAACAATGCAGAGAACCCTGCACAAGATTAGATAAGCGGTAAAGGAAAGCTTCTGGCAGATATTGAGGGCTCAGAATGCCACAAGCCCTAGAGGTATATTGAAAGTTTTGGGGTTACTTAAAGAATTAGGAAGGGGACAAGAGGGCATGAGTAAAATATTGGTGGGTTAATAAAAAACAATCCAAATGCGTTTTGTAGGTACAGAAGAGACAAGGGGAAGTAGGGAAAGAATTGGGCCTATTAGGGACCGAAGTGGCAAACTATGAGCAGAGCCAGAAGACAGGTGAAAACTTACTTAGGTGAGAACTTAACATCTCTATTCATGAAATTTTTCAAGACTTCAGAAAGATATCAGTATAAATCAGGGAAAGGATTGAGATACAGTTGAACAAATTACAGTTGAGAGGGAGGAGTTATTGGTGAATTTAAAATTGGATAAGTCTGTAAGCCCAGATGAAATATATTCAAGATTGCATTAATTGTCAAATCCTGTCAAGGCATAGTAGAGGTGCCAGATGATTGCAGGACAGTTAATGTTGGATCATTATTGAAGAAAGGATAAACCAGGAACTACAGATTGGTGAGTCCATCATTGGTAGGGAAACTATTAGGGGAAGAAGAAAGCGTGAAGTGAAGAATTAATCGCCATTTGGAGAGGCAAGGATTAATCCAGGACAGTCAAGGCTTTTTCAGGGGGAGTCATATCTGACAGGTTGAAGTGACTAGATGGTAGGATGCAAGTAGTGCAGTGGATATAGTCTAGATGGACTTCATTAAGGCTTTTGGCAAAGTTACACAGGGAGACTGGTCAAAATGATGAGAACCCATGATATCCAGGGCAGTTTGCCAAATTGGGGCTTGATGGCCAGAGGCAGAGGATGAAAATCAAACATTGTTTGTGTGATTAGAGGCTTGTATTCAGTGGCATAGTACAGGTTTCAGTGTTGGACCCCTTGCTGTTTGTAGCATACATTAATGATTTAGATAGGAATGTCAGATTTAATCAGTAAGTTTGCAGACAATACAAAAAAAAATCAGTGGGGTAGTAAGTAGTGAGAAGCAATGCCTTAGAATACAGATGGATATACATGAGCTGCTCAAATGGGCATAACAATGACTGTGATACAGCAAATGTCCATCCCCTCAACTGATCATTGCTGGCAAGCATTACAAGCAACTTAGATATGGGGAAAAAACTTGCTTGGAAGGTCAAGGTTTGCAATAAACTTAAGTAACAGATGTGTTAAGTGATGGAATATTAGACTAAGAAAACGGAATCACAATTTGTAGGTGTTGCATCATGCACTAAATAAATAAGTCGATTGACAAAACTGACTAAAATGAACTAGACAACAGAATTGCGAGACATTGGTCAATGTCTGGCAGAAGGTAAGGAAACAAGTGGGATACTTTGTTTTAGAATAAAAGAGGAACAAGTAGGTCAAAAGGTAGGGATGTTGGTTTGCTACACCTAGCGTGTTTTGTGCACTTTTCGGATTCTGACTGTGGGAAGTATTCCTCCACCTTACTATTGGCACACGTAATATCGGCTCGTTTGTCCATAAAAGTATAAAATTACACTTTCCTAAACTCACCATCCTGAAGTTCTCTGAATTATTCTTCAGAGGTTTTACTCTGTCTGAATATTTCCCTCTTTGGCTTGGTATCCCTTTTGTTTCATTACTGCACCTGTAAAGCCACTTGAGATTGTTTGCTATATTCAGGGATCTGTGAATCACAAGTTGTTGCCATTGAGGTGAAAGTGCAAAACTACTTGGTGGTGAATGATTTTCAGGGCTAGAGAGAAAAAAAAACACTAAGATGACCTGACATAACTTGGACCCTTTTTTGTGTAGGAAGAGAGACAAACAAATGCTTTAAATTAGAAAGGGTGAATGACTGGGAAGGGATATTTAATGTGGTACATGACTGCATGGACATTTAAAACGGATTAGTAATCCATAACTTCACAAGGCTACTTAATTTTCAGAATGACTTACCAAAGGAATTGTAAGACGTTGACATAGACATCACATTCAATTCATCTCCCCACAAGGATTTTCGGGCCAGTGGTTCTGATGCAATTTTTTCAGGCAGTACATGTTCCATCTCCCCAAAACTGGTCCCAGTGTCCCAAGAATCTAAATATCAGTGTATCAAATACACTGACTGGTCCAAAATCCAGTTTTTAAAAATTGTAACCTTGACATCAACTGATTCCTGATGCTTACCTCTGAGCTAGGAGGCCTGGGCTCAAGTTCCAACTGCTCCAAAATACTTCTCAACAGGCTGATTAGAAACTATCTACCCCTAATGCTTGTAACTAGAATGTTCAAGTACTTATTTGATTTACTTACAGGCTTTAAATCATTGTGAAGTTGTCACTCAAAGCATTTAAGACAAGCCTTTGAAAATGTTTTTAAATTTTACAGGAAGGGTTTTCTTTTAAAAAAAAAAGAGATAAATAAATAACTTAGAAGTGCCTAAAGACAAGCCACTATCTGGGTTCAAGTCAGTATTACTTAAAAATCACTTTTTCAATAGTTATCTTACTCAAAATGATAACATTCTCAGAACTTCATCTTAGTTGAATTACAACGTTGACTACTTAAAAATACAGCCCCTGCTATCCCATTATCATTGTTCTATAAATAGTCTTAAAATGTGGTTTGATTTGCACTACATTACAAATTCAAAACTATTTGCTGAGTCAAAAGAGAAATATTGCTCATTCATTCATTATCAGATACATTCAGTGGTTTGATTAAATGATGTGATCACCACATAAATCAGGCAAGCAAGACAGTCAACCAAAATTTTGCAATATAAAAACAGTTTCTCTGAACATAAAGTAAGTCCACATTTTGCCCTGTTTACAGGGATTCTTTTGTGCATTACATTTTGTACAAACTGTTTAATATCAGGTCACAGTGATACAGTCCTTCTATTATTGCTGACTGACCTTTTCCAAAGGGGAAAAAAAACAATACTATCTTTGGTACATTGTATTGTACAAGATAGAATACAAAACCCTCTTTGTTCCATTCCAGAATCCTTGCTTGAAATACTAAATTACTGTAAAATGACACCAGTTAAGAATGTGTTTAGTTTAATATTTATCATTTTTGTATATTAATAACATCACCCCCTTTTTAATGTTGCAAATAACTAATTTAGGTTTTTCATTTAAAAAACCATGGTTAAAGAGGTATGTTTCCTCTTTTGTTTGACTGAATGGAGAAGACATTAAAATGTTCATATTTTTAAAACAACTTCATGGTACAATGTTTAGTAGCGTGCTTAGAAGAAAAATCCACTCTTTCCCCATTCAAAAATTGTTATTTCACTACCTAATAAAGGCATAGAGTCATAGAGATGTACAGCATGGAAACAGACCCTTCAGTCCAACCTGTCTATGCCGACCAGATATCCCAACCCACCTGCCAGCACCTGGCCCATATCCCTCCAAACCCTTGCTATTCATACACCCATCCAAATGCCTCTTAAATGTTGCAATTGTACCAGACTCCACTACATCCTCTAGCAGCTCATTCCACACACACTCGCACAAACACACACACCCTTCTGCATGAAAACGTTGCCCCTTTTATATCTTTCCCCTCTCACCCTAAACCTCTGCCCTCTAGTTCTGGACTGCCCGACCCCAGGGAAAAGACTTTGCCTATTTATCCTATCTGTGCCCCTCAATTTTGTAAACCTCTATAAGGTCACCCCTCAGCCTCCGATGCTCTCGGGAAAACAGCCCCAGCCTGTTCAACCTCTCCCTGTAAACTTTCTTTATAACTATTTACAGCTCGAGGGAGTGAAGAAACACCCACAATTAGTTTTACAAAAATAGAAATTGCTGGAAAATCTCACCCCAGAGGAAGGGTCACTTGGTCAGAAATGTTAACTGATTTCTCTCCACGGATGCTGCCAGACCTGCTGAGCTTTTCCAGCAATTTGTTTTTGTTTGATTTACAGCATCTGCAGTTCTTTCAATTTTTATTTACCCACAATTAAAAGATTTAGCTCTATTAGCACAATAAATTTAGCAAATCAGACAGTTTAGAATTTAAACCTTCCTGCTGCAATTAGATAATGAGACTCTCAGGCATGTGTGGGGTCCTGGATGGTCAATCAAAATTATCATCCACCAATCAAGAAAGAGATCTTTCACCTAGGTTTCCATGATTCCATATTAGAAATTGAAACAAGCTAAAGAGCAGAACATTCTTATGTGCATAGACAAAATTGCAGATTTTCAATGATATTCATTAACAGTGGTTAAAGGCATTATTTTACTTTGGCTGCTGGTTACAGAAAGTAGACAAACAGGAGGCTGGAAGAACATAGCAAGCTATGCAGCATCAGGAGGTGGATAGGGATTGGGTTGGGGGGAGGGGGGGAGCGGAGTGGAGTGGGCAGAATGGTAAGGCAGTGATAGGTGGAGGGGTGGTGGGTATTACCAATCACTACCTCACCATTCTGCACTCTCCTCACCCAAAACCCCCCCCCCCCATTATCTGCAGCTGCCCCTACCCCCCACCTTCAATTTTGAAGAGTTATTCCCAAAACCTGGACTTCACCTTCTGATGCTGCCTAGCTTGCTCTGTTCTTCCAGTTCCTCGTCTATATTGGGTTGCAGTATCTGCAGTTTTTGTTTGGTCTTTAACCAGGTTACAGAAAGTAACCAATTTTCATCTCAACTACAATATTCTTCTTTTCGTCATCTTGTGATAAAAAGAATTGTGGGGTAAGCAGCACACTACATACTAAGTGCATTTGAGAATCACAGTAGAAAATCTGACTTCTACCTCATACCATAAAGTGTAGAAGCAGAATTAGGCCATTCAGCTCAGTCTGCTCTGCCATTTGATCACAATTGATATATTTCTCAAGCACATTCTCCTTCCTTCTCTATAATCTTTGATCCTCTTACTAATCAAGGACCTCTGTATTCAATACTCAACAACATGGCTCCATAGCTTTATGTGGCAACCAGTTCCACAGATTCACCACGCCCTAGCTGAAGTTGTTCCTCTTCATCTCAGTTATAAATGAGTTTTCCTTTACTCAGAGGCTGTGCCCCCTTGTCCTAGTTTCTCCTACTAATGGAAATGTCTTTTCCACTTCCACTCTACCCAGGCCTCAGTATTCTGTAAGTTTAAATTAAGATCATTCCCCCAATCTTCAAAGCTCCATTGATCCAGAGTCCTCAGCCACTTCTTTTCAAATGATCCAAAGTCTCACTGTGCATCTTTAAATAGGTCAGTCTTTCTTCAATCTCTCTCTACCGGAGATGTATGAAGGTTATGATACAAGGTGATTGTGAGAAAGTGTGAAAGGCAGCAAATTAAAGTTCTGAACAGATTTTTGCAGTTTTAAAATTTCCACCACTATTCGAGCACTGCACTCACCCTTTTATGAACCCCTTAGCACTTTGTCCACATTTTTTTCTGGGAAGGTGTCCTTTAATAGGTCAGAATTTGCATCGGAGTTTGTATTTATTAGATTAGATTCCCTACAATGTGGAATCAGGCCCTTCAGCCCAACCAGTCCACACTGACCCTCCGAAGAGTAACCCACCCAGACCAATTTCCCTCTGACTAATGCATCTAACACTATGGACAATTTAGCATGGCCAATTCACCTCTGGGAAGACACCGGATCACCAGGAGGAAACCCATGCAGACACAGGGAGAATGTACAAAACTCCACAGAGTCACCCAAGGCTAGAACCGAACCTGGGACCCTGGTGCTGTGAGGCAGCGGTGCTAACCACTGAGCCACTGTGGATCGTGAATGGAGCTTGTCTACTGGGTCTTTTAAGTTTAACCCAGTACAACCCATGGACAAAACCAACATTGTCTACAAAATTCCATGCAAGGACTGCCACAAACACTACGTAGGACAAACAGGAAGAAAGTTAGCCACCAGGAATACACAAACACCAGCTAGCCACAAAAAGACATGACCCTCTCTCCCTTGTCGCCCTACACACGGAGGGGAAAAAAACCCACCATTTTGACTGGCGCAACACATCTATTCTGTTACAGGCTAAGCAAAGATATGCCAGAGAATTCCTAGAGGCCTGGCACACCAACCACAATGCCATAAACAAAAACAGATCTAGATGCCATCTATCAACCCCTCAAAAAATGAACAGGAAATGACATCACCACAAACCCCAGGAACCCCATCCAGGAGAAAGATTAGATAGAAAGCAGGAGACAACAGCTTTGCTTCACTTGGAAGTCACCACTGATGTTACCTAGCCAGGTAATGAAACGTCTGGATATCAAACCTACAGCTCAGCGAGCAAACCTACACCCTAAACCTCAACCTGAGCTACAAACCTTCACAAACCTTGCATACAGTCTATTCAATTTGAGCTGGTTATTTGACTTGTGCCAACTGTCTAAACAAGTGATCGTGCTTAATCTCTGCGCCCTGCTTTTTTAAAAAAGTCTCTGCAATCCTGCAAGTTCCTCTCTCCAGTACCTATCCATTACCCCAAATTATATGAAGTCAGCTTCCATTACTACTTAGTTAAAGCATTCTGGAGTATACCAGTTAAAAACACTTCACCTTCTGACTAGATCTACTGCTAGGATCTTAAATCTAAGATGATTTCTGATTATTGATCACTTGCCAGATGGAATTATTTTTCCTCTATCAAAATCCATCTTGAAAACCTCTTATCCATTAATATATTCTCCTTAGAACAAATAGTTTAGACTTCTCAGCCTCCCCTCATGATTTAAACCCTCATTCATGTTAATATTCTGGTAAACTGCCTCTGTACCATTAGCAAGCCTTGATATCTCTCCTGAAATATTGTAGCTATAATTGTCCACAATACACCAGTTGAGGCCTAAATAAGTCAACGATCTATTTCCTTTTATATTACAGAGTCAGTCTTACAGAAATAGATCCTTTGGTCAAACCACTCCATGCCAACCATGTTCCCAAACTAGTCTCACCTGCCTGCATTGGCCCATATCCCTCTAAAACCTTTCCTATTCGTGAACTTATCCAAACAGCTTTTTAACATCACAAGAGTTTGCATCCACCACTTCCCCTGGCAATTCATTCCACAGACGAATCATTGTGTAAAAAACGTTGCTCCTCATGTCCTTTTAAATCTCTTTCTCCTCTCACCTTAAACATGTCTCCTAGTTTTAAGCTTCCCCACACTAAGGAAAGATCGTTGTCGTTCACCTTATCTATACCCCTCATGATTTTATAAACCTCAATAAAAGTCACCCCTCAAACTCATACACTTAAGTGAACAAAGTCTCAGCCTTTTAGTCTATTTTTATATGTCAAACCCCTTCCTATTCACGGCAAGATCCTGGTAAATCTTTTCTGAATCTTCTCTAGTTTAATAGTAATCCTTTCTATAACACTGCAACCAGTACTCTAGAGGAGGCCTCAATGTCCTGTATATCCTCAACATGATGTCCCCCAACTCCTATACTCGAAGATTGGAGGAAAGATGGCATGTGTGCTAAACACCACCTTGACAACCCGGTCTACCTGTGATGCAAATTTCCAAGAATTATATACCTGAACTCCTATACACCGGTTTTTAAATTCAAGAATCCTGAGAGCTTGCCCTATCACTTTTAAAAGGATTGTATATAAAGACAAAGTTACCTGTTATCTAGATTTTTTAAAAAAAAAATATGTCTGGCATCTATGGTATGTGGTTTTTCTAAATTAGTCCTTTCGAAGTGCATCACTTCTCATTTTTCAATATTTAACTCCATCTTTCTTACCTCTGACCATTTCAGCAGCATGTCTGTGTCACCCTGAAGTCTACACTATCCTCAGCACTACATTAGAAGTCTTCAGATAGTACAAAGCTCAACAATCCTGCTCTTTCAAATCTAGGTCATTTATATAAACATTGACGAGAAAATGGACCCAAAACTGACCTTTTTGGATCAGCACTACAATCACTTAATAGTTTTAAAAACATACCACTGGGACAGATATTGGCCTCGTAATATTGTTAAACTATTAATCCTGAAGGGCTCATGCCAGAAATGTCGATTCTCCTGCTCTTTGGATGCTGCCTGACCTGCAGCGCTTTTCCAGCAACACACTTTCAGCTATTAATCCAGAAACCCAGGTAACGTTTTGGGAACCTGGAATTAGAGTCGAGTGACAACAATGAAATCATGGATTGTTGGGAAAACCTTACCTGGATCACACTTTTAGGGAAGCAATTTGCCTACATGTGACTCCAGTCCCACAGCAATGTGATTGGAGTCTTAACAGCCCTCCAGACAATTAAGAATGGACAATAAATGCTGGTTTACCCAGCAAAATCCATATCCTGTGAATGAATTTTTAAAAATCATATTTTGGTACTGGTCACTGAACCAATTCCATTTCCAAACCACTGGTTAGCCTTTAAATCCATGCACTTCCACCTCTTAAAAGTCCCATCCAAGCCTGTTGTAAAGGCATTTGATGAAGTACATATTAGTGGAACATTTACTGCTATTGAAGAATTCATTAGTCAAACAATTTGTCCTTGATAAATTCATATTAATTTCTTGAATTAAACTATGCCTTTCCAAATTAATTGTGTCCTCGGTAAAGGTTTCTAGTAAATTCGATTTTAGATTACATTACAGTGTGGAAACAGGCCCTTAGGCCCAAAAAGTCCACACCGACCTGCTGAAACGCAACCCACCCATAACCCTACATTTACCCCTTGGCTAACACTACGGGCAATTTAGCATGGCCAATTCACCTGACCTGCACACCTTTGAACTGTGGGAAGAAACCGGAGCACCCGGAGGAAACCCACACAGACATGGGGAGAATGTGCAAACTCCATACAGTCGCCTGAGGCGGGAATTGAACCCGGGTCTCCGGCACTGTGAGGCAGCAGTGCTAACCACTGTGCCACCGACAAATATCCCACCACACGGCATGGCAGCTCGGTGGTTAGCACTGCTGCCTCAGCACCAGGGTCCCAGGTTAGATTCCAGCCTTGGGCGGCTGTCTGTGTGGAGTTTGCACATTCTCCTAGTGTCTGCATGGGTTTCCTCCGGTTTCCTCTCAGTCCAAAGATGTGTGGGTTAGGTGAATTGGCCATTCTAAAGTTTCCCATAGTGTTAGGAGCATTAGGAAGAGGGAAATGGGTCTGGATGGGTTGCTCTTCGGAGGGTCGGTGTGGGCTTGTTGGGCCGAAGGGCCTGTTTCCACATCTAATCTAATCTCGAACTTACTGGTCTGTAGTTATTTGGTGACCAGTTTTCTCTTTCAGGATCAATGATAAAATGTTACTAACCCTTCAGCCCTGTGGCATTACTATACCAAGTGAGGGGTGATAGATCATGACCAATGCCATTATATTTATACTTTTGCTTCTTTCAGCAATCAAGAAGCATTCCATTTATATTTAGTGACTTAATTTTCTGTACTGCTTATCTTTAAGTATATTGTGTTACTATCCTGTCCATAACTTCAATTTTTTCATATAACCTTTATATCTGCTCCTTTTGTGAAGAAAGCAACAGTTTTTATCCATAATGCTGATGTGTAACATGAATAGTTGTCCCAGCACTAACTCCTGCAGAATTCCACAATGCCATCCTGAAAAAGACCCCTTTATCCCCACTTGCTGCCTTCCACCAGTCACTTAAAGGAATCCATGCTAATTTGTTCCCTAACACCATGGATTCTGATCCTATTTAGCAGTCTCCTTTGCAGCACCTGGTCAAGGCCCTTCTAGCCTTTTTTATTTTAAGGTTAAAGTTTTATTTTCTCCTCTCCTGATTGCTTTTCAGTTTCCACCTGTACTTCTCAATTTCAGTTAATAACCAGGAAGATTGCCAGTATTTATCATAAGCTTATTTTTCTATTTTATTTTAAACTTATTGCCTTTACTATCCAGGCTTTGTTTGCAAAAGAAAGAGCATCCAAAGCAATGATAAAAAAAATGCTTAGTTTTCCTGAATGTTTTGTTGCTACTTTATCCTACAATTCCCTTTCCCAATCTACTCCCCTAGATTTCACAAATCACTGAAATTAATCACTTCCCAGTTGAGAATCTTATATTCAACATTTTCTTTAACTATTCTAAACCTAGTATTAACAATAAATAAAAACTCAGGACTTAACATTAAACATTGAAAGAGAAACAAATCAATGCAAAAAAATTAAATGAGAAGCAGTTTTCATTGACAGTAGAACCTTCAGAGTAACAGGTGCCACTGATTAGAACCTCAAAACTCATCCTTCATCATCTTCCTGTTTGAACAAAACATTCAGAAGTCCTTTACTGACCAACCTTTTGGTCAACCCTCAAAACTTGTGGAAAAAATAATTGGACCAGGAAAATGTCAGTCTTTGAAGTACTTAAATTTTTTCTTGGGTCCTGTATAAATGTAAATTGTAACAGGTACTGGTTATTTATCAGTCTAATGCACAAGTTAGTGTTAGAATCTTTATTTGAATAATCATACAACTATGTGACATTCACAATATTATATAGCCTGAGCCAACAAGACTGCTAATCTGTTAAATATTATAAATACAATGTTTGTACAGTTTAAGGGAAATCAGGTAGAGGCCTAGGACTGAGTGGGGTCAAATACAAAAAAGTAAGAAAAATACTGCCCTCATTTCATAAAAAAATTTATACAAAATATTCTCAGTTAGATAAAATTGCCCCCATCTCTTTACTAAACAGATTAGATGCATAACAAATTGACAAAAATGCATACATGGTCTAAAAACTCAGGAAAGTTAATTATACACGGCTGTTGAACCCTGCTGACTCAAGAGCACGGCGAGAGGAAACTCATTTAAAATAATGTAATGATAAAAACAAATTCTGCCTACAATTAACATGTATTAATGGGAATTCATTTTATTTAAACGAAAATCTAAAACTAAATTCCTGAATGCATTTTCTCTTCAATATATGTTCGTCCCTGAATGCTTAAGCCTTTTTCAGTATTAAGGAAATAGTCTTTATTTTTTGGTAATCCCCATTTTGTTTTGGGAAAAAGCAGAGCGAAACCACAGGAGGCTTCCTAAAACTGCAGAGTCATTGTGCTTCACACTGGTGAAAATGCTTGAAGGTGTGCAGAGACGCAAATACTTTGATTATTGCTCTTAATCCAATCAGTGAATGGATTCTAAATTTAAATCTAAAGCATATTAGGCTATGTAGGCAGATGAGGACAAAAAAAAATTAATTGATATTTCTTGATCATGTGCTCTACCAATAAAGGGGAAAAAGTCCCATTTTTAATTTGTTAAATACCACTTCTTACTGAGATGTGCAGGCTTGAGTGTGGTCAGCATTTGTGGCATTTCTACCATTTTTAATGAAAGAAAATTTGTCACATTGCAGTCTGTTTCAATATAAAAACCTTTCACAATCTGTTTCAAAATTGTTAACAATCTGTCAATGTTGATAGAATAGAAAGTTGTTCTGGGAAGTAAATTCCCAATATGAGACCACTATTCTTATAATTAAACAAGAAATCCTACTTTCATGGCCCTCAATAAATTCAATCTAATCCAACTATTGTAAAAGCAAATTACATAGTCAACACAGTGGATGACAATGTTGCAGTCAATTAGAGTTTCTACTGTACTGATTTATAACTGAAATTGAGGTCAAAGAAATTAAATCATTGAGCGACAAATTTGACTTTAATTATTTCCTTGATTAATATTTTAATTTGTTTAACTATATACCCAAAAGTACACTTTAAAATGTTGGCTTAATAAACTTTTAGATCTATAGTCCAACTGATCTCAAATTTTGAATATTGCTTTCTAAAAAGTGGAATATAGACTGTAAATTAATTACACCATGTATGACAAAGAGCACTAAAGCCAGCAGGGTCTGTTAAGATACAGGTAGTGTTAAAAGATAGACATACAGAATACCCTCATACCACCAAGAACAGAAAAAAATTGCTTTACAGCAATATTTCTAGAAATTTAAATTTTCAAAACACTAATATTTTCCACTCTGAGCAGAACAGCAACTTTGAAATATTTTGCTAGTGCTGCACAGCAATTTCAATACACAGTTTCAGAATTATATTTTCCATAGGAAAAAAAGTAATGCTCTCAATTAGGGAATGGAAATAATTGCTGAGTAACATTTTTGAAAATGGACTTCAGTAGTAATGTGGTCCCTCAGAATATGCAAGTATTGTGGTATGAGGTTATTGAACTTAATTTTTAAACACTTTAAGCAATTTCACAAGACTATTTATTTGCCTTCAATTGCAGACAAGGTTCAATTGCAGTTTTATGAAGTGGTACAATTCAGTTTTATAAACGTAGAATCAGTTTGGGAGGTTGGCTCCTAAAATGAAGATGAGTGAACAGAACCTCTGTGGTTAAGAAATACTAAGTTATACATTGTATCATTTCCAAAATAATATGAAGCATGGTTCTGAAAGATTCTTTATGTAAAAAGTGATTGCAATTTTATCTTCCTGCTTTCATATTTACCAATATCCTTTTGTATTGTCAAATATTTCTGGTCAAAAATAAATTGGATTCCAGTCTCCTAAATGAGGTTCCTGTCAAGCCAACATAAATCAAGAAGTGTTATTCTGAATGTACTGTATGTTAAAAAGTGATAAAATCAAGAGAAAAAGATCTATAGCGTGATCATTGTTCCATCTTCCCGCATATTTCCATGGCTTGAACTTATTTTTCTGGGATTGTCGCTGTGTGTGTTCAAAGAGTTTAATGAGCCTTTGTATTTGCTTTCGTTGTTTTCTAACAGTGGGCTGTTTAGAGAGGTGTTATGCTGCAGCTTTTTGGTTAGGTCTCCATTCACATAATTAGGAAATACTGTTTTCGGTATATATGATGGCATGTCATTTTCAATTATTATATCACCTTCATCTTCACTTTCTCCTTCTGCTGTAGTGTAATTGTTGATATAGTTGGAAGTAGCTGTTAATGTGTGCTGGCTAGGTGTACTGTCTGTTGACACCCCAGAGCTACCTGAAGCTCTGCTGCTGCGAATCACATTATTTCGTTGATTTGCTGGTTTCACTGTGATGATCAGATTGTGACTGTTGGCCACCATCATGTCAGTCACCTGGTCCAGTGACTTGCCTGCGACATCAATTCCATTTACCTCTAGTATTTCATCATTGACTGCGAGTAGGCCCGTGCTCTCTGCTAAGCCTCCCCGGACAAGCCGCGAGATGAAGATTCCAGGAACTTTCTCCACTCCTTGAGGAGCAACCCGCACACTCACCCCATCACGAATATAAAAACCAAGTGGTTTGTCAGAGCCATGTTTGTGAAGGCGAACTCTCCGATGAGTTTCTGGAAGAATGTCTACATCAATAATGGAAGAAATTTGTCTGAAATCCTGAGGCATTCCAATCAAGATGTGAGGCTTTGACTTATGATGGACAGGACGCAGAACATTAAGACCTTTCTTCTTGCGCAGAAGAGAATTGGTTCCAAATGCTCCACAGTCGCCTTCAGCTGCAGAAAGATTAAAACATTTGGTTATTCTTCTGCATCAGTTTGCGTGGATCGGATAAACAAGCAAGTTAAATCCTAAGGATTTGGCTTTATTCCCAGTTCCCCATGTAGTTCTGGCTTAAACAGATCTAAGTTTTCCCTGGATCACCTCAGTTAATATTCCCAAAACAAGTTTTATTTTTAGTTATAATATAGGTCTTAGGATAAATTATGGCATGTGTAAGGTTTGAGATTTCAATTTTGCATGTAGCTAGTTACACTTTTCAGTAACATATCACCATGAAGATTGAATCTTTCTTGCAACTATTCCTTACAATCATTATAATCTTGACAAATAAAATGAGAGAAATTGAAAGCTAGAAGGGAGTGAGCAAAGACATAATTCACTGTAAAAACCTCCTTTCTCAGTGCACAAGCTATCCTTCAAGACAATGCGATGCAACTATGCCTGTTAAAAATGAATCTGATCATTCTAAGAAATGCTAACCCTCTCTCTCAAAAACAGGGGGTAATGGAGAATAGGAAACAATGACAAATCTTCATGGCATTCAATAGATGGCTACGTAACATGACTGCTTAATTTTAGAATCCCCCTACACATTCTTCCCTCTTCTCCCTACATCTACCTAGAAGAATGTAAATACTTAGCACAAAGTATTCTCTCATGTTACCCTTGATATCAAGAGCCATAATTTAGATTGCACATTGATGACAGTTACATTTGTGATGAGATTATACAACTGTTCTACTGTTATATATATAGACCTTATTCTTTTTCCTCCCCACGGATTTCACTAGTAGCAAATCAGATTGTACACCATAACAACCAATCCCCAGATGAGTGTGTATATATTATACACTGTTCTGGTAGCCTTTTTGACTGCCTTAAAAATCTAAACTAACTAGATTTAAGTGACAGGCAGTGCTTGAGACTTTAACTCTTGACCATTTGAGTTGATAGAACGTTGCTAAATTGCTAGTCTACCAGGCCACTTCAACTTTTTCTTTTGACAAAGATTGCTTTATTTTCCAATTTATGTTAGTGTAAAGTCTGACAATATAAAATAATTCACATTCAATTAAAATTTGGATGGTAAAATTGAGAAAAATCAGTATAGAATGTCTTGTGGGGGAGGGAAGTAAAGTAATGCAAGATGCATAGTCAAGAATTTCTGATTAATTAAATAGTTAATCTATTACATGGTGACTACTTTTTGGACCCTCAACACAACACCTATGATGCTAAAAAATAACTTTCCTGCTTTTGTATTCTTATCCTCCTTTTATAAAGCCCAGAATTCAAAATGCCTTATTAACTGCTTTCTCAACCTTTGCTGCCAAACTTAAGTCATACGTATACACACAACTCCAAGTCTTTCAACTCCTGCACTCAAAAAATAAAAAAGATACAATTCGAAACTAAAAACGTTATCACTTCACTGCATTAAAATTCCATCAACCATACATCCAATAATTCCCACCAGCCTACATCTGCTTGGAGTACATTACTGCCCTCAACTCAAATTTGTATTATGTTCAAATATTGAAATTAGTACCGTCATCCCCCCTGCAGTTCTTATCCAAAAGAAGAACTTGTGTCCCATAGTCCTCATACTATTAGTCAATGGAAGATTTTCCTATGCTACCAAATGCACACCTGACAAAGTGTATGCTGCTCTCAAAATCGACGTTGTTTGTTCCAAAGTGCTTTTCCAACCTAGCCCTGTGCTAAATATCCCATCCCTGCTGTAAACTTCCTTTTAACTTCTCAAGCACACATTCACTCTTCCTAAATCAATTATGCTGACTAAAATCAGATGCAATATTCAAGTCAGATCCTAACCAGAGATTTAGAAAGGTTGTGCATAACGTACCCATTTGGTACTCAATGCCTCTATTTATGAAGCCCAAGATCCCATATGCTTTGTTAATCTCTCACATTCTGTCCTGCTACCTTCAAAAGCTGCACATGCATAAGTTTTTATTGGTTCTCCCGATTTCTGCTGTCAAAATTATCACGTTATATTTTCTGAAATAAATTCCATCCGCACTGATTTGACCATTCTGCTAACCAGTGATGTAGTAAATTTGTATCATCCCCACTGTTTGCCACTTGTCCAAGTTTGGTACCATTGATTTCAAAATTTGCCAAACTACATTGAAACACTATTCTTCAAAGGTTCAATGCCCGAATTCTGCAATTGTTAATTTAAAAACAAACTTGGGTTCTGGAACAGAATTAATGGATGATACAAAAAATAGCAAGCTAAAAGACGTGCAGCCTGGCAGAGGAGTTTGGTAATTTATGTAAACAAGTGTCATTTAACACCTACAAATACAACCCAAGTACCAAATGCATGGAACAGAATTACCTTATCAACAAAAAAGGGCCCCACATGGAATTAGTCTAGTCAGTATTTAGACAAATGTGGCATGATAATTTAAAAAGCAAACATAATGGAGATAGAATAATTGAATATTAGTCCATTAAAGGTTTGCATATTTGTGGCTGTATCCACTGATGTGAAATTGCACATAACTCAAGACAGAAGGAAGATTTATAGATTGAGAGGTACAGTCAAATACAAAAGCAAAATATTGCAGATCCTGGAAATAAAATACAAAATAAAAGCAGGAAAAACTCAGTACTGCTGTCCAACCTACAGCTAAATTCAATTTAAACTAACTACTCAATGTAGCTGCTATCCTTTTTGTTAAAGGAGAAAAGCACTTGATATATTAAAAGAGCATGCCATTGTTTCCTGTTCAACTGCTGTCTTTACACAAGTGTCTGCATTGAAGTACTTAAACCCGGACAAGCAGACCAAAATGAATAGGGACTTTGTCAGAATGAGATAAATATCAATAACTGCAACTTTTAATTATTAAAAAAAGTTTAGAGTAAGGAACCCTATTATTTGCACAAAAATGGACATACTTACCAGTCGAAAAGAATGGGGCTGGAAAAACACAGAGGTCAGGCAGCATCTGAGGAGGAGTTGATGTTTTGGGCATAACCCTTTCCTGACAAGTCCAAAACATCGACTCTACTGCTTTTGATGCTGCCTGACCTGCTGTGCTTTTCCAGCATCACTCGTGATTCTGATCTCCAGCATCTGCAGTCCTCACTTTCTCCATATTTTTGAGCCTCAGATAGCATTAGCAAGAAACAGTAATACAATATGTAAAGTTATATAGAACAAAAGACTAGGAAATTGTTGTCACTTCCTCCATGCCACCCCCACCAAAAGGAGATTTCAGGTTCAACAAATTGAGACAGGACATAAAAAAAACAAGTTTATAAACAATGTTGATAGCAGATCTTAGATTGTCGGTGAACATTGAGAAATATGAAAAAGAAAAGGCTGATGGTTCAAACCAAAACCTTCAGGGAGTTTGTTTCATTTGCATTATAGAAGACAAATGGATATCTGTTTGGTAAACTTCAAAACTTTATTAACTGTTCAGGGATTGAAAGAATCAGAGGTAACTCTTTCTGGAAACTTAAAACCAGAATCAGTAGAGCAGAGTTATTTATTGTAATAGTCTATTTTTTGGCATGCTTATTACCCTCTTAAGTAATTTATTTACTTTAATACTTAGTGGCAAATTGGATAATATGGGAAGACCTCTCCTTGAGGGAGAGGTAGAAGGCCACCTTGTTGAATTCCTGTGCGATATGAATGGACCCCAAACTGTCCTTTGTAGGTCAATTATTGATTCCTGGTTTGTTTATATCTATACTGCGTAATGAAGTTAGGCATTTTAAGTTATATATGGTGCAGCAACTTAACTTGGAAATGAACCAATATGGAGGAAAATTATAAATTATGACGACTAATTATATTTGTTTTTAACATTAACAAAAGCTATGATTAAGGAGGGACTGTGGTACTGTAAACTTCAAAACTTTAACCTTTTCCTCAAACCATTTATTAGAGCTATTGCTGATTCTTGCAATCCCTGACCAGTTAAAGGAAAAACGTTAAAGGAATTAAAAACAATGCTAATTAACCATCCCGGCAAAGGAAGAGTTAAAGTAACAAATACGCTCTTTCTGGGAGAAAGGTAACATTTACAAGTGACCAATTATTATGCAAAGTAGCAAGTTAAGATTTACCTCAGATATTCCCTCTACAGGCAAAGAAATTAATTGCTGGAAAGTTTTGTTTCAAAGAGACAGTTAATGTCAAAAGTAATAAGGAACAAGGAAACTACATCTGATAAAGCAAGTTACAGACCTGATGCCTCCAGAAGAATAATCAGGTTGTGAAGATGCTGGTGTTGGACTGTGGTAGACAAGGTCAGAAGTCACACAAGACCAGGTTATAGACCAACATGTTTATTTGATATCAAAAGCTTTTGGAGTGCTGCACCTTCTTCATCTGAAGGAGCAGCACTCAAAGCTTATCATTTCATATAAACCTGTTGGATTATAAGCATTGTGCATATGAGCAGATCAATAATGTAACATCAGAAACTTCACAAGACAAAATCCTATATATGCATTCAACTTTGGGGTTCTTTAGTAGACCTACATACAGAGGCATTGCTGGTTGGAATTGTTGTGAAATTCCATTAATTTGTTAATAGTTAAGTTGACTTGAGTGGTCTTTTGATTACTACATGCAATAAAGTTTAAGTAAATGTTTTAGAATCTTGGAAAATAAAGTAGCCAAATTAAAAAGGCAGCTTGTGGTAATCAACAAACACTGCTGTCTTGTTAACTCTATCACATCAATTAGAGGTGCTACTCTGCCAAAATACATGCCTTCAACATAAATCTGATGCCAGAGGACTGACAAAATTGCAAATGTTGCATCCTTGTTCCAAAAAGGAAACAGGCAAGGACTAACAGAGCAATTGTAGGCCAGAAAGGTTAACTTTGGTGGTGGAAAGCATCCAAACAACAATTACGGACAAAATGAAAAATTATTTGAACAAAATGAAGGCAAGGAAAGCCAGCTGAATTTGTTTAGGAAAAACAGGTCTTCAGCTGGGGTTGTTTTTGATGAGTTAGCAGGGATGGCTGATGTAAACAATGCTGATGATGGGCTGGAAATTGACTTCCAAAAGTCAGTTGATAAGGCATTGCATAGACCCATAGATATTTTTCAGACTGAAAAAGGTTTATACTGGAGTTCCAAGGGGCCAGTGACCTGCTGTTCCTGATAATGTATTAAAATTACTTGGATGTTGATTGAGAATAAAAAAAAAGTGGTGGACAATACAAAATCTGGAAACATTGTGACTGAGAAGGATTGTGCAGGATACAGATGGTTGAAATAGACAGACAAGTGGTAGGGGATATGTGAAATACAGAGAAATGAGAACGTGAAGTGCTTTAATTTTGCTAGAAAGAACAAGGCAAGACAATACAAAATCAAAAGGGGACACAATTCTAAAGAAGTTGCAGGAGAAATTGGACCTGGTATATAC
The DNA here is from genome assembly GCF_047496795.1 of Chiloscyllium punctatum. NCBI lineage: Eukaryota > Metazoa > Chordata > Chondrichthyes > Orectolobiformes > Hemiscylliidae > Chiloscyllium > Chiloscyllium punctatum. The sequence goes on along the minus strand of NC_092764.1, from coordinate 55,565,526 downwards.
AGAACAACCTCAATTATCTAAACTAGACAGGCAGGGAGTATTTTGTTTGGATAACTGATTGTTTGGATACGGGAACAGGGTTTCCGAGGCGGTGACAACAGCAGGAACAGGGTCCCCATGGCAGCCTTGTTCTTGCTCCCACCACCAGCACCGGTTCAAATTTGGATAATTGATGTTTGGATAGCAGAGGTTGTTCTGTATATGCATAAAATGCAAATGTCGTACAGTTGGGAAGTAGTTAATAAAGCAGAGGATGGTTTTGCATCAATCTCTATGATGGAAGATGCTTCAAACATCCCACTAATATTGAAGAGTACAGGGAAGGAATTAAGTTATCACCACAACAGTCATATTAGTGACATTAACTGGGGGCTAAAGACATCTAGGTTCCCTGGCCTGTGTAGCTTACCTCCCAGGATCCTAAAACAGGTAACTAGAAATATCAGATGCATTGGCGGTGATTCTCCAAAATGCATTGGATTTGGAAGAAATACCAGAGGATTGAAAAACTAATGTGACACCCCTATTCAAAAAGGGAGGTAGGCAAAAAAAAAGGGAGGATAACTACAGGCTGATTAGCCTAACATCAATTATTGGAAAAAAATATTGGAATCAATTAAGGAAGTAAAAGCAGAACATTCTGAAAATCTATCTAGTCAAACAGAATCAGCATAGCTTCATGAATGGGAAATACAGTCCAAATTATTTTTGATTTTTTGGAGGAAGTCTCAACCAGAATGATGGAGGGGAACCAATAGATGTGTTCTATTTGAACTTACAGAAAGCATTCAACAAGGTACCTCACAAAATGTTGTTACCTCACATAAGAGCCCATGGTATAGGAGGTAGTATATTCACATGGATAGAGAATTTGATAAAATGAGTAGGAAACCAACAAGTAGGGTTAAGGGGTTCTTTTTCAGTTTGGGGACTGTGACCAGTGGGTTTCCACAAGGATCAGTGCTGCAACTACAACGGTTTGCAAGATATATTACTGGCTCAGGGGAAGGTAAATTTGCAGATGCCAAAAAAAATAGGTGAAAAGGCAGGTTTGCAAGAGAGATTCAGACAATTTAGAGATATTAACAACAAAAAGTTGACAAATGTAGTAGAATGTGAGAAAAAGCAATGTTTTCAATTTGGGAGGAAGAACAAAAGAATATAGACTATTATTTAACTAGAGAAAAAAAACTGCAGAAAGCTGCAATACAAAAAAGGGACTGGACAGTGCTTGTGCATGAAACACAAAGCTAGAACAAGTGGTGCAGATAATCCGTAAAGTTAATGAAACGTTGGTCTTTATTATTTCAAGGGGGTTGGAGTCTAGTGACAACTGTCTGATCAGCCATGATTCTATTAAAATGACAGACTGGTAACTGTCTGTGGGGAGTTTGCATATTCTCCCTGTGCTTGCGTGGGTTTCCTCTCTCAGTCCAAAGATGTGCATGTTAAGTGAATTGGCCATGCTAAATTGCCCGGAGTGTTCAGGGCTGTATAGGTTAGGAGTAACAGGGTAGAGGAATGGGTCTGGTTGAATACGGAGGTTCAGCGAGGACTTGTTGGGTCAGATGGGCCTATTTCCACACTGTAGGGATTCTATGATCACAACTATTATATTGAGACATCTCAATTCTGCTGGATGCAAAGAACATGGCATCAATGTCTTTTAAAAGTGAATAACAAATGAAAATAAATGACAGAGTGGGCTTGAGTGGCTGAATAGTCTACTCCGGTTCATATTTGGTTAGATTTCATTAGATTAGATTAGATTAGATTACCTACAGTGTGGAAACAGGCCCTTCAGCCCAACAAATCCATATCAACCCTCCAAAGCGTAACCCACTCAGACTCATTCCCGTACCTATATTTCCTTCTGACTAATGCACCTAACACAATGTGCAATTTAGCATGGCCCATTCATCTAACCTGCACATCTTCGGACTGTGGGAGGAAACTGGAGCACCCAGAGGAAACCCACACAGATATGGGGAGAACATGCAAGCTCTACATGGACAGACAGACAGTCACCAGAGGCTGGAATCAAACGTGCTCCCTCCCTCCCCCTCTCACTTTGTGCCCCATCTCATTCTCTTTCCCCTCTCTCCTCCTCCTCCTACACTACTTCTCTCCCTCTTTGCCTCTCCCACTCTCTCAATCTATGCCCCCATCTTTCTGCGGCCCTCTTTTTTACTGTTCCCCTTCCCTTATGCACACTCTCTCTCCCCCTGCTCCTGTCTCTTTGCCTCCCTTCCCCTCTCTGCTCCCCCCACCCCCAATCTGTACCCCCATCTCTCTGCAGCCCCTTTCTTCCCCATGTCTCTCTCTCTGCACCCCTGTGTGTATGTCTCTCTCTGCCTACCATCTGCCCTCACCTGATTCTTATAGTTCTGATGGTCTGGTGTCTAATTCTAGGTACAAGACTTCAGGATGGATGTGAAGGCATTAGAGAGAACAAAAAAAAGTTTCACAAGAATGATTCCAGGAATGAAGATCTTCAGTTAACATGAAGATTGTGGAAGTAGAGATACTTTTTCCATTCAACAAGAGAAGGTTAAGAGATTTGATTTAAAAAGTTAAAAACATGGAATGGTCTGGACAGAGAAAGTACAGAAAGCTGTTCCCATTGGTGGAAAAAAAGGAAGAGAACATTATTTAAGGTAACTGGTAGTATGAGGATAAACTTCATGCAGCAAACAGTTAGAATCTAATGCACTGCTTAAGGTGGCAGAGGAGGCAATTTCAATTAGTGCAGTCAAGATGGAATTGAGTTAACAGAAAAAGGAAGATTTTTCATAACCTTGAACAAGGTGGCAGGTGAATATTTCCTCCAGAGAGCCAGCAAAAATATGTTGGACCAAATAGGCTCCTTCTGTGCTGTAACTGTTGATTACGATAGAGCATTAATACAAAGTACCTTAATAAAACAGTTACAGCTTTAGCAATCACTTAGGTAACTGCTTGGCTCCAACAACTGATCTTTTCAAGTCAAAACTGCAACCTGTATTGATCTGACAAAAAAAAGACTAGAAACATTACCTTTTCCCCCTCTTTTTCCATTGGTAACATATAATCTATGGAATGTTAGCAGCTGGTCAGGCAGTATTTATTGAGAAAAAAAGTTAAATATTTAGAGTCCAATGTTCCTTCTCCTGAACTTCTGAAGGAGGGTTTCTAGACTCAAAACTTTAACAGTTTTCCCCTCCATACATGCTGCCAGACCTTGTAAGTTTCTTAAGCAGTTTGTTTCAGATGTCCAGTATCCACAGTTCTTGGTTTCATTTTACAAAATGTACTTATGGTTTCTTTACAAGTGAAAAATGAAGTTTTATTGTTTCATCAAACTAGTGCTGCTAAAAACAGAGGTAGACGAGTCACAAAATGATTTTATATATAAAATTGGTATTGTTAAAAAAATACCCCAAATCTATCCTTTTCATTCACTACACCATCTTCAAACTACCAAGATTTTAAGTGTTAATTATCACCCAGCTGTACTCACCTCTACCAAAATTTCATTTATATCAATCCACCCTGGCTGCACTTGCTTACAACAAACTACTTTGACCAAAAGCTACAAAAAAAAGTCTTACCTTTGTGCATTTTTGTTCAATAACAATCAAAGAGTCATTCCCCAATGCATTCCCTCCACTCTTCAGTTCCATGGGACTAAAGTAATTGTCTTTTAAGTTTATTTATCCAAAATTATCCTGTGTAGCTCTAACTGACCAAAAAAAAGAGTCAAGAATCTTCAGCTGACATGTTTGGAATTTATGGCCTCTGTGTCATGGCAAGTTCCATTAATGCGCCTGAATAATGCCACATTCTCATTTTTGTCAGGATTATGTCCCTTTTAGACTTTTGGCCCTGCCAGTTGAGAAGTGATTAGTTAATGACTATTTTAAAATAAAAGGCCTCATTCTAATGCAGCTATTAACTCAATGGACAGGCCTTTTGACCTCTAAGTAAACCAGAGTACATGTGCATACACACATGTTTGGGAATGGGTAAAAAGAAGAGGAGTTGTTCTTTGTTTGAGAGATATTCTGCCTGATTGAGGGGTGCTTTTGCAAGGGGGTGCTACTGAGATTCAGTCCCTTGACTTTGTTATTTACTATGGCCCAAATTCCTCCATGACTCTGGACTTCCAACAAACATCATTCCAGCAGCAGCCTCCCTCGCAATGCTGTTGTCCAACACTGCTGCTGGCCTTTGATTAGCCATCAGCTCTCTATTTATGGCATTTCCACCTGTCGTCTTTGATACTTAGTGGCTGGAGGACATTAAGTGCCACTTGGATACTTAATATGAGCAGACCTTCCCAGAGTCAAGTCATGGAGATGAACAGCACAGAAACAGACCCTTCAGTCCAACTGGACCATGCCGACCAGATATCCTAAATTAATCTAGTCCCATTTGGCAGCATTTGGCCCATCTCTCTCTCATAACATTGTGGGGATTTTTGTCTCCTCTCTAGCTAGTAGCTAAGATCTTAGATGCTGCTGTTTCTTTGCTGGAATGAATCCTACTTCCTGGCCACTGTGATTGTGAACAGATTTGAACTTTAACTTCTGTTCATTGCTAGAGCTGATTATTTTGACACAATAAAATTGCTCTGGAATTTAAACTGGATATGTAAAGTTTTGACAGGTTTAACATTCTTTGTTGACCTTTCATCCAACAATTTGTCACTAAATTAGCTTTGTTCTGCTTTTACCCATCTTTCTAATCAAAACAGATTCCCCATCACTCAAAATGTAAAGAGATTACAATGGTCATCTACACATCCATTCATGGCTTTGCATCACCTGCTCTAGCAGCACCAATGCTCCTTTTATTTTCTCTCATTTGACTTTCTGTACTTCTCTTCCTGTCTTTCACACTTAAACTTTACCTGTTTTACTTGTACTCCTACTCCCTTCAGAACTCATTTCTATATTTTCAAAGTTGTTCCCTTTAACGTACACCAATCCTCCTTCCTAAACCGTTGGTTTGTGATCGTATCTGACTAAGATACTCTAAACCATAAGGTGAATGCTCATTGGAGTCTAAAAACAAAAATTACAGCTTTATTTGCTTTCAGTTTTTGAGGGATCTGCAGTGTCATTGCAGACACTAAATGGTCAGGAGACAATATGGCATATGTTGAAGTGCAGCTATTGTTATCAAAGCAAGTTTACCAAATGATTCAGCTGATCAAGTAACTCAATTAGAATATGTTGGCTTATACTAAAATTAATTGGTTGCCTCCAAGCCCAGTATGACCTTTAGGTCAAAGTCGATAGATACTGCAATGCAACAACCAAATACTAATCTTTCATTGTTAAATTTTACATATGTTTTAGCACATGCTTCTTGCTAAGTGAAGAACAGTCTAGCAATGTGCCAAAACATAACCAAATCCATCTGCATTTTAAAAAAATAATGGATCACAAATGTGACCTATAAAATATCTTTACAACATCAAAGTCAGCCAGCATTCTTAAGCAGGAATTAACAATTGGAGGAAAGGAATTTTCCATTTCTGAAAACATTTTGCTGCTCAACAAGTACATGGAACATTTAAGGTTTTAAACTCAGAGTCCACTTTATAGTTTGTATTACACAGCTGGAAGTGCAGAATGTGACTGAATATCAGATCATAGAGTTACTAGCCTGGCTGTTCCTGAGATCCTTGTTCTATAATTCTGTTCAACCACCCCTTGTTTAAAGTTACTCCCTTTAACATTGTTTCACTTTAAATATCAGAATATTAATGGCACCTGTAATCTAGATAAGTTTCAGGAGATTTAATATGGTTTCCCGTGAGACATGATTAGCACCCCTCCTGCTCCATGACTTCAGTTGTGGCCCTTCCTCCTCCCCGACCTATAAACCAGCCCTTTCCCCTCCCGAATTCACCCACATGCTGCTTCTTTCTGTTTGACTTGCGTTCCCAATCAAGATCCACATTTAACCCAAAGCTGGGCTTCCATTGTTGTGGAAATCCAGTTCTGATGGTTGAAAAACACAGGGACTTTACAATCTTTACAAGGTCCCAAACGCAAAAGGAGATTCTCATAAAATTAACATTTGAGATTGAGGTAGCGTATGGATGTGGATACTCGTTGGCTGCCAGGAAACTGTAGCAATAAACAGGACTAGACGAAGTAAATTAGGAAAGGCGATGACAGTAGTATAGTCACTATATTATTAATCCAGAAACTCAGCTAATGTTCTGGGACCCAGGTTCAAATCCCACCACGCCAATGGTGGAATTTGAATTCAGTAATGAATCTGGAATGAAGGGTCAAATGTTGTCAGTGAAATAATTGTCAAAAAACCCATCTGACTAGTGTCCTTTGGGAAAGAAAATCTGCTTCCTTACCTGGTCTGGTCTTCAGGTCTCCAAACCCACAGCAAGGTGGTTGACTCAGCAATAAATTGTGGCCTAGCCAGAGAAATCCACATCCCGTGATTGAATGAAAAAGAAAATCACAGAAAAGTAATTTCTGGTGACTGGGGAAATGTCCAAAACCAAAGGATCATAGTTTGTAGGATATGGGGTAAGTCACTTGGGGTTGACAGAAGGAGAAAATTTCTTCAGTGGCAAACCTATGGAATTCTTGGCCAGCAAAATAGCTAAGGCCAAAACATTGTATACTTTCAATGGGTTACATATAGATCTCATGGCTAAAGGGATCCAAAGGGTATGGATAGAAAAGAGGGTACGGAGTTGAATGATCATACTGAAAGCAGAACAGGCAAGAAGAGCTAAAAAGCCTACTCCTACTTATATTTTATGTTTTTTTAAAAATAAACATCCCTCAAAAGCTACTCCTATCTTGGTGTCCTTTTCATGCCCTCACTTTCAGTGATGACCAGGAGAAGGATGTGGCAGCTTAAGTTCAAATCACTGTAACTTCCACACACTTCCATGTTTGAAATCTGGACACTTCTGACCTGCATTTCTGTTCAAGATGATCTCAGTCTTATGAACATTTTCATGTTTCACATATCTTACAATCTATTCTGCACATCTAAAGATGTTCATATCCACAGAAATACTGCCAGTAATGCATTCTGTAAGAGTACTGTTCAAATTTCTCACTTGCAAAAAAAACAAACAAAAACAAGACCTGGATATCAGATTGTGAAAATTGTTTGAAACGGACTGCCCCGATTATGCCAAACTTTGAACTTCCTGTGAATCCTTGATAAATCACCAAGATCTCTATCGCAATCTTGACATAATACAAGAACTGTGTAGTTTGATCTTCCTTGCACCTATTTATGTGCATGTTTTGGTGCTGCTCCAAACTGGAGTCCACACACCCATCACTTCTAGGATCCTTTCTATTAATCAACATTCCTACTTTCAATTCTCCCCTCTTAAATACATACTTAATGCTTATGTACTCCTCACTTTATTTCTCAGTCATCATCCTAGGTTCAATCCATACATCATTGTCATCTTATGAGCAGCCATCACAACTGCACTACTGAACCAGCTTGCTGAATGTCTCACTTAGCATGCCCAGTGGGGACTAACATTTCCAACTTCCTTCCCAATCCACTCATTGCTACAAATACTGATGCCACCCTCCACTACCATGCCAAACGTCCCACCAATATTTTCAGTCTTCCTCCTTCAACAACTGTACAGAGCAACTGGTATTCCACAAATTGAGACAAAGGCGAATTGCCTTTGAGTTTGCTCATTGCCCTCCTATCCTTCCTAGAAATTCCCTTACTTGCCAGTCAGAATCATAACCTTTGGTCCAACTTGTCCATGCCAACCTGACATCCTATTCTGACCTAGTTCCATTTGACAGCATTTAGAGTCACAGTCATAGAGATGTACAGTATGTAAACAGACCCTTCAGTCTGACCCGTCCATGCCGACCAGAATCCCAACCCAATCTAGTCTCACCTACTAGGACCCAGTCCACATCCCTCCTATTCATATACCCATCCAAATGCCTCTTATTGCGTGCAATTCTGGTCTCCTTCCTATTGGAAAGATGTTTGAAACTTGAAAGGGTTCAGTAAAGATTTACAAGAATGTTGCCAAGGTTGGAGGATTTGAGCTATAGGGAGAGGTTGAACAGGCTGGGGCGGTTTTCCCTGGAGCGTCAGAGGCTGAGGGGTGACCTCAGAGGTTTACAAAATTATGAAGGGCATGGATAGGATAAGTAGACAGTCTTTTCCCTGGGGTCAGGGAGTCCAGAACTAGAGGGCATTGGTTTAGGGTGAGAGGGGAAAGATATAAAAGACCTAAGGGGCAACGTTTTCCACACAGAGGGTGATATGGGTATGGAATGAGCTGCCAGAGGAAGTGGTTGGCCCAGATCCCACTAAACCCTTCATATTCACATACTCATTCGGATGTCTTTTAAAATGTTGTAAATTGTACCTATCTCTTCTACTTCTTCTGGCAGCTTTTTCTATACATGTGCGACCCTCTTCATGGGTGTGTTACCACTCAGGTCCTTTTTTAAAATCTTTGCCCTCTAGTTTTGAACTCCATCATAGGGGAAAGACCACCCTATCCCTGTCCCTCATGATTTTATTAACCTCTACAAGGTTACTATCAATCTTCAATGCTCCAGGGAAAGAAACCCCTTGAATTCTCTCAATAGAATTCAAACCCTCCAGTCCTGACAACATCCTTTGAAGTCTTTTCTGCAACCCTCTCAAGTTGAAGATCTTTTTCATTGAAGGACAACCAAATTGTACACATTACAGAACAACTTTGATTATCTGAACAAGACTGGCAGGAAGTATTTTGTTTGAATAACTGATTGTTCAGATAATGAAGACCATTTTACAGCACCTTAAGATCTTGTTTGGATAATAGAGGTTGTTCTGTATTCTAAAAGTGGTCTCACCAATGTCCTATACAGCCACATGAGATCCCAACTTCTATACTCAAAATGCTGACCAATGAATGCAAGAGTGCCAAATGCCTTCTTCACCACCCTGTCTACCTGTGATTCCACTTTGAAGGAACTATGCACCAGCACCCAAAGGTCTCTTTATTCAGTCACACTCCCAGGGCCCTATAATTAACTGTATAAGTGGTGCCCCTGGTTTGCCTTATCAAAATACAACACAGCATTTTTACCTAAATTCAATTGGATCTGCTACTCCCTGGCCCATCAGATCAAAGTCCCATTATACTCAAATAATCTTTAGTCATATCTGCAAACTTACTAACCATGCCTATATTCATATCCAAATCGTTTATATAAAAATGAAGAAAGGTAGTGGACTCAGCACTGATGGGTCTTTGCAGTGCACTGCTGGTCACAGGCCTCAAGTCTGAAAGGTCACAGGCCTCTATCACCACCTCCTGTCAAGCCAATTTGGTATCCAATTGGCCAGCTCTCTCTGGATCCAAATGTGATCTATCATGCAGAACCTTGTTGAACACTTTTCTAAAGTCCATTAGACAAAGTCTACTGCTCTGCCTTCAATTATTTTCAGCACCTCTTCAAAAAAACTCAAGTTTATCAGGCACTATTTCCATGCAACTTCAATCCAGATCATAAAGACCTTCCTGAGAAGTACCAAACTCGATCGTAATAAGGTGAAATCTCTCCTTAGACAGGGCTAAACAATTAATTGTGGAACATACCACTGATACTGTTTGAAACTTATCCCAAAACAAAGTCAACAGATTCCTACATTCTATTTCCAGCTTGGCAATGTAACAAAAACAAAAAAGCTGATGAGACCAGTTCTCAAAGTGTGAAAAACTACCATTTACCTTCAATTGTACATCAATGGCCTTTCTAAAACTAGCTATATGATACTGAAATCCTTTTATCCCAAAACTCAAAAAGATCTGGGATGGTCTGTAGAATATCAAGACAACAGCTGCTAAGAAAGCAAAAATACACAGTATTTTTTATTTCAAATCTCCAGTATCCAAAGTGCTGAGTAGATTTCGCAAGTTTGGCATCATCTATGGAAAGTGAAACAGTTAAGTTTCAACTCAGTGTGACTCCAAAGTAGTCATATTGGACTCTTGTTAAATCTCTTTATAGATGCTGCCAGATCAGAGTTCTGTCACTTGTTTCTTGTTTTAGCTAAAAATATTTTAAAAATGGATTTACCACCTTTGCCTTCCAACAGGAAAACATTCACAAGTCTTTTAAAAGCCTCCTGCTGGATTCCAAAGTTCCAAGTTCACTTCTCAAGAAAGTGGATCTCTTGATACAGCTATGAGCTGTACACATGAGCTGAACAACGGTCTTCAAAAAAAAAAGGAACCCTGCAGTTAATCTGATTAAGTCATTCAACCCCAGTTATCTAAGCTTATCTGAAATACAAATCTAAAAGGGGGGGGAAAGCATCCTTCTTCACTGGAATCTTAGAGACCATGAATTGCTAATCATTCTTTTGGTTTCATACTTGTGGTAGCAGTATACAATCTTCAATTTATCTTCGAGTCTGGTGCAATTGATGTTGTTTTAGATCTTTTGGAGCAAGCAAGCGAATAAATAATCCTATGTTTAAATCCATGTCAACTACTGGTATTTTTAAGTGACCCCATACTAAACAGAAGTTAGGAAATAACCTACAATGATTATAAACAGAAGGGAATTGGGGCTTTCATAACAAGTATGCATCTCTAATTCTTTATTTCTTGGCCTGATGGTGTCACAACTGTCAAATCTTCATTTCATTCCTTTACGTGAGATCAAAAAAGGTGGTCATTTTGCCCACTGTTGATACTTTTATCCTCAAATGTTAGCCACTTAATCTATTTTCATGCGGTCTCCATATTCTGAAGTTTTCTCCTCTTAACATTTAGTCATTTCAGTTTTGAAAGTAATGAATTCTGTCACTTTCTGGTAGAAAGCTACTATTCGAGACTTGACAAGGATTACATAAGTAGGTCAGCAAACTGAACACTGATTCCCCCATAAAAGCATTGTTAGCTCTGATCACACTCAAAGAGGCCTCTAAAGTTATTAGGAGAAGGAAAAGCAAAATACAGATTTCAGTTCATTGCTAATAGTACATCTTACATTGCATTAATCAGATTTAGAAGTGCCGGGTGACAAGAAAATGCTGAGCCATTGTACAAGCACAAACGAAAATAATGGATTTGTGAACTGCAGGCTGGTTTCGTATTGCAGCTTCCATTAACTTTGCAGATAAAAAGTAGTGAAAAGTGCAAGTTACCATTATCCCAGAGGAGCTTAGATTGCTGTGTAAAAACGTTACAACTCTTGATGAGTTTATACTGTGTCACAATGCCTCAAGCAAGGAGCAATATTGAGAAGGAGTGACCTCAGCCACAAGAGGATGAATAGTTAACACCCAGGAATGAATTGCATTCTGTCCTTCTCACTGGTGTGCGTGGGAGACAGGGAAGAGGGTCAGAGAATACAAATTATAGGGGTATGAGTATGCAGATCTGGAACAATGAGCTCACCATCCAAGGAACTTCTATTTCTCCTTTAATGATTTATTTTTGAATCCTTTCACCATGTTACTGGAGATAAATATTATCAGGGATAAGTCACTTCCTTAGAAACAAAACAAAATTGTTAGGACTCACTGAGTTACAAGAATTTCAAACAAGTCTAAATGAAGGTGTGTAACCTAGACATTTTGTCCTTGGGATTTAAATAAATATTGCAGAATTTGTCATCGAAAATAAGGAGAGCCAAAACTTCAATTGAAAGCTAAGCAGAAATGCAAGTCAAGGGAAAAGGGCCTAAGCTGACTAAGTACCCAAGTGGTAAGTGATTGATTTCTTTGTACTCCAAGGCAGGGAGTGCATTTATTCCAAATATTTAATCTATGAATCACTACTTGAATGATAGTGCTGGACCGAATGATTCCAACCAGTCATTCTTCATTCTTTTACCTGAATAGCTTTTCAAAAATGTATTCCTTTCACGTATTACTGGGCAACATGCATATCTGACTGCTCATAGCAACCGATTCACGATAATGGAATCAAGTGATCTATCACTCTAAACTGAATGGAATGTGGTGCAGAATACCATAGACAGCACATCATTCAGAAACCAAAGTACACATTTTCACTTACACAGTAATCTTGAGAATATTGAATATTTGCTAATAAAAAAAGTGTGAAGCTCATCTTTTGTAAGAAGCATGCAATAGAAGAGTCAAGTAATTCCATAACCAACAGATCAAAGATCTGCAGCCCTGTCATACCAATTTATGAACAGCAATGGACAATTAAACAAATAATTTTGCAAAAATCCCATCCTCAAATGACAGGGAAATCCAGCAATTTACTGTACAGGAAAATGCTGAAGTATTTGCAATCATCTTCAGCCAAAAGTACGATTGGATAATATACCTGTTTCCTGAAAATCTCAGTATCAGATGGCAGCTTTCAACCAATTGTATTCACTCCTGGTGACATCCAGAAACAGCTGAAGGCAGTGGATGCAGAAAAGGCTGGGAATTGGTAATATTCTGGCTGTAGTACTGAAGACTGGTTGTAGCACTACCTGCATCCCTGTATAAAGCTGTTCTAGGACATCTACACCACAAACCTATCAAAGTGTAGAATGGATCAAATGTGCCCCATTCACAGGAGAAAGAAATCAAATTTGGTCAATTACTACTACAGTTTACACTGAAAGCAGTAGTGATGCAATGGCATAAAATTGCACTTAACCTGCTCACCCATATTTGATGTAAACTTTGCCAAGGGCATTTCTGTCCCAGGTTTCTTTACAGCCTTGAGCCAAAAAAAAAGGTAGAGTTGAGTTTTCAGAGGGGAGTTGAGATGAACTGTCCTCTATCAAAACAGCGTCTGACGAAGTAATGGCATTGAAAAGCCTTAGCAAACTAACTCAATGGGAGGAGAGTTATGCCTCGCACCGAGCAAGATGATTATGGTTGAAGGAGGCCAATCATCGGAGTCCTAGAAAATCATTGCAGGAGTTCTTCAGTATAGTGTGTATTGTGTAGGCTCAACCATGCATAGACTTTTTCCACAAAAGGTCAGAAATAGAAATATTTTCTGATGAATTGCAATGAATACTGCAAATAGAAACTCCTCTGATAGCAAAATAAAGCACACACTTATACATGCATGCATGCAGCAAGACCTGAACTAATAAGTGGAAAGTAAAGTAACATCTTGCCACACAAGTGCCAAGCGATGATCACCTCCAGCAAGAACCAACTTCAGACGTTCTAACCATCTGACTTTGCTGGTGGGGATTCAGCAATACTAATGCCATTGGATATCAACAGCATGGGAGTTACCATTGACAAAAACTAACCTGGACAAGTAAGAATACTGCAGATATAAGACAAGCCATAAGCCTGGACATTCTGCTGTATTAACTCACCTCCAAAGCCTAAAAAAAGGGGAACAATTCAGGAGTGTATAGAATATACTCCATTGCTTGGGTGAGTATCACTAACACAAGAATTGTCATCATCCAATATAAACCAACCTAAATGATCTGCACCCCATCTGCACACCCCACTGTGCAGTGGCAGCAGTATGTACCATTTGCAAGGCTCACCAAAGTCCTTGACAGCACCTTACAAAGCCATACCCTGTACGGTCGAGAACATAAAGATGCATAGGAAGACCATCTCTAAGTGGTGTGTCACCCAGACTTGGAAATCATTCTTGAAATTAAAATCCTAGAATTCCTCTGAGGATTGTGGATACAATTACTTCACATGACTGCTCAGGTCTAGAGTGGTTAGGTCAATCAGGAAAAGATACTAAACGCTGGCCTTTTTAGCAACTCTATCCTATGCAATAAAAAAAATGTACAGGAGCCTTTCAAACATTTTTGTGTAAGATAATTTTGTCCCATTTCAATCAATTTATCCTGTTAATCTGAGTTTCTGTAAAATTACAGATCCATTTCACATGTCTGTCCCGATATAAGCTTGTATTTATTTGGACAGACTGTGTTCCAGGAGCACAAGCTTAGATGAAGTTTCTGCATATTGGTGAATGCTGGGTCAACAAATAGTGTAGATAACAAAAGGTCACCGGAACTAAATGAATCAAAGAAATGCAACTAACTTGTAATTTTACATCAAAGTAACAGCATCTAATCCTTATTTCAGTAGGATCCATCTCACTATTTTGTATTTTAGGTAATCCCTTGCACAAATTTCCAAGACACCCAAAGCATTTCACACAGTTAATTAGTAATACGTTTGACCTGTAGTCTTTGCTTTAATGTAGGGAATGACAAGTTTGTACACAACAGGGTCCTACAGGTAGAAAAGACAAGTAAAATGAAGAAACACCATGTCTGTGGACTGTAGCTTCAACCCAGGACACCCTGACTGTAGCAGTGTCAATACTGAAGAGGTTTAAAGAAATCAAATGGTATGCAAGAGCAAGGCCAAATGATGAGAAGCCATGTCAAATATCTTCCCAATCAAACTAAAGAAATTATTAGCTCTGATGATTCTAAACTTTATTAGTGTGAATGAATTTTAGGGGTAGATAAATAATTTTCACAATGTCTTAACCCAAATGAAATTTTTAATTATTCAAAGCCCCATGGAAGTAAGATTATTTTTTCATTTAGAGTGCTCTGTGGCACTAATTCAACCTCTACACTTGTAACCAAAAGATTTCTTCCATGAACTTATGTTCAGGTTGTCACTAATTATACTTTAAAGATAAAAATACTGGTACTAAAAAAGACACTAACATATTGTCTACCTATCACCATTGTTAACAACTAACCAGAGAATGCAACTTTTTTTTTTAAAAAGAAAAGTTTTGTGATTTGCACATTAAAGAAGTGAAACTATCACTGTATTATAACAGATGAAAGGCTTAACAGAATCAATTTTTCAATGTATAATTTCAGTTACATCACACTAAATTTTTGCTATAAATTGAGTCAGGATTGAGCCCTCCACTGTCACCTGAAGAAACGTCGCTCTGAAAGCTAGTGTGCTTCCAATTAAACCTGTTGGACTATAACCCAGTGTTGTGAGATTTTTAACTTGGTACTAAAGAAGGATAGCTAAGCCGCGGAGGCTGAGGCGGAGGAGGGTAAAAATGCCTTCAGTGAATATTTGTTAACTTACAATTTTTAAAATAGCGCAGGATTTATGAAAAAGTAAATAGCAAATGGCATTTAGTTTTCCACATCCACTCCTGCATTTGAGTTACTTTTTGCAAGAGTCTTAATTGACTGTATAGGACCCCTACTTAAAACAAAGTAGAAATATACGTATTTATTGACCTTAGTGGATATGTCTACTGGATTTCCAAAGGCCATTCTATTACTCCGTATCATAGCTAAAAGGAATGTAGAAGAGCAAGTAATTTTTTCTTTTACACTAGCTACAGACTATTCACAGAGATATAATTAGATCAGGGGTCAAACTTCACCAAGTTATTCAAGTTATCCAAAGTTATGAATAGCTAAGGAATACAACAATTTAAATCCACTGCATACCATCCAGAATCACAGGGTCTTTATGAATCATTAGAATGGTGGCATCAAACTTTAAAGACCGTGTTGAGGGCTTAAAGTCAAAACTATACAGAGGATTGGGATAACGGAATTCCATTTTTCACAATATATGTTAATGATATAGAAGATAGCATTAGTAATAACATTAGCAAATTTGCTGATGATACGAAGCTGGGTGGCAGGGTGAGATGTGATGAGGATGTTAGGAGATTACAGGGCGATTACAGGACAAGTTAGGTGAGTGGTCAGATGCATGGCAGATGCAGTTTAATGTGGATAAATGTATGGTGGCAAGAACAGGAAGGCAGATTACTACCTAAATGAAATCAATTTAGGTAAAGGGGCAGTACAGAGAGATCTGGGTGTTCTTGTACACCAATCAATGAAGGTAAGCATGCAGGTACAGCAGGTAGTGAAGAAGGCTAATAGCATGCTGGCCTTCATAACAAGAGGGATTGAGTATAGAAGCAAAGAGGTTCTTCTGCAGCTGTACAGGGCCCTGGTGAGACCACACCTGGAGTACTGTGTGCAGTTTTGGTCTTCAAATTTGAGGAAAGACATTCTGACTATTGAGGGAGTGCAGCGTAGGTTCACTAGGTCAATTCCTGGAATGGCAGGATTACCTCACACTGAAAGACTGGAGCGACTAGGCTTGTATACCCTTGAGTTTAGAAGGCTGGTGGGGGGGGGGGGGGGGGGGGGGGGGGAATGATTGAGCCATAAGATTATTAAAGGATTGGACACTCTGGCGGCAGGAAACATGTTTCCGCTGATGGGTGAGTGCCGAACCAGAGGACACAGCTTAAGAATATGGGGTAGACCATTTAGGACAGAGGAGGAGAAACTGCTTCACCCAGAGAATGGTGGCTGTGTGGAATGCTCTGCCCCAGAGGGCAGTGGAGGCCCAGTCTCTGGATTCATTTAAGAAAAAAAAAAAAAGAGTTGGATAGAGCTTTTTTTTTAAAGATTAGATTACATTAGTGTGGAAACAGGCCCTTCAGCCCAACAAGTCCACACCAACCCGCCGAAGCGTAACCCACCCATACCCCTACATTTATCCCTTACCTAACACTACAGGCAATTTAGCATGGCCAATTCACCTAACCTTCACATCTTTGGACTGTGGGAGGAAACCAGAGCACCCGGAGGAAACCCATGCAGACACGAGGAGAACGTGCAAACTCCACACAGTCAGTCGCCTGAGGCGGGAATTGAACCCGGATCTCTGGCGCTGTAAGGCAGCAGTGCTAACCACTGTGCCGCCCATAAAGCTCTCAAGGATTGTGGAATTCAAGGGTTCTGGAGAGAAGGCAGGAACAGGATACTGATTAAGGATGATCAGCCATGATCATATTGAATGGTGGTGCAGGCTCGAAGGGCAGAATGGCCTACTTCTGCACCCATTGTCATTTGTACTTTTTTGCATCTGATGATGCAACTAAATTCGGAATATTTAAATTAGTGTTTGGACAGGTGGTGAAAAGGACCACTGAAAAAGGAGTAAATCAGTGTGTCAGAGTTCAGAGAGTGCACATTTGCATTATGTCTCAAATATTAGGGAAAGATTAGTGTGGGTAGAGCACAAAAAAAACCCCAAAAATTTGCAGTTTTGCTAGTGGAGATAATGTGTTCTTATTACTACCAGTGGTAGGTGAATCTTTAAAGGCAAGGTTTACTGGGTCTTCTCAAATATAAAGTCAATAAGATTAACAATTTGTTTTAAAAACGCCAGATAGAAAGTAGAAAAAGTGTGTCATGTAAATATGCTCAAAGGTATTTTGATAGTCAAGAAAAAGCAAAATAGAGAATGTGGGAAGAGGGTAGAGCCAAGTTCAGAACTAGACATTCCTCAAATTAAATTGAGCAATGAGAAAAATGGAGATAAATTGAATTATCCTCCAGAGGAAAAATCAAAATGACCAGAAAAAAAAAAGAAGTGTTACATGAGGAGATATGTGGGATTAAGTTGTGAAGTACTAATCCAATTATGCATGATTTAGATATCAGAAATACCATTCCAATTAAGCAATATCCTCACAGATGTAACTCTCTAAGGTGACGCAGGTTCAAACAGAGATCAGACTCTGCCTCAAAGACAATGCAAATCAAACAGTGTTGATGGAGCTCACCCAATGGATGCCAAAACCAGATGGTACCCAATAATTTTACAATAGTCCACGTACAGTCATTTTCTATTCTATGTTTGGAAGACTGTATAGAGAAGGTGGGACAAGCAACTTGTATTTCAAAAGTTGTATTTATTCAGAGGGCACTAGCAGGTACTTCTATCCAAAACAGCAAAGGAAATTTCAGCTTTCCTGACACAATAGACTGTAAGCACATAAACGTTCATTATTAGAGTCAATGTTTTGCCTATGTATTGTATAGTAATAGCAAGGGTAAAGACTTTTAAAAATGAAGCCATCTTTGTATATAGAGCGCACGCGCGCGAGAGAGAGGGAGAGAGAGAGAGAGAGAGAGAAAGAGATGTGACAATACTATGGATTTAAGTGGCGTTTTTTTGTCCTTTGTTTTCAATAAAAAGTTTGAGACAGATGAGTGTCTGCTCCAAAGCCAAAAATCAGCTGGTTTCACTTTTTTTTTGAAAAGTTGGAACAATAAAAGCAGTCTGAATGGATGGGCTCAAGCTCCCACAGAACCAGGATATTTAGTTTTAGATTTCCAACAACAGTTGCAGCTGGGGCCTTGAAATGGCGAGGTGGAAATTGTTGTTCCTCTGTTACAGCTGAAAGTTAGAGTTCACTTCCTGCTGCTAGAATTGCATGTAACAATCTATTTTATGGAATTTGCTTTTGCCAAGGGGTGTTGATGGAATGTTATTAAGTTGGAACAGTTACTGTTTTGATAATCAATCTAATATTCTATTAAGTTTCCCAATAGAGTTGTTATTCCAATTCTATCGTTGCGTTTTAACCATGGTGTATGAATAAAAATGTGTTTTACTTCAAGATTGGTAGTCTGACCAAATTCCATACGGAATGCAATGCCTGGTGTTTATCTTTAAATTAGCAAAGAGTTAGGATCTAGATTTTGTTTTAAAATATATATTTTTAGGAAGTTTGGTCTGGGAGAACAGCAAGTTCACTTGGGAGAAATTCTTAATGTGGGATTGAGATGTTGACAAAAAAAAAGACATTCAAATCAAACCACAACAAAAGGAAATAAAACGCAAGTTAGTAATAAAAAACTCAAAAGAAAGAGCAAGAAAAATTAAAAATAAAGTAGGAACAAAGAATTTGGACTGCAGGAAAAAAATTCCTGTTTACATTCAAAATTTACAACTTGTCTTAATTTTGTAAGATGGTTAATATTTACCCTTGGGTCAACTACAAATGAAACCAGAATTGCATGGAGATGCAAGGCTTCTTCCCTCTTGATACTTTAGATAACATGTAGTTTTATTTGTAAAAAAAGAGATCTGGCACCTTTCATTCTTAGTGTTTTTCCTGGTATTCACTCAAGTTACCACATTTGGTCAATCCAATTTCAGACATGATAAATTAAAATGTAATCCCTCTCTAGCCCCAACAACACTGATACTTTTGTGTTCCTCTAATTCTGGTCTCTAAACATTCTTGATTTTTTTTGGCCACTAATCATTGGTTATGTCTTCTGCTGTCAGGACTAAGCTCAAACTCTCTCCCTAAACTTTTTCATCTTTACACCACTTAAAATCAGACTTGTGCACCAGTCTAATCTACATAGAACTGGCCCAATTAAAACATGAAAAATCATATCTTGCATATGCACTGGACACAATCTCAGCCACAAAATGCTACATTTAAAATTAGTCAGCCCCAAATTTTCACAAATGCATTTTAAACAAAAAGCCTTCTACTGTAAGCCATGAGTTATGCAGGTGATATGAACTCCTGTGTATCTTCACAACAGTTTAAAATAGACACTGTGCAGATCACACATGGCAAGTAACAAATGGGTCACCCAAAGCAATTGAAGTGTAAAGCTGAAGTCAGTGAGATCTTTGTATCAGGTACAAAAACAATGGATAATATTAAAATCATGTTCATTATGGTTAAGGACTATATACAATTAATTTATTTCAAACTGATATCTTAAGTTTCATAGTTTCAGGAGAGACTTAGTAGCAGAGGGGTGAGAAGTTATGGCAGTGTGGCTATGGAGTGGAGATTATGCCTGTGCTTCAATACTAGAGCATTATCTGGCTAAAATAGTGGAACGTAACCAAAAACGTTAATCAGCTCAAATCATTGGGTTTTATCTTGACCACACCTGCTATTTGTGCTCTGTCGCATTCAACCAGTGTCTGTTAACCGTAGTTACCTCAGTTTGATTCTGGAGGTTATGGAGTACAGATTCCACAGAACCTGTTTCATCTTAGCAAGTATCCAGCATTTCAAACTTTGTTTACTTTAAAATAAAAATTACCAGTGCCTCCTAACAAATCTGCTGTTCCCATCTGGAATTGTCACAAAGCTTATGTAACTAGCTGCATCTAGTACTGATCTAGCATTCATAAGCAAGCTATAATATTCATAACCACTGAATAATTAGCAGGTGCAGTAGTTTGCAATTGCAATGCTCCCAAATGTCATCACTTTATAAATCAAAGAATATAATTTATTTCCAGAAATATTGCTGATTACATGCAAGTTATTTGTCAATGACAAATTAATCTAAAAATCTGCATAGTTTGTCACAAACAGAATATTTAATAGAAAACAGTGAATTCTATTAATGTGATGATAATCATTCAGCTATTCAAAATCATACACAAGTATTATTAATTTAGTAATAATATTAAAGCAGAAAATTTCCAATTACTGGTTCTAAACATTGTGGTTTTGATGTTTTTCCTCACTACCAGCAGGATTCTGAACACAATTTTGAAAAACGTGGCAAGAATGTTATGGGCCATTGATCGGAGACCATCAGTCTGAATGTTCAATTTTTTACTGAAGGTAAAAACTTTTAAAATAAACTGAACAAGTAGCAAAATTTTGCAAACCTGACTAAAGCTCAGTGTGATAAGAGCAAATGTTTAACTGTACTTCTTTTGGTGTTATGTTCCCCAAAAGTCTCAAACCCAACCTTCTTGGGGTCAAAATATTCAATATCAAATGCTTTAGGAAGTGTGTGGAAACATTAGAGTATTTTTAAAATAACAACTATGTACAAAATGTATAAGCAATCAGAATAAAATTATTCAAAAATACAAGGTAGCAAGGGAATCCTTAAAATGTACAAAAATGAAACACTTGTTTGAATCTGTCCAAATTTAGTTCATCTTCAAAATGACATTTTGTTCAATGTACTCTTTGAAGCAGAAATGAAAATTAACATTGTGCCACAGTTGGATGTGTATTCAAGTAAAAAAAGGAACCATGCAGCATTATAACAAGAGAACCAGTTTTAAATAAGAACAAAGCTTTTAAAACAAGTAAAGATTTTCACCATTATGTTGGACTCCTTAAATAGTTTAACTTAGTTTCCCCCTTGGATGTGTGTGAAATTGAAGCTAAACACTAAAGAGATCTGATCCAGTGAAATACGATAGGCAGATACTTAAGTAAAATTAGATTTCTAAATTCTTGCAGATTCAAAGTCATTTTAAAAGCATTTACTAGATTTGATGAGCAAGGATTTTCAATTTAACAAGAATACAAGAATTTTTTTTAAAATTGTATGATTAGAATAATTATTATTAGGCAAACAAGTAAATTTGATTGCTACTGATGGGCTTGGAAAGATGTGCACCTGCCAATTTTACTCTCTGGTACAAGCCAGATTTTAATACTTCCTTAAACCACCAGTGATGTATGTTCATAAGAGGCATGTCCCCTCAATAGCACTCCACCACCTTACTTCAATTAATTCTTCTATGGATCTGCCACAAAAAAAATTCAGCACCTCCAGTTCAGTTCCTTCCTGTCTATTAGCAAGTTCCTTTATGATACACTTTTCAGAGCAGCACTTCCAGGTTTTATGAACTCCAACTTCAAAGATGCAGCTGTAGTTTACCAAATTTCAATATATTCCAGTATAGATTACACATCAGATTTATTCCATTTCATGTAAATCCTAGTTAGCAGTTTGTCATTAGTACCCAAAACACAAGGAAAGTGGTTTCCAAATGTTTACCTTGCCAATCCAGAGATACTGCATGTCAGATCACAGAATAATTCATTTATTCAACTATGTTCAATTATTCAAAATGTCAAATTTTGATTTGAAATTGTAGACTTAAAGTTCTCATGGAATGAGCAGCACCAGTATTTATTTCCCAATCCTAGTTGCCCTTGAGAAGGTGGCGATGAGCTGCTTTGTATTGTTGTAGTCCGTATGCTGTAGGTAGACCCACAATGCTTTAGGGAAGGATTCTAGGACTTTGACCCAGCAATGCTGAAGGAATGGCAATATATTTCCAAGTCAGAATGGTTGAGTAGCTTAGACAGGAATGTACGGATGGTGCTCCCATGTGGCCTTTAACCACATGTATCTGGAAGGATATGGATTTGGAAGGTGCTTTCTAAGGATCTTTGGTAAATTTCTGCAATGCGACTTCTAGATAATACACATTGCTGCTGAGAATTGGTGGTAAAGGTAAAGGATGCTTTTGGATGTCTTTCCCCCCTTTGTGGGATGTGGACATTGCTGGCTGGCTGGTCAGCATTTATTGCTTGCTTCAGTTGCCCATGAGAATGTGGTGAACTGTCTTCTTGAACAGCTGTAGTCCACCTCCTGTAGGTTGATCAACAATGCCATTAGCAATGAAATTTCAGGAATTTGACCCAGTAACAGTAAAGGAATGGTGATATATTTCCAAGACAGGACGGTGAGTGGCTTGGAGGGGACCTGAAGGCGGTGTTCCCATTTAACTACTGCCCTTATCCTTCTAGATGGAAACGATCATGGGGTTTCGAAGGTGCAGTCTGAGAATCTTTGGTGAATTTCTGCCTATGTAATGGAATATCAAATGGGCTGTTTTGTTCTGAATGCCTTTGCTCTATAAATTCTAGTAAGTATACTTACATTTTACCAAAATCTCATGACATCCCTCATGACCAAATCTAGACATTCTTTCACACATTGTACGAAGATGACCTCCCCAATGCTGGGATATTCCAGAATAGATAGACATCTCTGGCACAATATTTAAAAACACCATTGTGCACCCAGACAAGTTCAATTTGCCTAAAGCTGGTCTGCATGCCTCCTGAGGTTTAGTGGTGAGGTGGAAGCGTTGATGCCTTGTATTGCAATAATGACCTGGCAGTCCTGATGGATGGGGCAGTGCAGAGGCAGGGAATCTTATTTGCCCATGTTCACAGATGCAGCTATTACAGCAGACCATACCAGGGGATTCAAAGTTGCCACTCAGGTCGGTGCTGTCTTAGCCACCAGGAAGTGCACAGCAGAGAAAGAAGGCAGCCATGTCCATTCCACACAATGCAAGTACCACCTTTTCTCCAAAAGGACTCATTGCTATTGTAGTCACCTCCAACCAAGGCTAATACTCCACCACTATTGCCTACAATATTTTCTTTTACTCACTGTAATACAGACCTTCCTCATTAACTATCACATTGCATACTCATTAGCTTAGGATATTTCCCCACCTGCAAAAGTAACAGCTGTGGCATCTACTTTCATCTCCCTAAACAACCCCTCACTTCCAGGAGGGAAACAGCCCACAAAAAAAGGTATAAAGCATATTAACAAGCAATGAGCTACCTGACATTTGGCTGTTCACTCTGTACAAGGAAGATCCTGACCCAAGCAGCTGACTGACCATATCAAATCCCCTAGACCAAAGCTGCCCTTTATGTATTTTGCCAGAAACTGCAACCAAAGGCTATCTACCTCAACTTGACGAAGGACTGCTGACACCATGATAAGCTTCCTGGCTTTGTATTCGCATTAAATGGCATTACAAAATAGTAGAAGAGAGTCTGGTATCTCTTGAAGGGCAAGGCAGGAGTGCAGTGAACATCTGGGTAGGCTTGAAGTGAAATCGGTGAGCAGAGGGCAACTGATTAGGCTGGAATTGCAACCTGTTCCAGCCACTAACATCCTTGAGCATGAAGTGTCTCTGCTACAACATTAAAAAAAAGCAATTGCTATTGCACCTGAAGATGCAGCATTAAAGTGCAGAAGTGTACTGTAACTGGATCGGAGAGGAGAATTCTTAGAAGACAGCACATGTTGGATGTGTCTGTGGATATGGGGTTGCATGTGGCTGGTCCCTATGGCACGTACCTTGAGGTGTTCGTACCTGGTGTCCAACAGGAAGACCCTTTGGAGAAAGCAGTGAGCTGAGCTTAAGTCACCAAGTACCCGCCAATTTCCATGTTGAGAATTCTCATCATCCAGTTTACTTGGTGGATGGTATGATAAAAAGCTACATTACAAGAGGGGAGATGTGCAGTTAATGAAGTAAACAAATCAATACTCCCCTTAATGGGTAACTTGTTGCTACCTAGTGAGAATCTTGCAAATGCCCAGAACTTAGTTAAAAGATGCTTTGAGTTTTTTCCCCAACGTCAAGAGCACCTTGTTGGACTACATGCTATTCTGCCACATTTCTTGTCATAGTCCATGTTATTGAGGCCTAAGAGCTGCCCTATAAATCACTTAATTCAAATTTGTCCAAGACTCTAAACAGAGTGTACTTCAGAACAAAGTAGTCCAGACAGAACAAACTGCCCTTGTAATTTAGTGCAAAGTTTCCACACAAAATGGATTTAGCAGAAGCCACTTTTTCAAAAAAGAAAAGAGGGGGGGATGTGGGCATTTTAGATTGGCCAGCATTTATTGACCTTAAGGTGGTGGTGGTGAAGAACTGGCTGCTTGAACTGCTGCAATCAAGTGAAGGTACTCCCATAGTGCTTTTAGGTTGGAATTTACAAAATTTTGAACAGGAACAATAACAAATGACGACATTAACCCAACTATTCCAAAGGCTAGATAATTGTTAGAGCAAAGACTGGAATTGTGTCAAGCCCATGTGGGATTCAAGACAGCAGATTCCAAAAGGGCAGTTCCCTTGCATCTGGTACCCACCAAAGTAATCCATTAAAAGAATTGAGTCTTCTGCTTCCATTAGTTATCTATCTTTTCATTGATAATTTAGGAAAATTTAGTTAACCCTTGGGTAATAAAAGGAAGCGATTCCCTTTATGTAGCAAATACCCATCTACACCTCCTCTGAACTCCTTACAGGCAGGCCCACTCACACAAAACTCCTTAAATCATCCTGACCTCTGAACAAACTAACACTAATCCCATACCTGCCTTTTTATAGCAGTCCAAGAGACGACTGTGCTCAACATTTAATTGTCAGCAAATCTCACACCTGGTTACTCAAAAGGGTGTGGTTCGACTTCCTCAGACTACCTGAAACTATGGGAGAAACTTAATTTCTGACTTTCTGAAGGAATTAGGAGTGGAATGGTCATCTATAAAATGAGATGAGATATGTACTAAGAGAAAAAATTAGAAATAGCGTGGCAATCTACTAAATGATGCAGCAGATTTAGGCAATTTAGCTCACTGGTCTGCTCCACCATTCAATGAGATTGTGGCTGATGTGAAAATCCTTGTACTCCCTTTCCTTCCCAAAACCCTTTATGCCCTCACCTGATTAAAAATCTGATTATACATCTCAGCCTTGAATACACTTAATGATGCAGCCTCTACAGCCCTCTGTCGGAAAGAATTCCATATATTCACTGTCCACTGAGAAGCACGTCCTAGTCAGTTTATGTAGGTGACAGAGTCAGAGTTAGAGATTTACAGCACGGAAACAGACCCTTCGGTCTAACTCATCCAGCCCAGATATCCTAAATTAATCTAGCCCCATTTGCCAGCACTGGCCCATATTCCTCTAATCCCTTCCAATTCAAACACCCATCCAGATGCCTTTTAAAATGTTGTAATTGTATCTGCCTTTTCCACTTCCTCTGGCAGCTCATTCCATAGACACACCATCCTCTGCATGAAAAAAATTGTCCCATAGGTCCCTTTTACATCTTTCCCCTCTCACCCCAAACCTAAGCCCTCTAGTTTTGGACTCCCCCACCCTGGGGAAAAACTTGTCTATTTACCCTATCTATGCCCTTTATGACTTTATAAAGTCACCCCTCAGCCTCAGACACTCCAGGGAAAAACAGCCCCAGTCTGTTCAGCCTCTCCCTATGTAGCTCAAACCCTCCAACCTTGACAACATCCTTGTAACTCTTTCACTACATCCTTCCTAGAGCAGAGAGGCCAGAATTGCATGCAGTATTCTAATAGTGGCTTAACCAATGTCCTGTACAGCCACAACATGGTCTTCCCAACGCCTATACCCAATGCTCTGACCAATAAAGGCAAGCATACCAAACACCTTCTTCACTATCCTATCTACCGGAGACTCCACCATCAAGGAACTATGAATCTTCACTCCAAGGTCATTGTTCAGCAACACTCCCCAGGACCTTACCATTAAAAAAAGGTAATTAAGTCCTGCCCTGATTTGCCTTTACAAAAATGCAGCACCTCATATTTATACAAATTAAACTGCATCCACTACTCCTTGGCCTATCTGATCAAGATCCTGTTGCATTCGGAGGTAACCACCTTCGCTGTACACTAAATCTCCAAATTTTGGGGTCATCTGCAAACTAACTACACTTATGTTCACATGCAAACTATTTTATATAAAATGACAAAAAGCAGTGGACCCAGCACTGATCTTTGTGGCACACCGGTGGTCACAGGCCTCCAGTCTGAAAGCAACCCTCCTACCAACGTCTTCTACTTTTGAGCCAGTTCTGTATCCAAATAGCTATTTCGCCCTCTATTTAGTGTGTTCTAACCTTGCTCAGTCTACCAGGAGGAATCTTGTGAAATGCCTTGCTGAAGTCCATATAGATCACATCCACCATCTATCCTCTATCCACTCTTATTTCTTCAAAATAAAAAATCATGGGAGACAATTTCTGATGCACAAAGCCATGTTGACTATCCCTAATCAGTCCTTGCCTTTCCAAATACATGTAAATCCTGTCCCACAGGATTCCCTCCAACAACATGCCCACCACCAATGTCAGGCTCACTGGTCTATAGTTCCCTGGCTATTTCTTTAAATAGTGACACCACAACAGGCAACCTCCATCTTCCAGAACCTCGCCTATGGCTATCATTGATCCAAATATCTCAGCAAGAGGCCCAGTAATCTGTTCCCTAGCTTCCCACGACTTCTCGGTTATACCTGATTAGGTCCTGGGGATTTATCCATCTTTAGGGAATCCAGCACCACCTCCTCTGTAATATGGGCTTTTTCAAGATGTTGCTATTTATTTCCCCAAAATGCTCTATTTTCCAAATCCTTCTCCACAGGAAACACTGATGCGATCTCACATAGGTGGCCTTGCTGTTTTTTTTAAAAAGGGGCCCTATTTTCTCCCTAGTAACCCTTTTGTCCTTTATGTATTTGTAGAATTCCTTTGGATTCTCCTTAATTCTATTTGCCAAAGCAATCTCATGCCCCCTTTTTGCCCTCTGATTTCCCTCAAGTATACTTCTACTGCCTGTTTACTCGAAGGATTCACTATCTCCTGCCTATACCTGACATATGCTTTCTTCTTTTTCTTGATTAAAACCTCAATTTTTCTGGGTAAAAACAATGACTGCAGATGCTGGAAACCAGATTCTGGATTAGTGGTGCTGGAAGAGCACAGCAGTTCAGACAGCATCCAAGGAGCAGTAAAATCGACATTTCGGGCAAAAGCCCTTCATCAAGAATAAAGGTAGAGAGCCTGAAGGGTGAAGAGATAAGCTAGAGGAGGGTGAGGGTGGGGAGAAAGTAGCATAGAGTACAATAGGTGAGTGGGGGAGGGGATGAAGGTGATAAGTCAAGGAGGGTGGAGTGGATAGGTGGAAAAGAAGATAGGCAAGTCATGGGGACAGTGCTGAGCTGGAAGTTTGGAACTAGGGTGAGGTGGGAGAGGGGAAATGAGGAAACTGATGGTAAAGTCCACATTGATGCCCTGGGGTTGAAGTGTTCCGAGGCAGAAGAGGAGGCGTTCTTCCTCCAGGCGTCTGGTGGTGAGGGAGCAGTGGTGGAGGCGGCCCAGGGCCTCCATGTCCTCGGCAGAGTGGGAGGGGGAGTTGAAATGTTGGGCCACACAGGGCGGTGTGGTTGATTGGTGCGGGTGTCCTAAAGCGCTCTGCTAGGAGGCGTCCAGTCTCCCCAATGTAGAGGAGACCGCATCGGGAGCAACAGATACAATAAATGATATTGGTGGATGTGGAAGGCTCCTTTAGGGCCTTGGATGGAGGTGAGGGAGGAGGTGTGGGTGCAGGTTTTGCAGTTCCTGTGGTGGCAGGGAAGGTGCCAGGATGGGAGGGTGGGTTGTGGGGGGGGGGGGGAAGGCATGTGGACCTGACCAGGTAGTCACGGAGGGAACGGTCTTTGCGGAAGGCGGAAAGGGCTAGGGGACCCCTCCTAGTTCCAAACTTCCAGCTCAGCACTGTCCCCATGACTTGTCCTATCTGCCTATCTTCTTTGCTACCTATCCACTCCACCCTCCTCCTTGACTTATCACCTTCATCCTCTCCCCCACTCACCCATTGTACTCTATGCTACTTTCTCCCCACCCCCACCCTCCTCTAGCTTATCCCTCTACCCTTCAGGCTCTCTGCCTTTATTCCTGATGAAGGACTTCTGCCTGAAACGTCGAAGTTACTGCTTCTCAGATGCTGCCTGAACTGCTGTGCTCTTCCAGCACCACTAATCCAGAACCTCAATTTCTCTGGTCATCCACTATTCCCTACATCTACCAGCCTTGCCCTTCACCCTAATAGGGTGACACGGTCTCTGGACAGATCTCATTTTCGAAGGAATCCCATTTTCCAGTCATCCCTTTACCTGCAAACATCCATCCCCAGTCAACTTCCTAATACTGTCAAAATTGGCCCTCCAATTCAGAACTTCAACTTTTAGATCTGGTTGTTTTCTGTCACTATTTTAAAACTAATAGAATTACAGTCACTGGCCCCAAAGTGCTTCCATACTGACACCTCAGTCACCTGCCCTGCCTTATTTCTCAAGAGGTGGTCAAGTTTTGCACTCTTACGTAGGTACATCCACATACTGACTCAATTTTCTTGTACACACAAATTCCTCTCCATCCAAACCCTTAACACTACGGTAGTCCCAGTCTATGCTTGGAGAAAGTGAGGACTGCAGATGCTGGAGATCAGAGCTGAAAATGTGTTGCTGGGAAAGCGCAGGTCAGGCAGCATCCAAGGAGCAGGAGAAATCGACATTCGGGCATAAGCCCTTCTTCAGGACTGAGGAAAGTGTGCCAAGCAGGCTAAGATAATAGGGAGGAGGGGCGATGGAAACACGATAGGTGGAAGGAGGTTAAGGTGAGGGTGATAGGCCAGAGTGGGGGGGGGGGGGGGGGGCGCGGAAGCAGAGAGGTCAGGAAGGAGATTGCAGGTTAAGAAGGTGGTCCTGAGTTTGAGGGTTGGGACTGAGACAAGGTGGGGGAGGGTGGGGGAAGAGATGGAAAATGAGGAAACTGGAGAAATCTGAGTTCATCCCTTGTGGTTGGAGGGTTCCCAGGCGGAAGATGAGGCGCTCTTCCTCCAGCCGTCTTCTGATATGGAGGAAGAACTGTTTGTTTAGTGTATGGATTCTTGTGGATGAAGAACAGTAGAGGTCCTTTGCAAGTCTGAGAGAGTGTTTTCCGATATGGCAACACGACGGCTGGAGGAAGAGCGCCTCATCTTCCGCCTAGGAACCCTCCAACCACAAGGGATGAACTCATTTCTCCAGTTTCCTCATTTCCCCTCCCCCCCCCACCTTGTCTCAGTCCCAACCCTTGAACTCCGCACCACCTTCCTAACCTGCAATCTTCTTCCTGACCCCTCTGCCCCTGCCCCCACCCCCACTCCAACCTGTCACCCTCACCTTAACCTCCTTCCACCTATTGCATTTCCAACGTCCGTTCCCCACATCCCTCCTCCCTACCTTTTATCTTGGCCTGCTTGGCATACTTTCCTCATTCCTGAAGAAGGGCTCATGTCCGAAACGTCGATTCTCCCACTCTATGTTTGGTAAGTTAAAATCCCCTATTATTCTTACAGATAAGAGAGATCTACTTACAAATTGGTTTCTCAATTTCCCTCTGACTACTGGGGGCATCTATAGTACAATTACAATAAGATGATCATCTCATCCTTATCTTGTAGTTCCTTAATCGGAAATTGTGTCTTTTAGTTCTAGACTCTAGGAGAGGCAACCTTTCAGCATCAGCAACTCATGTTTCAACAAGGTCACCCCTCATTCTTCGATATTTAGTAAATATAGGCCCAACCCAGTCAACATCTCAATAAAATCTTTGTATAGATGGGATCGAGTTGGTGAACCTTCCTTGGACTGCCTTCAATGCCGGTTTTTGCTTCAGTGAGGGGCCAAACGCTGTTCACATTATTCCAGGTGTGGTCGAACTAGAGTCTTGTATAGTTTGAGCCAAAATGAATTCTATTTGTCTTTCCTGTTAACTGCTGAACTTTACATTAGCTTTGAGATTTGTGCATGACTCCTCCCAAATCCCTCTGGACAAAGACTGCAGAAATCTAGTATGGCACATTTAAATAATATTCATCTCTATTCCTGCCAAAGTGCTTAACCTTATATTTTCCCACATTATGTTCTATCTGCCAAGACGTTCCCCATCTTGCTTAACCAGTCCATCCTTGCCACTTATCTTCTCATTTGTCATCCATCATACATTCACTTTCCACATTATAGTAATGAAGTATGGCCCCAGCATTGAGCTGTGGAATGCTACTAGTGTCTTCCACAAAGACGACTGATGCAAGGTGCTTATTCAACTCCTCTGCCATTTCCTGGCTCCCCAGTATTTCCCCTACCTCATTCTAAGGGACCTATGTTCATTGTGGCCTCTATCTTCTTTTTAGGTGTTTAAACAACTCTTGCTGTCTGACATTATATTACTGCAAACTTACCCACAGTTTATCATCTCCCTCTGAGGTTTTTGGTCACTTTTTTTTAAAAAAGCAAACTTTCCTAGTCCTCGGTCTTACCACTAACTTTTGCCACCTTGTTTGTTTTTCTCTCAATTTGATGCTATCCTCAACTTCCCCTGTTAAGTACAGGTGGCTTATCTTCTTCCTTAGATCCTTCTCTTTTTCAATAGAATCTGCAGTGAGGTGTAAACTATTTAAACATCTGCCAATACTCATCAACTGTTTTTCCTACTAACTTCCTCTCCCAGTCTACTCCAGCTAAAATCTACCCTCTTTTTGTAATTACCTTTAGATTTAGCACAATTGCTTCTGAACCAAAATTTCTTCCCCTCAAACTGAACACTAAATTCTACCATTTTGTGGTCACTGTTTAAAGAGATTTTTTTTCCCCCCTTTGTCATTAAAAACTTACCTCATTAAGCTTTACTAGATACAAAATAGCCTGATTGCTAGTTGGAACCACCGCATACTAGTCTAGGAAACTGGCCTCAAAATCAATTAATTCTTCCTTGTGGCTACTTCTGCCAAACTGACTTTCCCGATCTACAAGATCAAAGCCACTCAGGATTAACATACTGCCTTTTTAGCATGTCCTCATTACCTCAATTTAATCTGTATAACTGTTAGGGTCCCTATGTAGCACACTCTTCCCCTTGTTAATTTTTACATCCACCCATGTGGATTCTACATCTTCCACTCCAAGATCATTTATTATATTATGAGATGCAACAAGTACAAACACAGCTAACCCACTACCGTTTCCTGCCTGTCCTTTTCAAAAAAAGGCCACATGCCCTGAATATTTAGTTTCCCACCTTTGATCCCCTTGTAAACATATCACCATAATAGCTTTAAAAAAAATCTTGCCCTTTAACTGTGCCATAAGTTCATTTTTGTTCCAAATGCTGTGTGCATTTGAAAAAAAGATTTTTTTTAACCATTTTCCCCACTTTAACCCAATTTACTGTTGTTCTGTACTTATAATATCCCTTCCTATCCCAATATGCATAGCCTGACAGTTCTTCTGTAATTAGTTTAAAGCCCTCTGTACAGCCCTGGTTATTCAAATCACCAGGACATTGATCCCAGCACAGTTCTTTAAGTGAAGCCTATCCCACTGCAACAGCTCCCTTCTACCCTAGTACTAGTATTAGTGTCCTATTAGCTAAAACCCATCCCACCCATTCAGCAGTCCCAATATCATTGGTACCAATATGGATAACTACAACAGATTTTTTTTCATCCTACTCCAATTCTTCTCCAGCCCAGAGATGTACGTCAAGCTGACATCAGGCATGCAACAGCCTTCAGGACCCCTGTTCTTGGCTGCATAGAACAGTATCTATCCCAGATTATACAAATCCCTACTTCTACTGCAATCTTATTTCCTTCCCCACTTGAACAGCTCCCTGTATCATTATGCTCGGGTTAATTCACTCATCCTCAACTTAAGGTCTTTCTATCTGTTGAAAAACATCAGGGCCTAGAGGACTTACCTGTGATGATACACTTCTGACAGATTGCCACTCCTTGGAATATCTGGATAATATTTCCAAGTCATAAAGGATCCTGAAGACCCTTAGCAGGGTGGATATGACAAGGATGTTTCCTCATGGGAGAATCTAGAAGTCAGGGGTCACTTAAAAAAAAAGGTTCAGATATTTAAGACAGATGGAGGAGATTTCTAATTCCTCAATTTCTTGAGCTTTCTTACCATGAAAAGCAGTGGGAGAGAGACTGGAATATTTTCAGATAGATTTTTTTTAATATAAAGAAGCAATGGGGTGAAAAGTTACCAAGAGTAGGCAAGAATGTAGGGTTATCAGATTAGCCATTATTTTAATGGATGGCTGGGGCAGGTTTGAGGGGCCAAAGGCCTACTCCTAATTCATGTCTTCGTACGTCAGACAGTACAGAAGTTTGTCAAAAATTTCCTAACTTTGAAAGAATTAGCATTCATAGGATCTAGGATATTCAAATCATGTTTGACACCATTTGTAATAGAAACAAAAAGTTCACTGCTAACGAAGGCAAGACTGATGAAATATTTCAAAGTTATTACTCCCTCCAGTGCTATGAGTGTGCTTGCCCCACCTCAGACAAAGTTTAAAAAGGCAGATCAAGTGACATTTAAAAGTACAGAATCACATACTGCAATTCTATTCCATTATACCTCCCTGATTGTTGCTCATGACCTCAATCAGAAAGTATGCATTATGAACGTCAGATGAGCGCAAGGCTGGGCAACACAAAGGTTTCCAATACATGAAGCAGGTAAGTAGCTGGGGTTATGTACATTCCAGAAAGAGCCAGTACCTTCAAGGTGCAGGAAACTGGAACGAAGTAATATAGACTCTGGAATGCTGCAGAAAAAAACCCCACATACTGGTAATATTGCAGAATGGCTTCTGCAACCAATGTATCATTGAGAAACTGTGAGTTTGTGGTTTTAGAACTTGTGGTTTTCAACTACAAGATTGATAGCATATTTTTCCCAATTTACTAGTGAAACTATAATATAGCATCAAATCCAAATTTCTGTTTTCCCCGATTGGTCAACCAGACCAAAGAAGATCTAACCAGCAAGATTGTACTTTGTTTATGTGGTCAGTGGGAGGGTGAATACACCCATGTACACAAGACCTTCAGCAGCCACCTCATTTAAATTTCTTTTCATTGTAGTCAATCAACAGATTGTTGGCTGGTAAAACAGCAGCAATACAAACAGTGCAGACAGAGGTGGCTATTAGAGATCTATGGTCATGCATTACTAGCTAGTGTAAATACAATGCTCTTATTCATTTTTCAATCTACTGAACATCTTATAGCAGCAAAAAGTATTTGAGGATAACCTGGTGTATTTAAAGTTACAACCCAGATGTTAGTTCTAGCAAGCTCTAATTGGACACATTTTTCTTCTTAGCATAGATTTTATTTGATAACTCAATTTTTAAAAATCAATATATTTTAAAACTGCATTTTGTTTGTAATTTTCCATAGATCAACATTACTTAATTATATATTTTAACTGATTTTATGGCTTAAATTAGGCAGCATACAAGCCACCTGCTTTCTGCTGAAAAGTTGGTCACTTACTGCAGCTCCACATCATGAGAAAAACCAAAATTAAAGGTATAAGCTTGTGGAAGACAGACATGTATGATTTTTTTGATAGTAGTGGCAAAGCTAATTATATCTTCTAGCAGAGCCATTATTTATTGGGCAGCCTGGATAGCAACTTGCGTATTTTACTGCATGTGAAAATATTGAAATACAGACAGCAACTTGCAGTAAAACAAACACACACAGTATTATGCTGGAACTTTGCCAATTAACTTGGTAATGGAAGCCACGCAAGGCCAAGTGGTAATATTTATCCATTAATTCGACAACACAGACAAAAGTTAGCTGGTGCATTCAGCTGCATGTGATTTTTTTTTTCAGAAAGTGTATTTAGAATTTCTGCTAACAATCCTTATGTGATTTTCACATTTTTGTTATCTCATTCCTTCAGCATTAAGAGTCATTTATTCAAATTTAGTTTAATCTTTTTCTTAGACCCTTTTCTAATTGTGTCATTCCCAACTCCTTGCCTCTTTGCTTTCTATACCTTTCATTTTTAAATGTACTTCATGTCTGAGGATTTTGTAGTCTTACTGATTGCAAAGCTCATCCTATACATTTGAGAGCCACTGTACAGGATCAGATATTTGATAATAGCAAATTGCTGCTCAAAAAATCCTCAAAAGATTTGTGAGCAGCTACAAACACAAATGAATGGCAGGCACCATTCATTCTTCACTGACTCCAAATTATAATTGTTGACAATGAGAAAATATGAATGGGTAGACAGCAGATCAGTAGCCCATGTTACATTCATCCAGATTTTTATCTCTATTGACTTCATTGAAAATTAAAACTTTAAATTTGTATTACCAAATACAAGTTACATTTTGAAATGTAATATTTAAAATATAGTCCCCTGAACTGTTTTGCTTGTGCTTTTACTGATGGCAGTCGTGTATACGAATACTGGAATTCCTTACATGGCAAACTCCAAAAGGAATTGCCTGGGAAATTGAAGATTCCATTGGGCCATTCCCCTCCACCTAGATTCTTCTAAAAGTATCCCATTTAAATCAGAATTCACAGATTCTGCTGCTGTTGATTGAATAGTCAGGAAACATCATTAAATACCTGGTCTAACTCTAGATTAACTATAAACTGACCCAAAACACTCCTCAAACCCTGACTTCACACCCTTCCCAGCTACTGGACCCAGTATCCCATCTGCTCTCAAGACCAGATCCCCTACTTACAACCCCTAACCAGACAGGCAACACTCTCTGCCACTCACTCCTGGAGCCAACATGCAACCCCTACTCCCCTGGGAGCCAACATCTGTTCCACCTGCCACCTAACCCACCACTTACTCTTAGTAAGAAGAGGGTCCAAATAGCCAGAAAGGGCTTGTGGTGCAGTAGTGTCCATAGCTCTGAACTAGGAGGCCCAGATTCAATTACCATCTGTTCCAGGGATATGCAATAATCTCTGAATAGCTTGATTGGAAAGTGTTTACCTTAGAACAGGAATTAAGACTTGTTGCAAAAATAATGCAGTAAAATAGATAGCCAAGTAGAAAAAAATTCAGACACAATTGACAAATGCACTTGAAAATGCAGTCGGCAATCTTTGTTTCAAGGGCTTACACACAGGTTTGTTGTATTCTTACAATTGAAAGAATAAATAAATATTTATGGTCAGCTCTCACCATTGGAAAACAGTACAGAGACATTTAATTTGAACTCTAGCAGCAAGCAATTGATTTAATACAATTAACATGCCTGGATATTCTTACTTGAAAAGATTTTATTCGTCTTTTGGGGATTTAAAAAAAATAGTTACATTCTTACAGCTCAAAGTATCAACCACTCAGGATTGGCCGTGGCAATAACTTCCCCCCATTAATGTTCACAATTAGCTGTTTCAGAGTCCAAAGTAAAACCAATGACAAAACATGGACTGAAATATTTCAGAGTCAATTGGAAGTAAAAATTAAAGCTGCAAAATAAAGCATAACCTCAACATGATGAAAGGCAGTAAACTGATTAATAATCCAGATCAAATTGATTTTCTCAACTGACTGGTCAATTAAGTCAAGGTGATACTAAAAGCTTAAACTTCAATATGACGTCAACCTCCAAGCATTATTGCATCAAAACAGTGGACAGAGGGATTTAGCTAAAAAAGAATAGGAATAAGGATTTTTCATCTAAAAAGAAATTTCAGTTTTAAGCATTCACACAAAAATAGTTAGTTTAATTTGGCATATTGCCTGCTAACTTCACCATTCAAAATCATAACTGATCTACTTCAATTCCACTGGTCTTATCCCAATATTCTTCAAATGTTTTTTTCTTAAAATGTGCACATGCAGGAATGCACTAGCCAACTGAATATCCACATCACTCCAGTAGGGAATTCCAAATATTCACAACTCCCTGACCAGTGTCAAATCACCCTTTTGTCCTAAGCATGACCCTCTAGTTTCAGATACAAGCCAGGGAAATCAGCCTCTCAGTTTCAACACTGCCAAACCCTTTTCAGCATTTTTATAGATTAATTGATCACTTCCCATGCTCAGACAAAGTGTAGGCCAATTCCACTTACTTCTCATTCAGTCAATACTCCCAAGTCTAGAATTAAATCTAATAAGTAGAGCAAAGTTATACACAACAATTGTATATTTCTTTGTTACCCTCAAGAATGTGCAGGTATGCACAAGGGGCTACATTTTCCCAGGTCAGTATGAATTGGATCATGGTAAGCCAGGAAAATAGGGCAAGAATGAAATAATTA
This sequence comes from Chiloscyllium punctatum, assembly GCF_047496795.1. Taxonomy (NCBI): domain Eukaryota; kingdom Metazoa; phylum Chordata; class Chondrichthyes; order Orectolobiformes; family Hemiscylliidae; genus Chiloscyllium; species Chiloscyllium punctatum. The sequence continues at coordinate 55,529,170 of NC_092764.1, read as the reverse complement.
GATTCTTGACGTGGAGAGGAAAGAAAAGTCAGATTTTCCATAGGACTTTAAACAGCTAGATGTGAATCTTTAAAATGGTGAGTGAGTAAGGGCCTGCCTGTTGGCATTCATGAACATCTTATGACATAAAACGCACAGAATTTTTGTGCAAATTATTTTCCCAGACAGTCGAGAGAAACTAGACAGCAACATTTCCCAGTCCAAAGGTTTGAGTATTACCTGACAGATGCAACTTGTTGGATCTTCTTTAGGTCTCTACCTTGGCCGGCATTCTCCAAAATGCTGCTCCATAGGCAGAGACTGTCTGCACTTTCCATCATGGAGGTCAAGATCAACAAAGCATCAGCCTTGCATCATCCTAGCACATTTAGGATTTGTACTTTAGTAGTTCAGCATTTTGATACTGTACTTTGGAACTCACTACTACATTAATGTTGCCTATCTCATGCAGCAAAACTTGACTCTTAGCTTGCTTTAAGCACTGACTCATTCAACATCTACTTGGATACCAATAGCATCTGTATCTGGCCTTGTAGCACACAGATAGCTAGGCAGCTGGTCATATTTGGCTGCAATGAACAGTCAAGGGTAACTATGGTCAGTCCGGGTTAGTCAAGAAAGATGGAGACATGAGGCAGTGCAAAGGGCAGAAACACTTAGTTTAGAGTGGGGGGAATATGGTGAGCAAATGCAGTTTACACCTTTTCTTCCTCAACTACAGATCCATTTTGTATCACCCTCAAACTTAAGTGTGCCTCCTAAATTTAAAGTCTACATCATTGATAGAGGAAGAAATCCAGTCATGAACCACGTAGAGTTCCACCAGAAAAAGGCCATAAAAATATATTCACCACATTAGCCAGGTATCTTCCATCAACAAAGCAATATTGACTGGCCTAGATTAGTCTAAATGTTTCTAAATAAAATTATATGGCCCAGATCCCTCAACTCTTCCTTTTCATATAGACATCAAGATGCATTTTAAATGTTATAATTGTCCCAGCCTCTACCACTTCCTCTGGCAGCTCATTCCATACACAATTCACCCTGTGCATGAAAAAGTTGCCCCTTGGGTCCCTTTCAAGTCTTTCCCCCCCCACCTTAAACCTATGCAGTCTAGTTTTGGACTCCCACAGCCTAGGGAAGAGATCTTGTCTATTCACCCTATCCATGCCCCTCATTTATAGACCTCTATAAAGTCACCCCTCAGCCTTTGATACTCCAGAAAAAAAAGCCCAGTCTATTTAGCTCTTCCTATAGAGGAAACCCTGGCAACATCCATGCAAGTCTTTTCTGACCCCTTTCAAGTTTCACAACATTCTTCCTACTGCATGCAGTATTACATAAAAAATGCTTCAAAGACAAAATGAAGTTCTCCACTGACATTAATTGACGGAGAAGCTTCATACCATTCATTCAGAATGGCAACTATCCATCAAAACAATATGGCAGAACATCAATAGTGATGAAACGAAACAGATCAAAGTCTGCACTATAGATTCCACTACCTCATGGGACATCTGACTTCTGGAGGGTAGCAGATGTTGTGCCATTATTCAGGAAAAGCTTGAAAAAAAAAGCCTGGGAATTATAAACCAGTAAGATGTTAAGCTTAACATCTTACTGGTGGTGGGCAAGTTACTTGAAAATAGTGAGGGATAAGATATACATGCATTTGGAAAGTTAGGGTTTGATGTGAGTAGTCTGCATGGCTTTCAGTAGGAAATCATGCCTCAAATTTGTTCAAGTACTTTGATGAAGTGACCAGGAAGGTTGACAAGGGCAAGGCAGTACATGTAGTCTATATAGATTTCAGTAAGGCCTTTGATAAGGTTCCACATGGTAGGCTGCTCTGTAAGGTTAGATCGCATGGAATCCAAGGTGAGCTGGCAAATTGGATACAAAATTGGCTTGAGGGTCAGAAACAGAGGACGATAGTGGAAGGATACTTGTCGGATCGGAGGCCTGTGACTAGTCGAGTGCCTCAGGGGTTGGTGCTGGGCCCATTGCTATTTGTTATCAATATCAATGATTTTAATGAGAATGTAAAGACATAATTAGTAAGTTTGTTGATGACACTAAAATAACAGCATCATGGACAGTGAGGAAGGTTATCAGAAATTGCAGTAGGACCTTGATCAGATGGGGAAAGTGGCCAGAGAAATAGCAAATGGAGTTTAATATAGACAAGTGTGAGGTTATGCATTGTGTTAAGTCAAATCAAGGTAGGAATTTAATGGAGAGTGGGAAGGCCTTGAGTGTAATAGAACACTTCAGTTTTTTGAAAGTGGAATCTTAGGTAAACAGGACAGTGAAGGCAGCTTTTGGCACACTGGCCTTCATCAGTCAGGGCACTGAGTATAGAAGTTGTGAACTTATATTGCAGTTGTATAGGATGTTGATGAGGCTGCAGTTGGAGTACTGTGTTCAGTTCTGGTCACCTTGTTATAGGAAGAATGTTGCTAAACTGGAAAGAGTGCAGAAGAAATTTACAAGGATGTTGCCTGGACTCAATGGTCTGAGTTATAGGGAGAAGTTGGACAAGCTAGGACTTTTTTTAAAGAGCTTGGGTGACTGAGGGACCTTATAAAAAGATGTATAAGATCCGGAGAGGTATGGCTAGGGTGAACGTACTCAGTCATTTTCCCACGTTTGGGGAAATAGAGGACAAGAGGGCAACAGTTTAAGGTTAGAGGGGAAAGAATAAAAAGGAACCGGAGGGGCAACTTTTTTTTAAAAAACAAGGGGAGGTACTCATTTGGAATGAACTGCCAGCAGAAATGGTTGAGATAGGTACATTAACATTTAAAAAGGCATTTGGACAAATGGGAGAATAGGAAAGGTTTAGAAATATATGGACCAAGTGCAGGGGAATGGGGTTAGCGTGGACAAACATTTTTGGTCGTTATGGACCAGTTTGGGCCATACAGTCCTATAGCATGGAGATGACCCAAGAATTGCTTGTCCAGTCACCTGAGAAACTTGCAACCCTTATCATCTTGACTGACAACCAAGGATTTAGAAAAGGGAAAAAGAAATGTCCAAAACTTGGAACCCCTGGTTAAAATAGGAATTCCTACATTAACCCACAAAATAAAATATTTCAGTTGTACACCAGAAAAATGGTTTCCATTTACATGTTTCTTCACTCCCAAATTCCACTCACTTTCAGGGTTTGATTTGTCTGTACAACTTAAAGATGACTCCAAATCAACATAAGTACATCTTTTAAAACAAAGGCTCTAAAAAGGTGATTTTAATCAATTGCATAATCTACATCTAATGGATGATTATTCATCAATGATTGTTCAGGGGTAAAATGACTGCTATCCATTCATTTTATTTTTTAAAAAACTGAAATTTATCACCAAACTAGCTTTCTAACAGTAAAATCCACAAACCAAAACCATCTCATTCAACTTCAATGGCGAAGCCTCACATACCAACTACAGCTATCACTTATGTAACTTAATTTTCCAATTAATCATGTACATGCATCATAACATTGACACGAGTGGAGCAATCTTCATGATCTAATGGGATCTAATCAAGTCTGATTAGGGTTACTTTGGGCAAGAACCAGAGCTAACTGCATAGCACAGGCCTTAATTCCAATGAAGACTGTGCTTTATTTGAGCCAACAGAAAAATTAGTTTTGGTAGTTTAAAAACAAGTTCAAAAAAGTCAGTATTTTAAAAAAGGGCTTTGAAGAGCAATTTCATTGCAATGGTAGGTTAGTTCTTCCTTCTAAACTCCTTTACAAAAAAAGATATCTAACCACATTCCCATGGTTCCATTCTACCCCTTCTATAATCTTCAACATTGCCTGAGGAGCAAGAAGGTTAATCTATAGCCATGGGAGTGCCTCAGCTACAGTTAACTTGTGAACAAATTAACACCCTTTCTTTCCACCTCCCCATAACATAAATAATTTGAAATTTGACATTGCATTGTCGCGATGAGCATATGATGAATAGCTTTAGCAAAATGACTGAGCTACTAGTCAAATGTTCATTATTTGAAGTCCATGCTGTATTCACACTAGATACAGTAGTATGCTTTAAAAAATCAGTTTTCTCACAATCCATTAAAATGAAAAAAGATACACGAATCTAATATCAGGAACGTGCACAACCAAATAAATTAATGGCTAAATTACAAGTCACATATTTTAATGAATTCAGTGAGAAAAAATTCAAACTGGTTATTGACAGATCATATCTTTTATATTCAAAAAGTGAAAAATGGTCTCCATACTCAGAACATAATGGCCTAGATTTTCCAATAGCCAGATGGTCATTTCTGTAGCAGACAGGAGTTGCATGTGAGAATCCTCAGAATTGTCAATGTAGAGAATCGCCCAGAAAGTTGACGATTCCAGGGCTGGAACCCTCCAAAAATATCCTTTCAAACATGAGATTTGAGGGTTCCACTGCATTTAATGATTATCTGGGAAAAAAAAAGTTAGCGAAAAGCATCATTCGATAAAACAATTAAGCTGGAATTCCTCATCCTCTTCTCTAACCCTCACACCCATATTTCCCTCTAATGCCTGACACTTCACTCCCTGATATTCCATTACCACTGACCTACCTTAAACACTCAATCATTACACTTTGCTTACATACTCATCCTTTCACACAAGCTACCAAACTGGCAGACTGTACTGTAGGATGAAGGGCTTATGTCCAAAACATCAATTCTCCTGCTCTTCGGATGCTGCCTGACATGCTGTGCTTTTCCACCACCACACTCACACAGACTACTGTTGTTCACTTCAAAATATAGCAATTACTTCAGTGAAGAAATCTCGTTGCATTACCACCCCTCAACTATCCTGCATTAATGGTATTAGTTAGATTTGAATTATGCTGCTCATTTTTGCGGGAGCAGCGATCGGAATCTCCTAGAAATGCAGAGCTCTTAATGTTGAGAAGTAGAAGCCAATTGGCAATCTGATGATTGCCATCCCTCCGAAAGTCATGCCCAAATGGAGGGCCCCAGGGGCAGATCAGATTTATCCTAGGCTGCTCCAGGAAGTGAGAAAGGAGGTCGCTAAGCCGCTGGCAAAGACCTTTGCCTCCTCACAGAATTTGCATCAGAGGATTGGAAGGTGGCAAATGTTGTTCCTCTTTTCAAGAATGGTAATAGGGAAACCCCTGGCAATTACAGACCAGTCTTATGTCTGTGGTCAGCAAAGCTTTGGAAAGAATTCTCAGGGATAGGATTTATAACTATTTTTGGCAAAGCATAGCATGATTAGAGGCAGTTGGTATGGCTTTGTGAGGGGCAGGTCATGCCTCACAAATCTGGAGTTCTTTGAGGAGGTGACAAGACAGTTCGACGAAGGTTGAGCAGTGGATGTGGTGTATATGGACTTCAGCAAGGCATTTGATAAGGCTCATTCATAAAGTCAGGAAGTATGGGATACAAGGAGAATTGGCTATCTGGATTCAGACTTGGCTGGCTGACAGAAAGCTGAGAGCGGTTGTAGATGGAAAGTATTCTGCCTGGAGGTCAGTGTTGAGGGGGTCCCGCAGGGCTCTGTTCTTGGGCCTCTGCTCTTTGTAGTCTTTTAGTAATGGCTTGGATGAGGAGGTTGAGGGGTGGGTTAGTAAATTTGCAGATGACAAAAGGTTGAGGTGCTGTCGATAGTATTGAGGACTATTGCAGGATGCAGAGTTGGGCTGAGAAATGGCAGATGGAGTTCAATCTGGATAAATGCGAAGTGATGCATTTTGGAAGGTCGAACTCGAATGCTGAATATAGGTTTAAAGACAGGATTCTTGGCAGTGTGGAGGAACAGAGGGATCTGGGTGTGCAAGTACATAGATCCCTCAAAATTGCCACCCAAGTGGACAGGGTTGTTAAGAAAGCATATGTTAGTTTGGCTTTCATTAACAGGGGGATCATGTTTAAGAGCTGCGAAGTTTTCTTACAGCTCTACAAGTCCCTGGTGAGACCATGCTTGGAGTATTGTCCAGTTCTGGACACCCTACTACCAGGAAAGATAGAGGCTTTGAAGAGGGTGCAAAGAAGGTTTACCAGGTTGCTGCCTGGATTGGAGGGCTTGCTTTATGAAGAAAGGTTAAATAAGCTTGGACTTTTCTCTCTGGAGAGAAGGAGGAAGAAAGGTGACCTGATCGAGGTATACAAGATAATGAGAGGAATAGATAGAGTCAATAGCCAGAGACTTTTCCCCAGGGCAGGATTGACTGGTACGAGGGGGTCACAGTTTTAAGATATTGGGAGAAAGGTATACAGGGATGTCAGAGGAATGTTCTTTACGCAAAGAGTTGTGAATGTGTTGCCACTGGTGGTGGTGGAAGCAGAGACATTAGGGACATTTAAATGACTGCTGGACATGCACATGTATAGCAGTGAGTTGAGGGGTGCGTAGGTTAAGTTATTTAATTTTATGTGCCGAGTGTTAATCCTAACGTAACAATATCATGGGCCAAAGGGCCTGTTCTGTGCTGTACTTTTCTATGTTCTAATATTTCAGTCACTGTCAACCAAGCTGTTCAGCTTGTATGAGGGGGCATAACTATAAATTGAGGGGGCATAACAACAAATTAAGGAGTGATAGATTTAGGACAGATGTCAGAGGCAGGTTTTTACACAGAGTGGTAAGGGTGTGGAATGCTCTAGCTGCTAAATGTAGTCAACTCAGCCACATTAGGGAGATTTAAACAATCCTTAGATAAGCACATGGATGATTTTGGGATAATGTAGAGGGAACGAGCTGAGAATAGTTCACAGGTCAGTGCAACAGAAGGCTGAAGGGCCTGTTCTGCACTGTATTGTTCTATGTTCTATCATAATTTAATGCACCTTTTCGGCCATTATTACCCCACAGCTTGTTTCTCAGACATGTGAAAATCTGCAATTGCATAAAACAAGTGACAGTAATTTTTAAATTGTAAAACTACTTCAGTTAGGAATTCCAAATGATTGCCATAATTCTCTTCTCCATGGCACTCAAATTCATACTTTAAAGGAAAACTCTAATAAAAGGACCCACTAACTCCACTGATAAGTCAATGAGTATCACCGGTATTCAAAATACCAGATGGAGAAATAGTAAACTACTCAAAAGACAGGCTTGAGAAATGTAAACTAAAATCAACTTTAAAAACCTTAAAACCAGCTGGAATTTTGACATTTTTTTGGAAGTACACCCAGCTAAACCATTCAAACCAGTTGAGTAAGTTTACTTGTGGAATGTGGCTCGTTGTAAACCCAACCCACTTTGTTTTACAACTGCATGTTAAAAAAGCCAAGTAAACTCAAAAACAAGTCTGCAACGTCTCCAATTACTGCATTAAACACAAATGTAGTGACACATACTGGACTGAAAAAAGGTTAGAACAAAACAAAACAAATCTACATCCATATTTAATCAAAACAAACCTTGGAATGTGAAAAGATGAGGATTACAAATAACTGCTTCAAGGCATTTTATGTAGAGGTTGTTCAAGTTCACATTCTGCCCATATCTTGTAATTACTGGATATTTCCATGCTACACTAAATTCTAAATAAATTTATAAGGAATATTTCCCTCTGGTTCCAAAGGCAATGTTAAAATCCAATACTGCCAACAACCAGCATTGAAGGTGTACTGTTACCAGTCCTTTAATGGTATTAAATACTTCATGAACAATTATAAATTCTAACTAGTCCATCACATAGGTTAGTTGGTGCCCAATGCAGGAGAAAATTCACATTTCAAATTCATACTGAAGGGTCTGACTGTAGTCATGTGTGGATGTCAAGATTTCCTTCACAAAGAGGGAAGGAAATGTGTTTTCATTACTCACTAAACAAGAGAATGGGAATGGGAATGGGAATGAGGATGAAAGTTCATCTTTAACTTCCTTTTCTACAAGGCTGCCAGCCCCAGTCACTCTCGTAATATTCTTTCATTAGTGCGTGTCATATTTTCCCAGAAGGGAAGAAATTACAGCTCAATAATAGTTGGTAAACTAACCATATTTCAAAATGTACGAGGAGCTGCAAAGCATTATGGAATGTCCCAAAGTATGAGAAGTGCTTCAAAAATAACAGCCTTTGCACTTTTATATTGCAGATTCCAGGAGACCAGCACGGATTTGCTACTTCCTGTCATGTATGCTGCTATCCTGGCAAATTAGTGGACTAGTTTTCACGTGTACACAAGTCAGTTGTCAGGACAAGGGAGACAAGTTTGGCCATACGCATTTAAAAAAAAAATCAGTTCACATCTCTCCCAGGATCAAAATAATAAACAGCATCAACACATGGATAAATCAAGTTAGCTTGCAGATGCACAGAAGTATATATATATATTAGCAGCCATATTTATTAGGGGTGTTGTGACACAGTGCTAGTGTCCTCCGAGCCAGATGGTCCAGATTCACTTTCCACAGGTGTTGAGTTTTTGTTTTAAAATTAGAAGAGAAGTGAGCATGCAAAAAATGACACTGCTCAAAAAGCAGGCTTATGAACAAACATTTCAGTATTATTGCTTATTTTCCATATTGTTTCCTTCTACTTCCTAAATGATTTTCAGTTTTTGCTGAGCTTTTTAATAGTCATTTTATATTACTTAATTTAGAGTCCCTATTTTTTCCCCTGAAAACTAAAACTGCCCAAAAACATCCTGTTCAAATGGACAAAAAGAAATGAATGAACAGGCAATCCTTTCCACCTGACTTCCTTCCATGCAATCCAACTATAATGGTTTTTATTAAAACATCCAATAGATCTTTGGCTTTGTGGACGTCCAAGTGCCACAACCAAAAAAGGTAGAAAGCATGTAATTAGGATGCATCCTAACAGGACAAACTGACCAAAAGGTTTTTTTCAGATATCAATTCAGCCATAAGTGATATGATCAAACAAAGCTGTATTTTCTGACTTCAGCAACACACCATACAATTACCTGTATGACGACTGTATGGTTATAAATTGTGCACACTGGTGAACACAATAATATCTATGAACCAACTTTCAAATGCACCTGCTTCCAAAACCTTGGGAGTATTTGTAAAATAATGAAAAAACCTTAAGCTTGCACTTCAGTAATTTATCAAGATTAAACTCTCAATATCTCAGAAGAATATGTTTAGTCACATTACAGAAGTGCCTCAAATTCTGGAAGACGACATAGAAAAAGGAGCTTTTCTGATGAAATACAGATTAAGGTTTTTCAGATAATCTCTACACAGTGTAGAATTGCCTATAGTACTTGCTTTGGTGAATGTATTTTGCATCAATAGCCATGTGCAATATTTACCCTGTAACAGAAACTAATGTGGCAGCTTTTCAAAAAAAGTTGTCCAAGACAGTGAAATTCTCCAATCTAATAGGATGTCTACAGGATAAAATAAACATTTGTTACTCCAAGGCACACTATGGTCAAAGTTTGTTCTTACCATAAGAAAAAAACGAAACAGTGAAAATTAGTATTGTGGAAGTCTGACTTCCAATTAAGCCCTAAAGTGGTCTTGAACACAAGCTGTGCTCATACTCTGTTTTTAAGATACTGACTAGAATGTTCAGAGATGCCATTTTGTGACAGTTTAAAATGTCCCATTCATAATCCCTTTGCTCAGGTAGGTTTAAATAGATTCCATGGTGTTATTTGAAAAAAAACGGCATTTGGGTGTTGTCCTGGTCAACATTCTTCCTACAAATCAAAACCAAAGACAGGTTTTCCAGTCATAGAACATAAAACATTACAGTGCGATGTTGCGCCAGCCTGTGAAAATACGCCGATGCCCATCTAACCTACACAGTTGATTAGACATATATCCACTGCCCATTTAAATGCCCCTAACATCAGGGAATCTACTACTGTTGCAGGCAGGCCGTTCCATGCCCCTACTACTGAGTGAAGAAACTACTCCTAATATCTGTCCTAAAATTAGTGAGTTTTGAGAAGATTTGTAGCTCTGGATGTAGGTTTGCTTGCTGACCTGCAAGATTCATTTTCAGACGTTTTGTCACCTTACTAGGTAAGATCTTCAGTGAGTCTCCGGATGAAATTTCGTCCGGAGACTCACTGAAGATCTTACCTAGTATAGTGTTGAAATGTCCAAAAGTGAACCTTGCAGCTCAGCGAGCAAACCTGCATCCAGAACTGTCCTAAATCTATGTCCCCTTGAGTTAGCCTTCACCGAGAAAAAAGGTGCACTGTCCACCCTATCTAACCCTGATTATCTTGTCACCTGTCAACCTCCTTCTCTCCAATGAAAACAGCCTCAGTTCCCTCAGCCTTTCCTCACAAGACCTTCCTTCCATACTAGGCAACATCTTAGTAAATCTCCTCTGAACCCTTTCCAAAGCTTCCACATCCTTTCTGTAATGCAGTGACCAGAACTGTATGCAATACTCCAGGTGTGGCCTTACCAGGGTCTTGAACAGCTGAAGCATGACCTTGTGGCTACAAAGCTCAATCCCCCTACCAATAAATACCAACACACCACATGCCTTCTTAACAACCCTATTAACCTGGGTGGCAACTTTCACGGATTTATGCACCTGGACATAGATGTCTGTTCATCTACATGGCCTAGAATTTTACCATTAACCCAGTACTCTGCATTCTTATTACTTCTTCCAGTGAACTACCACACACTTCTCCACATTAAACTCAATTTGCCACTTCTCAGCCTAGCTCTGCATCTCATGTCCTTCTGTAACCCATGACATCCTTCAGCACTATCCACAACTCTGCCTACCTTAGTGTCTTCCACAAATTTACTAACTCTTCCTTCTACACTCATCTCTAGATCATTTATAAAATGACAAACAGCAGTGGCCCCAAAACAGATCATTGCAGCACACCACTGGTAACAGGGCTCCAGGATGAATATTTCCCATCAACCACCACCACTTTTAGCTAGAAAATATCTGATCCAAACTGCTAAATCACCTTCAATCCCAAAACTCCATATTTTGTGCAATACCCTGTGTGGAACCTTATTGTTGAAGTTCATATATGCCACAAACACTTCACCTTCATCCACCTGTTGTCACCTTCTCAATAAAAGATTAGTGAAGCATGACCGACCCTTCACAAAACAGTGTTGACTACCCTAATCAAATTATTCCTTTCCAGATATTTATAAATCCTATCTCTTATAACCTTCTCCAACATCTTACCCACAACCAAAGTAAAGCTCACTGGCCTATAATTACCAGGGTTGCCCCAACTCCCCTTCTTAAACAAGGGAACAACATTTGCTATCCTCCAATCTTCTGGCACTACTCCTGTTGACAATAATGACAAAGATCAAAGCCAAAGGCTCTGCAATCTCCTCCCTGGCTTCCCAGAGAATCAGATGACAAATCCCATCTGGCCCAGGGGTTGTATCTATTTTCAGATCTTCCAAAACTGCTAAAACCTCTTTTTTGTCAACCTCGATCCCATCTAAACTAGTAGCCTATGTATCTCAGTATTCTCACTGACATTGTAAGAATTTACATTGCAAAAAGGGCAAAAAGGGGAAGTGCTTAATGAATCCTATGTCCTCAGATTCCACACAACTTTCCACTATTATGTTTGATTGGCCCTAATCTTACTCTAGTCATTCTTTTATTCCTGATCTACCTAGAGAAGACCTGAGGGTTTTCCTTGATCTTATCAGCCAATAACTTCTCATGTTCCCTCCTGGCTGCTCTTAGCCCTCTCTTTAGATGTTTTCTGGCTAACTTACAACACTCAAGCACCCTAACTGAACTTTCATGCTTCATCCTCACATAAGCCTTCTTTCTCTTGACAAGAGCTTCAACTTCTTTAGTAAACCATGGCTCCCTCACTCAACAACTACCTCCTTGCCTGATAAGTATATACCTATCAAGGACCCACAGTAGCTGTTCCTTTAATAAGCTCCACAATTTAAGTGTGTCCATCCCCTGCAGGTTCCTTCCCCATCCTGTGCATCCTAAATCTTGCCTAATTGCATCATAATTGCCTTTCCCCCAGTTATACCTCTTTCCCTGCAGTATACACCCATCCCTGCCCATTGTTATTATAAACATAACTGAATTATGGCTACTATCACTGAAGTGCTCACCTACCTCCAAATCTACCTCCAGATCAGGTTCATTCCCCAGTACCAAATCCAACATGGCATCTCCCCTTGTTGGCCAGTCATTTTGTTAGTTTACCATTTTGTCAGCCTTTGCTCAATCAGATTTCTTCTAAGAAGTGACTTTGCTTAAAAAATTAAAATTGATTAGCTGTATGGGAGGCCCAGGAATGAAGCATTAGTGATAACTTGAAGACTTGAAGTAGTATATACTCAGTAGTATATACTCAAGTCAGAAAGTTATAGGCTCATGTTGTACTTCAGAGACTGAGCACAAAATGCAAATGGACATTTCAGTGTAATACTTGGTAGCACTGCACTATCAGAAAGTGCCTTCTTTAGATAAGACAGTAAGTAACCTTATTTTGCTGTTAGTTGATCATAAACAATACCAATTCCACAACTCAAAGCAGGGGATATCTTCCTGGGTCCTGGCTAATACCTAGCCCTCAAACGTGATCACTACAGACAAATTTTGCCTTGTCACTGTGGAAGCTTATTATGCACAAATTATATTATTGCATAATTTCCAGACCACAGACTCACTACCATTCTAGTAAAAACTGTGTGTTCAGTCATGCTGTGTATAATGGAGTCAGTGTAGTCAGTTAGTCGTGTGTGTAATAGATAATATTAACTTCAGAATCCAGAGATTGTGCATAAACTAAAGACATTGTAGCCATGTACACAGTTAGTACTGTTAATAAACTTCAAAGATGTGTGTCAATCTAGAACCAATATTTGCGGCAAATGTTATAAAAGGTAACAAATCTGCAAATAAAAAAAAAATGGATCATGACGGCTGCAAGTGGGCAATAAAAGCTTGAGATGATAGTGGCCAATCTGGACACTCACTAAAAGCTGAAAAAAAGGTGGCAGTAACATAACTTGGGGAAAAGACTTTCCACTACTGCTATCAAATCTGTCAGCGTTCAGAGCTCAAGTTAGAACTACAACCAAATCAAAGGCTATAAACCCACACTAAAGCAGAGTACTCTACCATTACAGATGATCCAGTTTAAAAGTAATTCAAGTTGAAGGGCAGCTGATTTTTAAAAAATGCTCCTAGAATGGAATAAATATCTGGAAAATACTCAAGTTTTCTAAAGAGGCCAAGTTTTCTGTGTCCAAAAATCTGTTGATTTTGCCAATTTCTTTTCCTGAAAACGATGTGAAAATAGAAAGAGATAACAGTTATTGATTTTTTATGTAAATACCCCCATAGTCAAATTACTAACTTGAGAGGCAGCAGCATATGATTAAGAACAGAAGAGCTCAGAGCAGGAGTAGGCTGTCCAGCCTTTCAAGCCTGCTCTGACATTCAATAAGATCATGGCTGACCTTTTCCATTGATTCCGAACCACTTACCCACACTCACCCCCCTATCCTTTAATTCCTTTATTGTTCAAAAGAGATCTACCTTTGCTTTAAAAACATTTACTGAAGTAGCTTCAACTACTTCACTGGGCAAGGGAATATATAGGTTAACCCACTGGGTGAAGAAGTTCCTTCTCAATTCAGTCCTAAACCTGCTCTCTTTAATCTGGAGGCTATGTCCTCTGTCCTAGCTTCACCTGCCAGTAAAGATATCCTCTCTACTTGTATCTGTTCCCTTCATAATTTTATGTTTCTAAACAAATCCCCTCTCAACCTTCTGAATTCCAATGAACATAATCCCAGTCTACTCGGCCTCTCCTCATAAGCCAATGCCCTCAATTCCAGAATCAAACCAGTGAACTTCCTCTGCACCCCTTCCAGTGCCAGTACATCCTTTCTCGAATAAGGAGACCAGAGATGCACACAGTATTCCAGGTGTGGCCTCACCAGCACCCTGTACAGCTGCAACATAACCTCTTTGCTTTTGAACTCCATTCCTTTAGCAATTAAGAGCAAAATTCCATTTGCCTTCCTAATTACTTGTATCTGCAGACCAACCTTCTGCGATTCATGAAAGAAAAGCAAATAGCAAACAAAAATGCATCACATCATAGATTTTACACTGGCATTTCAGAAGAAATGAAAACTTCATTAAATAAAATGGAAAATAAACATCTTGCAATGAATTGGCATGCCAGAGATTTGAGGTTGGTGGCGCGCAGAGATTGGAGGAGACAGGCAGGATGTGATTTACACGAACAATATAAACCAAGTTCCATGATGAATATATCTGATGTTAGCTTCTAAACCTATTAAAGAATGGAGATAGTCCTTTACACCTACAGGTGAATATTCTTTAGTCTGAATTGGAAACTGCCACAATCTCAGTTTGTTCACAGTCAAACATGACACATCAAGCAAAAGCTGCACCAGTTCAGGTTGTCTGTATGTATCTGACAGATTGAACTAGTACATTTGTTTTGGCCAATCAGAAATGATCATGTGATGCTAGGATACTGAGGTGGCCATCTGTAAAGACAGACAAGTTGCAATTCTGAAAGCTTTATGTCAAAGATGCCAGACCATCTCAGCGCAGGGAAAAAAAATTGGCAAACAATCCATATATTGGCCTGAAATATACAAGGACATTGATCAACTAATCAAGTGTCTCTCCTTCAAAGCAAAATTCCTTCTGATTAATGGTGCATGACTGCAATTAATATTTTCCATTTCCAAGGACACAATTATCCTGATTATATTATTTTTCAGTGCATCAAGATGGCAAATGGTTGATGATACGTTGAATGCACTGAATTTTGCAGTCATGTTTCCTCAACAAATTATGCCCTCAGTACACTGGTGTACCCTTCCAAGACATGTGCATGATATAGTCAACATATTACCTCTGCCATCATTCCTCCTATCCAGTCACATGTGCATGATACATTATTGAAAGGAAGGGAGAAAATAATACAAGAGTGATTGACAAGTATACAAATTCTGGATTAGTGGTGCTGGAAGAGCACTGCAGTTCAGGCAGCATTCAAGAAGCTTCGAAATCGACGTTTTGGGCAAAAGCCCTTCATCAGGAAGTATACAAATTGTTAACCCACTTTAATTAGAACAAACCTTGAGATTTCCATACAGAGTTTCATGGAAAGAAACTAAATGCCACAAAGAAATAGACAACATATCCCAATTGCATATCAACCACCCATCACACAGGATAACGACTTGGTTAGGGAAGATAACATTAACCTGGACAACTATGCATCTTTGACAAATTATGCGCATTCTTCCACACGACAGTGAAGCTACGGTGTCAAGTTGTGACATCTGTATAATGACTAGATCTGGTCATCTCATACATTCAAGGCTTTCTTAATTTAAAAAGAGATATTATATCAGTCTACATGTATTATCAGAAGAGTTCCTAATCTTTCAAAGGAGTTTGTATTCTGATGGATTCCAGATCACATGGGCACAATAGCTTCAAGACAGTTATGTAACATCACAGTTATAAAAAGATAACCATCTTGACTTCAGTTACTAAATATAATCAGTTGTGTGTAACAAAGTGAATATACTTTTCGAAAAGTACTTTTCTTTTGTAAAACTTCAAGTACTCAGACAAAATCCTGTCAGAGCTTTATAAATGCAAGTTTTTCTTACCTTAGCCTAGTATCTTCCACAATAATTAGAGACTAGTTAATAGAAAGTTCATTTTTCTCTTTAAATATGCAAGTAGTACACCAATGTGACAAATTTTCCTTCACTTTCCACATTCCAAAATTGGCAAAAGCAGATTTATTGTTAAATCCAATCATGCAAAAGTGATTGCATGAAAGAAAAAATATCTATTTGTTGATGATCAAGATTGGTGGTTCTTTTGAAAGACAAATGTTGATGCCCTAAATTCACACAAATATGTTACAAAAGAACTTGTGAATCATTTCACCTGTTCCAATACACAAATGTTTTTACTTTCAAATCATCACTTAAATCCATAATCCTACATGTACAGCCATGTGAAGGATTTATCTAAGTATTGATCAAACATTATCATCTTGGACCTTCTTGCAGGATGTATTAATATAATACAGGTTAACAAAAGACACCCCTCATACAAGTCTAGAACAGAAGGTAACAAAAACTGTTGTGCAACAGGAAAAGTTATTTTTAGAATAGAATACCTAGAATTAGTTTACTGCATTCACTGAATACAAAATTTCTTAACTCTCTAGGATTCTATTAGGAAAAAATAAGCCCCTAAAATGAGTTCGTTCTGTGACTACCACCATGACCAGGATAATTTAACCATGAAATGCATTAGTTCTTGGATCTGATCTCTGCCATGACCAAGAAGCTCACTACTATTTGTAAACAGAGCATTTTTGAATGAAAATCAACATTTTGTACATTCATGCCCTTGTTAAACTGGGGTTTTAAATGCCAAATTGGTACTTTACATCAGTACCAGAAATATTCAATTGAAGAGTCAAAACTAATCACAAACCCTAGTCCTTTCAAAAATAGTGACATAATATCAATAATAACACAATACACCATTTACTGTGTCAGAACTGAAGCATATCCAAACAATTTAAATGATAATCATGGGGTGCATTTGGAGACAATGTTGTGTTAGGATCCTAACTGACCAGAATACTGGACAAGTCAAAAATGGAACCTGGTGAAAGAAAGAGAGGACTGCAAATGCTGAAGAGTCAGAATCGAAAAATGTGGTGCTAGAAACGCACTGCAGGTCAAGCAGCATCCAAGGAACCGGAAAGTTGACGGTTTGGGTAGTAAAACCATGTGGTTTGTTTTTGTAATGTGGTTACCATTGCAGTCAGTGGACATTTTCACACAAGGGTGCCAATGTATTTTAACAAAATGAGTTTATTGCTCAAAAAGAATTTTAAAAAAACAAAGCTCTTGGAAAGATTTCATAAGAGATCGGACAAAAGAAAAATTTTCCATTCTTGTTCAATTTTTTTTTAAACAGACATGCAACCCCAGGGAAAATCACTGCTTTCTTCCATAATTTCTTACTTAATTGATGAAGTTACAAACATTTCCTTTCAGTCACTTTCTGGACTTTGAGAATTGCATCTGATCAGTCTACATGAAGCTACATGAACTCATTGGTGTTTCTCATTGAACTCCAAGTAAAGCTTGGGGATTGCTCTACCTGTCGAGTTGTACTGCTAAAACAGCTTAAGATTTCTTCGCAGCTGTAATAGCTTTGAACCTGCACAAACTACCCTTCTGCTGGCATGAATAATTTCATCTGAAGTGAATGTACTTTGGCCTCTTTCATTGCCGAAGTTATTTGTCCAAACAAATCAGCTTATGAGGCAACTTGTCTAGTCATTTAGCACAAACCACATGATTTCTGCAGAAATGCTGTGACTGATTTAAAAAGATTTTGGCCCTTAAGCTATCACCTTCACAAAACTAAACAAAAATTTCCTTACCTCAAACATTATAAACCTTCAAAATTACCATAAGAGGTATAGCTGATACTATGATTATGACTTGAAATGGAAGGAGTAATGTAATTAAAACAGCAATAACTTCCAGAACAGGAAGTCAATGCTTCAATTGACATGCTGACACTAATGTACAGATCCTTGTAGGAGCTTTGTGCATGCACAGTCTTTGAGCTTAGAGGGAACCTTGTTGACATCTAGCCAAATGGACAAATTTGACCAGATATGTCTTGTGCACAAAATGGAGGGCAAATACAGCCTGACCACTTAACGCCTTATCAATCTGCTCTCAAAGTGTTGGACGTGGACATTAACTATTAAACAGCACTTGTAAATGAACAATCTGGTCAGTGGTTTGCAGTTGGAATTCTCCCAGGGCTACTCTGGTCCAAACAGGGACAAAAAAGTTCAACTCTGAATGGGAGGGAGGAAAAAAAAAGGAATGTCTGCTCTTGGCATCATATCCACATTCTGGAGAGTACCACTGACCAGAAGCTGAACTGGACCAGCAATTTAAATAAACGT
The DNA here is from genome assembly GCF_047496795.1 of Chiloscyllium punctatum. NCBI lineage: Eukaryota > Metazoa > Chordata > Chondrichthyes > Orectolobiformes > Hemiscylliidae > Chiloscyllium > Chiloscyllium punctatum. The sequence continues at coordinate 55,511,194 of NC_092764.1, read as the reverse complement.
TGCTGCAAAAGCAGGTCAGGGGCTAGCAATTCTTCAGCAAATAGCTCACTATCTCCTCAATCCTTCCCACCATCTACAGGACAAAAGTCAGGGGTGTGACAGAATGTTTTCCACTTGCCCAAATTGACCAACCCCAACACTCAAAGCTCACCATCATCTAGGACAAAGCAGTCTGCTTTATTATCACCTCATCAACCACTTTCAACATTAATTCCCTTCACCACTGACATAGTAGCAGCAATGTACATTTAGAGAAATGCACGGAAGTAATTGTCCGACAGCACCTTTGCTTCATGAAGGAGAAGAATAGCACATATTCCTGCAAGCCATACAATCCTGACTTGGAACTACATTACCATTGCAGGGTAAAAGATTCCCCTCTTAACTGTACCGTGGGTGCTCCGTACCACAAGAACTGCAGCAACACACTTCTAAATTCGGGCAATTAGGGATGAGCAAGAAATGCTGGTTTAACCTGTGACACCACATCCAAGAATAAAAACAATAATAAGTGGTTTCATTAAAATTGGCATGGGGTAAACTTATTGCGATCCATGCCTTTTGGTTTAGAGAGTATGACTCAAAGCATTGCTTCATCGAGCTGATCTGTTCAAAAATCTTTTCATCTCATTAGATTTAAAAATCAAATTGCGAAATTAAAAATGAAAGAACATTATTCTGAACATAAAAATTAGAGTATGCAGGGATCATACCCCCACCCCTTTTCCTAGAAATTCACTAAATTTTGCCTTCAACATTCTACACTCCAACTGGCTTTTCATTACTTGACTTTTCTCCAAATGCAAAACATACAAGGCGAACTAATGTCACTAGGCTCACATTCGTATCAGTTTTCAATCAGGGCAGTTCTTCAATGATTAGCTTTCGGGGAAGTTTCAGATTGTTTGATGCAAGGTCAAGCTTAAAATGGTGGCTTTTTGAAACATTATATTGGATGTAATTAAGGCAATATTACTAGGATTTACCCAGATTAAAACAAAAAGAAATATTATTCTAGATTGGCTGAGACAAATGGCAATGATGCTATTGAAAACAGTTTAATGATTTAAAACAAAATTTAATTCAATATATATTTGAGACAATCCAAAAAAAATGTATGATTTGAAATAATTTTAATTTTAAATTCATAATATAAAAGATCACACTGCAGTACGATTGTGAACTGAATATTCCATTCTGTAGGATTCATTGGTGGATAGATAGAGTGTCATTATCTTAAACACTCATTCTTTTGATCAATGCAGCGATAGTATGCTACTTATGAGGTGTAGTCAAAGGTTTGAGAGAAGATTTGTAGCTCGGGGGCTCGTTGTTGTGGTTCTGTTTGCCGAGCTGGGAATTTGTGTTGTAGACATTTCATCCCCTGTCTAGGTGACATCCTCAGTGCTTGGGAGCCTGTGAAGCGCTTCTGTGTTGTTTCCTCCGGCATTTATAGTGGTTTGTATCTGCCGCTTCCGGTTGTCAGTTCCAGCTGTCCGCTGCAGTGGCCGGTATATTGGGTCCAGGTCGATGTGCTTATTGATTGAATCTGTGGATGAGTGTCATGCCTCTAGGAATTCCCTGGCTGTTCTCTGTTTGGCTTGTCCTATAATAGTAGTCTTGTCCCAGTTGAACTAGTTGCCTGTCATCCAAGTGTGTGGCTACCAAGGATAGCTGGAGGTGTCGTTTCGTGGCTAGTTGGTGTTCATGGATATGGATCGTTGGCTGTCTTCCTGTTTGTCCTATGTAGTGTTTTGTGCAGTCCCTGCATGGGATTTTGTACACTACATTAGTTTTGCTCATGCTGGGTATTGGGTCCTTTGTCCTGGTGAGTTGTTGTCGGAGAGTGGCTGTTGGTTTGTGTGCTGTTATGAGTCCTAGTGGTCGTAGTAGTCTGGCTGTCAGTTCAGAAATGTTCTTGATGTATGGTAGTGTGGCTAGTCCTTTGGGTTGTGGCATGTCCTCATTCCGTTGTCTTTTCCTTAGGCATCTGTTGATGAAATTGTGGGGGTGTCAGTTTTCGGCGAATACATTGTAGAGGTGTTCTTCATTTTGCAGTTCTGCTGTGCTGCAGTGTGTTGTGGCTGTTTTGAACAGTGCCTTGATGCAACTTCTTTTGTATGGGTTGGGGTGGTTGCTTTCATAGTTCAGGACTTTGTCTGTGTGTGTGGCTTTCCTGTATAACTTTGTGGTGAATTCTCCATTGGATGTTCTCTGTACCATCACGTCTAGGAATGGGAGTTGGTTGTCCTTTTCTTCCTCTCTGGTGAATTGGATTCCTGTGAGTGTGGCGTTGATGATCCAGTGTGTGTTTTCTATCTGTGTTTTTAATGATTACAAAAGGTGTCATCCATATATCTGACCCAGAGTTTGGGTTGAATTTGCAGTAAGGCTGCTTGTTCTAATCTTTGCATTACAGCTTCTGCTATGAGTCCAGAGATGGGTGAGCCCATGGGTGTGCCGTTGATTTGTTCAAATATCTGGTTGTTGAATGCGAAGTGTGTTGTGAGGCACATGTCCAGTAGTTTGAGTATGCAGTCTTTGTTGCTAGGTTCCCCGTCTTGTTGTCTGTTCTGTATGTCCAGCAGGTTGGCTATTTTCTCTGGCTAGGGTTTTGTTGATAGAGATGAACAGTGCCATTACATTGAATGAGACCATAGTTTCTGGACTCAGCAGAAGCTGTAATGCAAAGATTAGAACAAGCAGTCTTACTGCAAATTCAACCCAAACTCTGGGTCAGATATGTGGATGACACCTTTGTAATCATTAAAAACACAGGAATAGAAAAAACACACACTGGATCATCAACACCACACTCAGGAATCAGATTCACTAGAGAGGAAGAAAAAAAAAGGACAACCAACTCCCATTCCTAGACATGGTACAGAGAACACCAAATGGAGAAGTCATCACAAAGGTATACAGGAAAGCCACACACACAGACCAAAGTCCTGAACTATGAAAGCAACCACTCCAACACATACAAAAGAAGTTGCATCAAGACACTGTTTAAAAAAAGGGCCATAACACACTGCAGCACGCCAGAACTGCAAAAAGAGAACACCACTTCTCCAATGTATTCGCCAAAAACGGATACCCCCACAATTTCATCAACAGATGCCTAAGGAAAAGACAACGGAATGAGGACATGCTACAACCCAAAGGACTAGCCACGTTACCGTACATCAAGAACATTTCTGAACTGACAGCCAGACTATTACGACCACTAGGACTCAACAGCACACAAACCAACAGCCACTCTCAGACAACAACTCACCAGGACAAAGGATCCGATACCTAGCATGAGCAAAACCAAGGTGGCGTACAAAATCCCATGCAGGGACTGCACAAAACACTACATAGGGCAAACAGGAAGACAGCCAACAATCCATATCCATGAACACCAACTAGCCATGAAACGACACGACCAGCTATCCTTAGTAGCCACACACGCAGATGACAAGCAACATGAATTCGACTGGGACAACACTATTATAGAACAAGCCAAACAGAGAACAGCCAGGGAATTCCTAGAGGCATGGCACTCATCCACAGATTCAATCAATAAGCACATCGACCTGGACCCAATATACCGGCCACTGCAGCGGACAGCTGGAACTGACAACCGGAAGCGGCAGATACAAACCACTATAAATGCCGGAGGAAACAACACAGAAGCGCTTCACAGGAAGCTCCCACGCACTGAGGGTGTCACCTAGTCAGGGGACGAAACGTCTGCAACACAAATTCCCAGTTTGGCGAACAGAACCACAACAGGTGTAGTCAACATCTCACTCAGACTCCTTTCCCTTACAAATATGATGATATGCAGATGCCAGTGTTGGACTGGGGTGGACTAAGTTAAAAATCACACACCATGACTATAACCTGGTGTTGTGAGATTTTTAACTTTACAAATATTGATCATAGCTTAATTGCACTTGACATTAAGCTAGAGGCGAAGGAGGAAGTGTACATCACAAATCACAGGATTTTAACACTAAATTGAAACAAGGTCTGAAGTCAACTGGGCTGAACTTATAAACAATACAGTACTTTGAATACATCAACTGTTATGTGATACATCAATCCCTAAAGGCAAAAGGTGCCATATTTAAGGCAGTCGAGGCAGTCAATAAAGTCAAGGAGGAGTTTGAAATGAAAAGGGCTTAGACAAATACAAGGTAAAATTAGCAAGCCAGGGAAATGTAAGAAACATAAAAAAGCAGAAACAAAATAAAGAAAGAGAGATTTAAAATTGGAACATTAAAAATTGCAATGAGTTATTAAAGCTAATAGCAAAAAAAAAACTTCAGTTCTTTTTGTTAAAAGGCAATAGATACAGGCATGACTGCTACGGATAACCACCTTTAACACAATATATTAATTTAACAGTTTATTTCCTCCAGATTGGCAAAAATGGACAAATATCACAAATAAGGAAAACCCAAGAATAAAAAAGTTACAGGATGTACTCAGGTGTTTTTATACACATTGAATAAAAATAGAAAAACAACCCTTTTAAAGTAAACAAAAAAAAAACAAGGTCAAAATATTAGGATCAGAAAATATAGGTGTATTAAATCATTTTCCAGAATAGTTACAAACTTCAGTTTTTGGATTTAAAAATTCCAAATGTGTGATGTTTTTTAAGGATGGGGGATTGGGAAGAGAACACTACCCTAGATATGTCTGTTTAATATAGATTGTGAATAAATTTCTAGAATATATTAAAGAAATGGTGAACTAGTATTTAGATACAGTATCAGCTGACCAAAAAGGAGCGAGTTTGTCACGTCTGATTAATCTTGTGGAATTGAAACCATTTGCACAGATTGGGAGTGACTATTTTATCTGCATGAATTTCCAAAAGACATTTAATAGCTAAAAGACAATAGCATAATATAGTACAAAACAAGAGCAAAAATCATAGCATTGAAAATTTAAGACAAGCTTTGCAACATGGATCTGCTGGTCAAAAAAAAGAGAGACCAATGTTTCCCCTAGGTATCTGGGCTGAAGCATTAACTTCCTTTTTTTAAAAAAAGCTAATGATTGGATAAAGGAATGTTATCTCGAAAATATTTAACTACGTTGTCAGGCGTAGTAAGAGAAACAAATGAGGAAATTCAAACAGCAGAACTCAATGCAAGGTAAGGTAAAGACATACTGATCGAAGTAGGATAAAACAATAATTTCTTCAAGCCAGTCAGTCAGAGTCTTGAAAAGAATGTTGGAGTTTAGATATCCACATACAGAACATTAAAACATCCCATTTCAATGTCTCAGCTCACGTACTGCTGATACCCTGAACCAGCCTATATTCCCTCTGGAATGGAATATTCTGAATGCTTTACAAATTTGAATTAATCAAAATTTCACATATCATACTTCACACTAAGCCCCATTACCCTGTAATTGTTGACCTGCAGTAAGTCCTGGTTCAAAATTACCATTCTAAAATTTTCAATGCCTCCACCCTTCCCTAAAGGCCTAAAGTTTTTATCTTTGCATTTCTCCAATTCTGCCATTTTAAGCCTCCCCACTTAAAATCTGAACACCATTTTGCAGAGATTGTGAACAGAGTACGGAGTCTCCTTTAAATTTATTTCTGCTGTCAGAAGCAAAACAATTAGAATCATGTATATGCAGAGATAAGTCACTTGAATTGACTTTATTGTCACGCGTACAGAGGTACAGTGAAAAGCTTTGCCTTGCGAACAATACAGGCAGATCACAGTTAAGTAGCATAGATAGGTAATCAGTGGCAAAACAAAAAACACAGGCAAATGCTGAATTTGAGTTCATTCAGTATCTTTCACTTAAGAAATACCACACAAACTATTCAATTATGTCATTTTTAAGTATTCAGTTAGATGAAAGAAGTCTTTCGCCTAAAAAATTCTCTCCTGTGTGTGAGCATTTAAATTAGTGAAAGTAGCTCACCTCACCTGCTAGCAGGCTGAGCAGTTAAGACCACATTTGAATTCTGAGTGCCATTTTGGACCTGTATGAGAAAGAGGATGTGTTGGCTTTGGAGGGTGTCCAGAGGTGGTTTACAAGAACGATCCCAGGAATGAAGAGTCTAGAAGGATTTTTTGGGGGTGGGGGTGTCCCAAGAGCTGCCAGGTGGTGGGGATGTCTCATTGAAGTTTACTGCATATTTAGGGGCTTGGATTGGTTTCCACTCGATCAGACAACTACCCCAGGCACAGCCTCAATGTATAGGGGATGATCCTTTAGAACAGAGATAAAGAGGAATTTCTGCAGAGTGTCGTTGAACTGTGGAGCTCATTGCCAAAGAATGTATGGAGGCTAAGTCATTGAGTGTATTAAGACAGAGAAAGATAGTTTTCTTGATTAGCAAGGGATCAGTGTTACATGGAGAAAGCAGGAAAATTGGGCTGGGAAATGTATCAACCGTGATTGAACAGCAAGCAAGCTTGATGGGCTGAATGGCCTAATTCTGCTTCTATTTTAATGTTCAAAACTAAACAGTGATGTTGGAAATCAGTAATAAAAATAGAAAATGCTGGAAATTGAAGTATTTCCAGCATTTTTCTTTAAACAAAAAGAGTGCATAAAATCAGTGCCTCACCATTCAGCCCAGCACACTAAAGTGATTAATTATGATAAACAAAACAATTTTACAGGACAGATGTGTTCTTTTAATCGGAATATTTAGCCAATTGCACAATATTTTCACCTTCCCATAGTCTACAACATTTAAAAATCTTAAATTAAGACAAAACTTTAGTGCATTGTACCATTTTGGGTATAATTTAGATGCCTGACATCCAAGTGTACAGTTTCTGTTCACTTCTCTCTGAACCTACCATTTTCCTTTGAAGGAATTCCAAGCATTTGCTTGGAAGTGCATGTTTCCCAAGTTAGGTATCCCAAAAGTGTAAAAACATTTTTCCACATCGAGAAGTTAAACACAAGGCTACTACCAGAGCCCTGGCATGGAGGTGCATTCCCTCACTTTGCTTATTAACTGGCTGCTCCAGAGTCAACAGCTGGAACGCACACTGAAGAAACACCAGGCAAATTCTTCAGTTAGGTGATGAGCAACAGCTGTACACCAGACAAAGTTAGATCCTAAATTTTTTGTACACAGTCTGATAACCTTTGCCTGCAACAGGGTTGGTGAGGGCAGGGGGAGAGAAACCTCAGCAAGAATCAAAGCCTGAATAAAAGGATAAAAGAATGTACAATCAGGGAATAATGCTGTTCATATTAATAACAGCTGAACATACAGCTAGCATCTAAGTTTGACATTAGTATCCTAAACAAGACTTTCCTATAACGTGGACTACATCATGTAATGGCTTGACAAAAAAATTGATTTACCAAAATTAGTAGCATTTTTATTTGCTTCACAAATTGTTTTGTTTCCTTCAAATCCAAGAATCAAATCCCTTTTCATTTCTGACATTATAGAAGGAACAAATTGTTCACTGCACTGGTGTCCTTATGCCTAAAAGGCAAATTTGTTAATCCTCTAATTAAACATGCAGAGAGAGGAAATATTATGGGCTCAAAACCTTATCCCAGTATCATTTTGTAATGTAAACCAAAAGTATTTTTAAAGTTAGAACGTTCATAAATGAACAGTAACAGATTGGAGAAAAGCAAAATTACTGCAGATGCTGGAATCTGAAACCAAAAGAGAAAATGCTGGAAAAGCTTTGACAAAGAGTCACTTAAACTTGAAACGTCAGCTCTTTTCTCTCCTTACAGATGCTGCCAGACCTGCTGAGATTTTCCAGCATTTTCTCTTTTAGTAACAGATTGGATAATTGAAGTTAAGCAGTTAAGACAAATTAAAAATATCAAATCTAAATATTAGAAAAGAAAGCCTGTTTCCAATAATGAGCCCAATATGATATTTAACTTTACATTACTTTCAGTCTGATCATTTGTCACAAATGGAAAAAGATTATTCCAACTATTAAATTTTCAATGTTTCCATGAAGAGTCACTAGACTCAAACATTAACTCTGCTTTCTTTCCCACAGATGCTGTCTGATATACCAACTTTCTCCAGCAATCTTTGTTCCTTTAAACAAAAAAAAAAATGGAGTAATCAAGCCACACTGATTAGGTGGAGATTTTTTGATCAATTTCATTGGTTTTGTTCAATTCCACATTTGGAAGAAATGTTGCCCAAAGTTTTCTGGTATCTGGATTGTCAGAGATTGGACACAAATTGGAGGAGTGTATCAGCATTTTGAAGTCATCCTGATGCATGTGCTGAAACTGCATAGTCTTTTAAACTTTGACAGGTTGATTTCTACCCGTGTCCCAGGACTCTTCGATAATGGAGTATCATACTTTATTGGACCAGACTTTGTGATTTACCTGCCATAATTACTCCAAAACATTATGCTAGTTAGCTAGTCTGATGCATAAGTAGCTAACATAATTGATCTGAGTATTACAACCACCACCAGTTATTGAGACTATAGCAAACTTAAAAAGCTTCCCCGAATGTCAGTTCCCATCATAAAACTGGCATGTATCATTGTCTTTGTATCTTCTTGCACCTAGCCCTCTTCCCTATGGATATCAGCAGTGGCACATAGAAGCATCAATTAGTATCAAGTTCTCGCTAAAAGGAAGTCACAAAAGGATTAGATCACAAACTGTATGGACAACATTAATGCTAACCAGATGATCTGGGCCATAATTTGAAATCAAGTAATATGATATCCATGCAGCTCAAAAAAAAAAGTAAATGCTCTTTTGGTTAAGATTTGACAAAAAAAAGATACTTAGGAGTTGACCATCATGACTGGTTACATGCAAACTTGATCCAAGATTTATTAGCTGATCCAACATGCTTCACCCTCCATGAAGTTTTTTTCTATCGTGTAACATACCATGGCTTTAAAATGACAGTGTTGTCCTGGTTTTTCCTTCTTGAACGGAGATTAAGACAGAGCTGTTGAGCTATGTGGATTCAATAAACAGCTCGAGAGGCCTGTTTTTTTTAAAAAAATTGGAACAATAGAAGCATCCTGAATGGGTGGAGTCACTCCCACAGAACATGGATTTGCCTGTGAGATAATCCATTTTTCTGAACTTGCCTTTTACCAAGGGTGTGTTATTGGGATATTAACGTATTGGAACAGTTAGCGTTCAGTAGTAAAATCATCTATTCGGTTAGGTTTTCCAATAAAATTATTCTAATTTCTCTCTGTTGGATGTTAACTGTAGTGTATCAATAAAGTGTGTTTTGTTTCAAATCTGGTAGTCTAACCAAATGAATTGCATCTGGAATGCAATGCTTGGCACTTGCTTTGAAATAAAAAGTTGGGTTGAGGTTATAATCTTAATATATTTTGAGGGGTTTTGGACTGGTCCTTTTTAAAAAAAAAAGTCAGCACACTAGCCCATTGATTTTTTAAAATACTCATGGGATGTGGGCATCACTGACTGCCCAGCTTTTAGTTTCCCATCCTTTATTGCCCTCATGGTGGTGGTGTTAGGGTACCCTTCTGAAGAACTGCAGTCCATGTGCTATAAGTAGACATACAGTGCCCTTAGAGGGAATTCCATGATTTTGACCCAGTGACAGTGAAGGAACAGCAACATATTTCCAAGTCGGGATGGTGAGTGACTTGGAGGAACTGGTAGTTGGAGGTGTTTCCATACATCTGTTGCCTTTGTCCTTCCAGATGAAAGTGATCATAGGCTTGGAAAGTGCTTAGAATCTTGGCAACTTTCTGCAGTGCATCTTGTAGACAGTAAATACCACAGCTAACTAGCATCAGTGGTGAAGGGAGTGAATTCTTGATGTGACAACTATCAACTGGATGTTCTGGATGGTGTCAAGCTCTGTTTTTGTGTTGCGCTCATCCAGGTAAGCAGGGAGTTTTCCAGCACAGTCTTAACTTTGCCCTGTAAATGGTGGATGGGCTTTTTGGGAGTCGGGTTGTGAGGAATTACTTGCTGCAGTATTCCTGGCCTCTGGCCTGCTCTTATAACCATTATTATTTATGGTAACCCCCCAGAACATTGATAGTAGGGGATTCAGTGATTGTAGTGCCATTGAATATTAAGGGGAGACAGTTGGATTGTCTAACTGGAGATGGTCATTGCGTGACATTTGTGGCACAGATGTTACTTGTATCTTGGTGACCCCAGTTCCTGAGTTCCCTACACAAATCAAAAGTCTCCAGTTATTCATACCACCTCCTCTTCGGGCCTTCTCTAGTACAATGATCCAAAGTTCTCTTTTTTTGGAATCATGAATCTTCTGTTTTAAAAAAAAACTCCCCATTTACTGGTAACTTTAAAAAAAAAGCCCAGATATGAGCATCCATTCTGCCAATCTACTTAAACTCTTCTTTTTAAAATTCATGAAGTCAAAAGGCATCTGGATGGCTATGTGAATAGGAAGGGTTCGGAGGGATATGGGCCAGGTGCTGGCAGGTGGGACTATATTGGGTTGGGATATTTGGTCGGCATGGACGAGTTGGACCGAAGGGTCTGTTTCTGTGCTGTACATCTCTATGACTATGACTTAGTGACACAGATTGACCAGTCATGTACAAAACTGAGGACCTTAAGAGTTGGCAGGGAAGAATCATACATCTAACAATTCTGGATAAAAAGATTTGCAGCACTGTAACCTTGACTTTCAGAGATGCTAACCTCTGCATTGTTGAACATTGTGATGTCTGGGAACCCCCTTCAGCTACGTTCTGTACAATTGTTCACTATCATTCATAACTATGGCAGGACTAAAGAACTTTGACTTGATGCACTGGTTGTGGGATCACTTCACACGATCTTGGAAAAGCTTTATATCTCAGGTTTTGGATTAGATTGTTGGCTTGCTCACTGAGCTGGTGGATTTATTTACAGGAGTTTCATCACCATGCTAGTTAACATCAGTGAGCCTCCAGTGAAGCATTGGTGTTCTGTCCTGCTTGCTATTTGTGTGTCTGTTTTCCATGGTGGGTGATAATATTTCTGGTTCGGTTTCTGAGAGGTTGGTAAATGGTGTCCTAATCTATGTTTGTTAATGGAGTTCTCTGGTTTGAATGCCAAGCCTCTAGGAATTCCAATGCATGTCTTTGTTTGGCCTGTCCCAAGATGGATGCATTGTCCCCATTGAACTGATGTTTCTCTTCATCTGTGTATGGATACCAGTGAGTCTTTTGGTGGTCATGTATCCTGGTGGCTACATTCCTGCCAGTTTGCCCAACATAACATTTGTTATAGTCCTTGCAGGCTATTTTATAGGTGACATTCGTTGTGCTGGCTGTGGGTCCTTTAAGTTCATGTTTTAATGTGGTAGTTGGTTTGTAGGCTTCCATGATGCCTAGGGGCCATAGTCCAGTGGTCATCTCTGAAATGTCTTTGATTATGCTCAGGTGACTAGAGTCTCTGGGCATGTTAAGTCTTTCTGTTTAGATCCGTTGTGCAGGAATTGGCAGACTGCGCTTATTGGGGAACAGTTTTTCCTTGGCTTCTTGAAGTTCCAGGGTGCTGCAGTGTTATGGCTCATTTGAACAGTGTTGTAATGTAACTAAGTTTGTGGGTGTTGGGATGGTTGATCTGTCGTTGAGTATCTGGTCAGTGTGTGGCTTTCCTGTAAATGCTAGTCTGCATTTCTCTATTGGCTTTTCGTCCTACCATGATTTTCAAAGAGGAAAGTCAGTCAATATTGTTCTCTTCATCTTTGGTGAGCTTTATGCTGGCAAGGATGTTGCTTGTGGGGTTCTTCTAGTGTGTCACATTTTGTGATTATAAAAGTTATCATCTCCATCGTAGACCCAAAGCTTAAGCTAAACTGTGACCAGTTACTCAACTATAGAAGCAACCATCACAATATCCATAAACAGAGTTGCATCAGGACACTATTCAAATGAACCACAACATACTGCAGTACCCCAGAACTAAGAAACCAATGAAAGACAACTATTCAATGTATTCAGGAACAAATGGTTACCACCGGCGGTAAGCGCAAATTTGCCCATTCCTGCACAAAGCAGGAATACAACAAGCCCAGAGAGACTCTAGTCACTCTGCCATACAAAAAACAAATAATTTTTTCAGAGATGACCACTTGACTATCATGATCCCTAGGGATCATGGTTGCCCACAAACCTACTACCGCAGTGAAGCAACTACTGATGAATTTTGAAAAAAAAAAGGACCCTAAACCCAGTGAGCAAAACAAACAAGAATACAAAATACCATGCAAGGACTGCAACAAACATTACATGAGGCAAACTGGCAGGAAGCTAGCCATCCGGATACACGAGTGCCAACTAGCCATCAAAAGACCTGACCAATATCACTGGTATCCATACACACAGATGAAGAGGGACCAGTTCAACCGTATCCCTCCTGGGACAGGCCAAAGACGTGTGGGAATTCCTAGAACCTTGGCATTCAAACCAGAACTCCATTAACAAACAGATTTGGACCCCATTTACCAACCTCCAAACAGAACTGGAAATGATACCACCAACCACAACAAACCAAGACACAAATAGCAAATAGGACAGAATACCAACACTTCATTGGAGACTCCCATGTTACCTAGCATGGTGATGAAACATCTGAAAAACCAACCAGCTCAGCAAGCAAACACTGGTGAAGTGCCAGAGGACAGTAGGGTTGCTCATGTCCTCATGTACAAGGGAGGGTAGTTGGACTATTCCAGGTAATTATAGACCAGTGAGCCTGATGTCAGTGTTGGGAAAGTTGCTCGAGAAGAAACTGAGGGATAAAATCTATTATATTTTGAAAATAAAACGGGCTTATCAGTGATGGGCAACATGGTTGTGTGGGAAAGATAGTGCCCTACCAACTTAGCATTCTTTGAGGAAGTGACCAAGTTGATAGATTAAGGAAAGCCGTAGATATCATATACATGGGCTTTAAGGCATTTGATAAGGTTCCCCATGGTAAACTAATGGAGAAAGTGAAGTCACATGGTGTGCAGTGTTCTAGCTAGGTGGACAAAGAACTGGTTGAGCAACAGGAGACAGTAGTAGTTGCTTGAACCAGAGAAAGGTGACCAGTGGTGTTCCACAGGGATCAGTGCTGAGGCCACTGTTGTTTGTGATATACATAAATGATCTGGAAGAGGGCATTGCTGGCCTGATCAGTAAATTTGCAGATGACACAAAGATTAGTGGAGTAGCAAAAAGCATAGGGGACTGTCAAAGGCTACAGATAGACCAGAGAGTTGGGTGGAGAAGTGGCAGATGAAGTTCAATCCAGGCAAATGTGAGGTGATGCATTTTGGGAAGTCTAATTCTAGAGCAAATTATACAAGTGAATAGAAGAGCCTTGGGAAAAGTTGATGAGCAGAGAGATCTGAGAGTTCAGATCCTCTGTACTCTGAAGGTGGCTGGTCAGGTAGATAGAGCAGTCAAGAAGGCATATGGTATGCTTGCCTTCATCGGATAGGGTATTGAGTATAAGAGCTGGCAAGTCATGTTAAAATTGTACAGGAAACTTTGGTTTGGCCACATTTAGAATTCTGTGTACAAGTTTGGTCACTATATTACCAAAAGAATGAGAATGCTTTGGAGAGGGTGCACAGAGGTTTACGAGGATATTGTGAGGTATGGAAGCTATGAAGAGAGGTGGAGTAGATTAGGATTATTTTCATTAGAGAAAAGGAGTTGGGGGGGGCCTGATTGAGGTCTACAAAATCATGAAGGGTATGGACAGGGTGGTGGATAGAGATAAAAACTTTTTCCCCCAGGGTGAGAGATCCAATAATGAGGTCATGCATTTAAGGTGGGAGGTGAAAAGTTTAAGGGGGATACACACAGAAAGTACTTTATACAGAGGGTGGTAGGTGCCTGGAACACTGTGCCTGCAAAGGTAATAAAGGCAGGTAATGGTAGATTCACTTAAGGTGCATCTGGACATTTGCACGAGTAGGTGGGGAGCAGAGGGATACAGATCCTTAGGAATTGGGCAATAGGTTTAGTCAGTGGATTTGGATTGGCTCAGGCTTGGAGGGCCAAAGGGCCTGTTCCTGGGCTGTAAATTTTCTTTGTTCTCAGTATTTAAACAGAAAGGCTGCACTATATATTTTATGCCATTGCAACTCTTTAGATACATTTTTCTACTTCAAGGTGTGATTAATACAAATGTATTTTGAAATAGTATAATTAAGATGTCTGCAGCTTTAGTAAATACGTACACATTTTGGGCAGCAGGAAAAAAGTATTTTTTACCCCCCAGTGGTGGTGTCCAATAATTGTGGCCTGGTTGAAATAGACAGCCTCTATTGTCTAGACGCACTGCTCTTATTTGTTTGGTAGCCTTAGATGACACGAGTTATTGAAATCATGCTTTGTAGAGAGCTTGGGCAATTAAATTAGTCTAATGCAAATGCATTTCAAAACAAAAATCAATAAACTGAGCCCTTGGGAGAACTCAGGATATCTTAAACCTAGGAGAAAGCAATAATGGTTTCTAACATACTTCAGCTGGTACGAAATTCCTTTGATGGAAAGATTAAACTCCCTTGCTTTATCCAAACAGTAATTGAGAAAAATCTCAAACAATTGTGGCTAGTAGTTTATTAGCAGCCATCCAAACATAATTGCAGTCCACTCCAAGCAAATTAGTCAGGGAGCGTTAAAGTAGAAACCTTCAGTAAAACTCTCAACCATTCTAGATTGTGGGGGTCAGTTTTGCTTAGTGAGATGCCAAGTATATGGGTTCAATTCCCAATCACCAGCTGAGTATACCACAAGGGACTCTCCTCAAACTCTTCGAGTTGGAGTCAGAGACATACAGCATGGAAACAGACCCTTTGGTCCAACTCATTCATGCCAACCAGATATCCCAACCTAATCTAGTCCAATTTGCTAGCATTTTGCCCCATATCCCTCTAAACCTTTTCTATTCATATAGCCATCCAGACACCTCTTAAGGGTTGCAATTGTACTAGCTTCCACCATTTTGTCTGGCAGCACATTCAATACACACCAACCTCTATGAAAAAAAAAACACCCCTTAGGTCCCTTTCCCCTCTCACCCTAATCCTATGCCCTCTAGTTCTGGACTCCCCCATCCCAGGGAAAAAAAGACTGTCTATTTATCCTATCCATGCCGCTCATGGTTTTATAAACCTCTATAAAGGTCACCCCTCAGCCTTCGATACTCCAGGGAAAATAGCCTCCGCCTATTCAACCTCTCCCTATGGCTCAAATCCTCTGACCCTGGCAACATCTTTGTAAATCTTTTCTGAACCCTTTCAAGTTTCACTACATCCTTCAGATAGGAAAGAGACCAGAATTGCATGCAATATTCCAAGTGGCCTAACCAACATCCTGAACAGCCACATGACCTCCCAACTCCTGTACTCAATACTCTGACCAATAAAGGAAAGCATATCGAATGCCTTCTTCACTATCCTATCTACTGGTGCCTCCACTTTCAAGGAGCTGTGAACCTGCTCTTCAAGGTCTCTTTGTTCAGCAACACTTCCTACGACCTTCCCATTAAAAGGTACAAGTCCTGCTAATGTTTGCTTTCTCAAAAATGCAGCACCTCACATTTATCTGAATTAAACTATCTGCCACTCAGCCCATTGATCCATCTGATCAAGATCCCATTGTAATCTGAGGTAACCTTCTTCACGATCCACTACACCTCCAATTTTGGTGTCATCTGCAAGCTTATTAATTACACTTCTGTTCATATCCAAATCATTTATATAAAAATGAAGAAAAGTAGCAGACCCAGCATCGATCCTGGTGGCACTCCACTGGTCACAGGTGTCCAGATTGAAAAAACAGCTTCCACCACCACCCTCTGTCTTTTACCTTCAAGCCAGTTCTGTATCCAAATGGCTAGTTCTCACCATAGTTCTCCCATAGGGAACTTTGTCAAATGCCTTACTGAAGTCCATACAGATCATGTCTACCACCCTCCCCTCAATCCCCTTTGTTAATTCTTAAAAAAAAAATCAAGTTTGAGAGACAGGATTTCCCACAAAGCCACGTTGACTATCCCTAATCAGTCCCTGCCTTTCCAAATACATGTAAAGCCTGTCCCTCAGGATTCCCTCCAACCACCTGCCCACCACTGAACATCAGGCTCACCAGTCCAGAGTTCCCTGGCTTGTCCTGACCACGTTTAAATAATGGTACCACATTAGCTGACCTCCAGTCTTCTGGCACATCACCTGTGATTATCAAATGATACAAATATCTCAGCAAGGGGCCCAATCACTTCTTTAGCTTCCCACAGAGTTCTAGGGTATATCTGATCAGGTCCTGGTGATTTATCCACCTTTATGCATTTCAAAACATCCAGCACTTCCTCCTCTGTAATATGGACATTTTTCAAGATGTCATCATCTATTTCCCCACATTCTATATCTTTCCATGTCCTTCTCTATAGTAAACATTGATGCAAAATACTCAATTAGTATCTCCCCTATCTTCCGCAGCTCCACACAAAGGCTGTCTTGCTGAGCTTTGAGGAGCCCTATTCACTCCTTAGTTACCCTTTTGTCCTTAAATGTATTTGTAAAAACTCTTCTCCTTAACCCAATTTGCCAAAGCTATCTCATGTCCCCTTTTTGCCCTCCTGATTTCCCTCTTAAGTAAACTCCTACTACTTTTATACTCTAAGGATTCACTCACTCAATCTCGCTGGTCTGCACCTGACATATGCTTCTTTTTTTTTTAAAACCCAAACCCACAATTTCTCTAGTCATCCAGCATTCCCTACACCAGCCTTTCCATCCACCCAAACAGGAATATACTTTCTCTGGATTCTCATTCTCATTTCTGAAGGCTTCCCATTTTCCAGCCATCCTTTTACCCATGAACATCTGCAATCAGCTTTTGAAAGTTCGTGCCTAATACCGTCAAAATTAGCCTTCCTCCAATTTAGAACTGGTCTATCCTTTTCCATCACTATCATTTCCCCCCCACTGACACCTCAGTCACCTGCCCTGCCTTATTTCCCAGTAGGTGGTCAGGTTGTGCACCTTCTCTAGTAGGTACATCCACAGTGACTTAATTTTCTTGTACACTTAAAATTCCTCTCCATCTAAGCCAACACCACTATGGCAGTCCCAGTCTATGTTTGAAAAGTTAAAATCCCCTACCATAACCACCCTATTATTCTTACAGATAACTGAGATCTCCTTACAAGTTTGTTTCACATTTTTCCAATGACAATTAGGGGGTCTATAATACAATCCCAAGAAGGTGATCATCCTTTTATGTCTCAGTTCCACCCAAACAAACTTCCCTGGATGTATTTCTGGGAGAATATCCTCCCCACGTCTCTCTCTCTCTCTCACACACACACACACAATGCCAGTCCCCCATGTCCCTAGTTCATCTGCCTTCTCTGTTAGGCCTCTTGCAATGAAATAAATGCAGTTTAATTTATTAGTCCTACTTTGTTCCTGCCTGCTATGACTGTTTGACTTGTTTCTTTTCTCAACTGTACAAGTCTCAGATTGATCTCTTTCCTTATTCTCACCCTGGGTCCCCTCCTTACTAGTTTAAATCCTCCCAAGCAGCTCTAGCAAATCTCCCTGCCAGTATATATTAGTCCCCATCCGATTCAGGTGCAATCCGTCCTTCTTGTACAGGTCACTTTACCCAAGAAGAGATTCCAATGATCCAACAGAAATGTGAATCCTTCTCCCATACACCAGCTCCTCAACCATGCATTCATCTGCTCTATCCTCCTATTCCTACCCTCACTAGCTCATAATATCTGGATTACTCCCAGTGCTATTACCCTAGAGAACCTCCTTTTTAAAATTCCTGCATAACTTGATATTCTCCCTTCATAATCTCATCCTTTTCCCTTCCTAGGTCATTGGTTCCAATGCATATAATGACCTCCTGCTGGTTGCTCTCCTCATCGAGAACGTTCCCTCTCAGACATCCTTGATCCTGACACCAGAGGGGCAATACACCATTCTGATTTTTCGATGCTGGCCACAGAAATGTCTGTCTGTGCCCCTGACTAGAGAGTCAAATTGATTGCTTGGAACCAGATCTACCCCTCATTACATTAGAGCCAGCCTTGCTACCAGAAACTTGGCTGTTCATTATATATTCCCCTGAAAGTCCATCACCTCCTACATTTTCCAAAACAGCATACTTGTTTGAAATGCGGATTGCCACAGAAGACTCCTGTACTACCAGCCTACCTTTCTTGGAATTAACCCATCTACTTGACCGTATCTGTAGCTTTTCTCCCTTCCTATAACTGCCATCCATCACACCTAGCTATGGTAAATTCCTCATTGCCTCTGTTGCTCCAACCAATCCATTCAATCTGACAGGATTCACAAACATTTATTGCAGACATAATCCTCAGTAGCCCTTAAACTCTCCTGAAACGTGCACATCACTCTACTAAAGGCCATTTTGCTCCTTCCAATCTACAGACCCAGAAAATAGCACCATCTTATTGCTCTGCAAATCACTGCTCCAGGTTAACTTAAAAAGATAAGCCGTAAGTATTAAGATTTACTCGAGGCAGATCCCAATAAAAACTAATCAAGGATTTAGAGTAAGGCTATACTTAACTATCTGTTTATGCTTTGACCTCTCCCAAACCGGTTCCTTCAAGATCAATTGTGAAGTTCGCTGTTTTCCTAGACACGTTCAGATGTCCAGCGACACATTAATTCAAACAGCAAAGGCAGTACTGTACAGATTCATTGCTGTGTTAGTTAATAGTGTGCGTTTCTTTCTCTCCCCCTTACGGACCATGTGCTTGCTGCCTTTGTCTGTCTGTCTCCCTTTTAAAAAGTGCTATTGTTCTCCCACCTGAGGTATGGTGGCCCTCAGGTTAAATCATTACCAGTCATCTTTTTCTAATGGGTGCAGCCCTATGATCTGGTAAAACTATGGCGACAACAAATTCAAGATTTAAATCACTAACAGAACATACAGCACACTATTATTGATAAAATTCAAATCTGAAAGGCTCCAAGACATCTAATTTTCAAACATTTCAATTCAAGCAATAGTAACCATTTAAGATTTGCACGATTATTTTGTAAAAGGTTTAGATATACAATGCTAACAAATTATGTACATTTCCTCCTTAATGTATTACTTTATCTTTTTCCCCCATTTGTTTCTGCTGCTGATATTTAAGTGGGTATGTTTCATATAACCCTCACTCAGCTACCAATAAACACACAAGCATCAGGTTGGGTCAGCACAGATTGAGAGATTTATATAGAGAAAGGCTGGAAGTAGATGACAGAAGAATATCGACATTACAGTCTTGAAATTTTAGGTATTTATAAATTCATACAAAATACATCCTGCTCCAAAAAAAAGGAAATAAAAAAATTAAG
Source organism: Chiloscyllium punctatum (assembly GCF_047496795.1). Taxonomy (NCBI): domain Eukaryota; kingdom Metazoa; phylum Chordata; class Chondrichthyes; order Orectolobiformes; family Hemiscylliidae; genus Chiloscyllium; species Chiloscyllium punctatum. The sequence continues at coordinate 55,491,852 of NC_092764.1, read as the reverse complement.
ACATGCCACTATAGCTCACTTATAATCAGCTGGACCTGATCTTTTCCCTATTGACAACATTGCATTGTGATGCATTTTCAGGAACTAAACCTGTCAAAAAACAAACATCCCAAAATAGCACCATGTCACATTAAAGAACAGAACAATGCCTTTCATTACTTAGAAACCATAGTAGTTTTGGGAGTAAATCCAAAAGTAGAACACATTTCCTTTAATCGGAAAAGTGGAAAGAGGGTGCATAAAAAACAAAATTTCAGAGAGGTGTCACATTTGATTTGCGCTCAATCAAATTTTACTCAGCAACAGAAGACCCCAGTGAACAGGCAAGGTCAGTTTGACCTGAATTTGCAAAAGGAAAAGACAATGTTATCATTACTAAGTCACCACAAATCAAAATTGGTATAAGGTTACATAATCAAATTAGACTAGTTTAATGAAATCAGTGTTTCCGGTCAATATCTTTAAAAACGGACAGTTAATTCTATTTCGTTGTCCTGCACAGAATTTTAAAACAGTTCCACGTGTAAAGCAGACTGTATCAGGGAAGACTTAGAGTAGTGGCAGTGTTATTTGACTAGTAAACCGAAAGGCTCTGGGGACTCTGATTCAAATCCCATCATAGATGCTGTTGGAACTTATTACAACTTGAATGTATAAGTAATTCTGGAATTGAAACAGAAATCAGTAACAGGGACCATGAAGATTGTTTGTAAAAGAAACTCATCCAATTCATTAATGACATTTTGGAAGGGAGGTCTACTATCCATACATAACCTGGCTAACACTATAATCTACAGAGTAGCAATGAGATTGATTTTTAAATTGTTTTTTGAAATCATCTAGCAAACTATTCAGATTATAGCAAACTGCTGTAGAAATTTCAAAGGGATCAAGAAGTGCACTGTTCCAAATGGGTCAATACAGTAGCTGACCACCACCCTCGGTGACAATTAACAATGTGTAACAAATACTTGCCTTCCCAGGAATTTAAAAATAAATAAAATTTGACTAAAATTTTAATTTGCCACACCATGCAAAAGTATGAAAAGATGAATTGTGAAGAATGTAACAGATGAACGATGGTGTCAATATTGCAGTTTCCCATTTGTTCAAAGGGTTAAGAAACAAACAGTTTTATACAGCAACACTGTTGGTATCCTTCATTCAGGAGTTTAGTAACTTCCCTGGACACTTCCCCAGATGTCATAGAATCAGAGTTTGCCCATAGTATTAGGTAGAAACCATTCAGGCCAGTGAGGCTGCACGGACACTCCGAAGAGCATCCCACCCAGACCCACCCTATCCCCATAACCCTGCATTTGCCATGACAAATCCAACTAGCCTGTACATCCTGGTCACCATAGGGCAATTTAACATGGCCAATTCACCTAACCTCCACATCTTTAGACAGTGGGAGAAAATGAGCACATCCAAAAGGAAGCCCACAAAAAGGTGGGGAGAATGTGCAAACTCCAGACAGACTGTCACCCAGGACTTGCTGTAGGAGAATTTTGTATGAAGTAAATCATTATTTTTGTGGATGCAAGACCAAACATTCCCTAGGGTAGGATTAAAGCATTGTTCAAGAACTCTAGAATAACTCAAGTGTTTAATATTCAGGTTATTTCAGAAAGCATAATTAATTCTGCCATGAGGTCAGGATTGATACACAATAGGAAAATGGTCTTCTGCTAGATAGTCAAAACAGCTATTGATCAACAAGATTACATTAGGATAACAACAAGCAATTACTAGTAGATTTGGCAGCAGTTGAACAAAATTAAAGTAGTTACAGATTAATTAAGCTAAACAAAAATGTCTTCCTGGCTGAAAACACAAATATGTTGATACAGATCGGTTGTTTTAAAATGAAGTATTAAACAGCTTACTTGTAAATGCTAAGTAGCAAAAAAACTTCAGTGTTACATTTAAAAAGATATGCTGTTGAAGATTTTCATTTTGCACATCAGACAGGTGCAAGATTTCCCCTTAAAATGTGGTATTCTGTGAGAAATGGGGGCTGATTGGTTGCCAAACAGACCAACTATTGCCAAAGGGAACATATGAGATAATGGTTATCCCACAAGCTTTTGTTCAACTCAAATGGCCAAAATGCCTGGTCATGCTCCATTTACAGAGGACAGTGCCTTAAGAATTAATACATGTAGATTCTAGCAAGCAAATGAGCCACATTGCAAGCCTGACTGCTGATCTTAAATTAGTTCTTAGTATCATTCTTAACATTGATTTTCTGACAGCACAATCAAACAATCACCTCTATTGGGCACAGTTTTGCCAAACATAGGCTAGTTAGATTAGTGCTGTCATGAACAGATAAAGGGAGATGTTGTTTAGCAGCACCTTAACCAATCAGAATCCTTTTCTCTAATAAATTGCTATTTTCTGAAATTTGATATTCTTGCATCAGTCCTGATAAATAAGAGGTGAAAAACTTATAGCACTTATCACCACCCAACCCCTGCATCTCCACCGCACCCCCCCATGCAATGCTTGAGGCTTAGTCTTTTTAAAATTCTACAAATTTCATATACAGTTGAGTTTTAATTTATAAAACCAGTTTCTTTCCCAAGAGCTTTGTTGATTCACACTCACCACACCCCCCGCCCCAAAATTTAACAATGTAAATACAGAGTTGGTGCATCTTACAAGTAGGCTTGTTCCTAAAAACATTGGAAAATGCTTTGTTTCACAAGAAAGTCCTGCATGCATAAATTAGATTACATCATACAGCAAACATTTTGAACAATACCAGCATAAGAGCAATGAATTACTATTTCACTCCACCCCCTCTGCTCTCAACCACCAAGTGCAGGAATCCTTTCCAGTTCCTGTTTGATGGAATGTAGTTTGGTTACTGGCTACAGGATGACAATTCTCCCACAAACTATTTTATGCATGACAAAAGCACATACGTACATTCAAAATAATGGTATCTACTGTCACAACTGTGAAGTCACACTGGCCTGAAACTCATTGCTGTCAAACTGCATTCTGATGAAGGTGACTCCTGACTCAGTTGAACTTTACATTGAGGAACCTACTGTCTAAGATACTATTTTAAGAATACTGATGGAAGACAAGCTCATCAGATACTTAACAGGAAATATATAGCTGCATTCACTAGAGAAAAAAGAAAAAGGACCAAATTGAAAAAACAAGTTAGCCCCTCTCTCATTTAAACAGATAGCAAGAGATTAGTCAGGGTTGAGGGAGGACATTGCAAATGTACTTGTCTAGAATTAAAACAAAGATGGAGTTAGACTGACAACTGATGTAGTGTCCTAAACTTGAATTGAGTGATGAGTATTAATAGACAATTGTGTTAAATGAGAGCTATCACATCTCAGTAAATTGATCTCTTTACTTGTACTGTTCAAATTTGAAGAAAAACTGATTGCAATATGGTGTGTTTGTTTTTGCCACATGTTGATTCCCATGTTATATGTCTTCATAAATTTTCAATTTAGGATTGAAAATAGAAGTATCTATCCCTATGATCTCAATAAAACAAAACCAGAGCATTGTACACAATTATCCATTCATGAAAGCTTCACAGACACCAGAGATAAATCTTATAACTTTTACTTCCACTCTCCAGCCCATGCAAGTTATCTTACACTTTACCACCATATACTTCAGACTACTTTTACACCAGAATTTTTGTCAGCCAGCCAGCATAAATGCTCCCATCTTTCTTTTGTGGGGGTTGGGTCAGTAAGAGGAATTAGCAATATACAAGATTATCATACAGCCTGCTTTTGAAAACCAATTTCGTATTTTTACAAAGCAAAAAAAAAGCTTTAAACCACATTAATTTAAAGCAAATAGCTTTAAATAGTTTATACAAGACAATGCCAATCAGAAGCAGACAATTTCAATAAGATAGTTAAGTGATCAACAAGACAAATCTTCAGTGGTGGTAATGCAGTTTATTTTTGAAGCAAAAATTACAAGTGTGATTTCACTCAAATTTTCACAAAGCCTGCTTATAGGTATTTTTATTTTCCCGTGAGTATTGATGGGTTTAAAAAGCAAATTCCAAAGTTTTCCAATAAAATTATTGGTTCCGCTTATAACCAGCAAGAATTAGCCATCTGAATGTGGCAGCAAGTAATTCTAAACAGGACATCACTATTTATTGGTCGCCAGCTACCAATTTGATTAATTCAACTTATACTAACCATTAGGCTCTGTAGATTGCCTATGAAGCATCACTGTCAATCCATTTTGCATAAAGTACCAAAACTTCTGTTTAGCAGTGGTATCTTCTTTCATTTGGTGTATATCAATCTGGGCAAGGTATTGACATCTTACATTAATCTGAAATTCTCATTGTCTGGTCATTAATCAAAGTGTTAAAATCAACAAACTGCGTCCAGAGATCACAAGTGAACTTTACTAATTATATAACAATGAGAAATAGGTTCCATTGCTTTATCACTCAACCCAAGTTCTGCAGTGCCTCTGCCAAAACTGTCACCAAAATGTGATGCTATTACCTCAATGACCATATCCCCACTTTCCAGTACTCCTGAAAAATAGAATACTAGTCAATTATACTAATTGCTTGTACCTATAATATTGAGTTGCCAAAAGAATCAACTTGTTGTTTCCTTACAAGGTGAAAGATATGGTGCTGAGAAAGCACAGCTGGTCAGGCAGCATCCAAGGAACAGGAGAATCGATACTGAGCATAAGCCCTTCATCAGGAAATCACCCAAGAATGCAGAATGTCAAATCTCACCTAAAAATGATTACAACTGAAACATAGATTTAATTTCTACAGTGCAAACTTTCAACATTCTGAATGCCCAGTAACTGAACATAGTATGTTTAGGCTAATCCAGTTGGAGAAACCTACTTTCGTTAAAAAAATGTGGCAAGCTTTCATCACCCAAAATGGTAGTTTATACTTTAGTGTTCAATTCTGATGAGGTCAGAAGTCAAAACCAGGTTATAGAGCTAGGCAGTGCTTAGAGTGGTGACGTAGATGTGTCCATGTTGGACTGGGGTGGACGTGGTTAGAGGTCACATGGCACCAGGTTTAGTCAGACAGGTTTATTTGAAATCAAGAAGGAGCATCACTCCGAAAGCATCAGGTGACATCAAGTTTATGCAGACATGCAAGAAAGCAAAGAAGATCTCAAAAGCGTTATAGATCACGTCATTCAAGTTGACCTGCTGCTACACACTGACTACACAGAGACTTTGCTGTCGCACCTTTCAAATCACAATATTCTTGTATACTAGCACAGATGCTGCAACCTTCAAATTGAGATAGATGTTGTCAGCTTGTGCCCAGGGTACAGCAGACTAGCTATGAGACACCTGTCAAGCAAATGAAGCAATAGAACTATATCACCTACATGCACACAAGGATGGGAAATTGCAGAAATTTGGCATCACCATCAGCAGTAACCAAGCCTCCAAAGTACCACTGTTGAAACTCGTACCACCACAGAAATCCATACTCAACTTATCTGACCACACCTTTCAGCCAGATGAAATAAAAGTTCCAGCCAAGGGCTCAATTGTTTGCCCCACTATCAAAATGGACCTCACTGGTCTTGTGGCAGATAGAGGAACTCATCAGATAAATAAGGGTCCAGGAATTGTTCCACAAGCCAAGGTGTCAATAGTGAGCCCAATGAGACAACCAATGATCCAGAACAGTCGACAGATATCCATAGCACAGTGACCAAAGTCCAGTCAAATTGGACCACTCCACAAGGCTGCTGCCCTAGACTTGACATGTCTGCTCAAGCCATCAGGAGATGCATTAATGCTAGATTCATCAGCGGTGCTCACAATATAGCATAGAACTTCACCCAAGCACAAAGCAACAGCATCCAGGGTCTCAAGACCAACTGCAGCATAATCAAACCAGCAGACAAAGGAGGAGCCATCGTCATAGAGAACAGAATTGATTGCTGCAAAGAACAACTGAACAATTAGGAACACTAGATAAAGTACCTGCTGATCAGACCAAAGAACACTTCACCTAACAAAAGGGACAATACTCAAAGCTTGTGATTTCAAATAAACCTGTTGGACTATAACCTGGTTTAGTGTACCTTCAAACCTTGTCCACCCAGTCCAACACCAACATGTCCACATCACACTGCCAAGCACAGTGCAGTGGACTCACTTTGGTGTGGCAACCTCTGCCACATATAGAGGAATATAGTGTGTTTAGAAGATGCATGATTCACCAGTTCCTTTCTCTAGGTTCCCTTCTCAGCCAGCTGGGCTTTGGATCTTTGCTAATACTGACAGTCAGTAACCACCTCTCAGTTGTCAGTGTCAGTGTTAGCATCCAGCATCTTCACACCTCGCAGGCTAGTGTCTTTGTAGCAGAGTTACAGGTGCCTGAAAGATCTGACCCAAATCAGTTCACCATGTAGATCTTTGACTATATGGCCATAATCTATTCAATGATTATGACTGGGACAGTGCAGACATGTTAGTTTAACAATAAGTGTTGTGGAAGCATTTTGTTATATTGTGTAATGGTTAGTGATGGTAGAGGCTCCAACTTTACTTCTACACCTTCCAAACACCCATACCTCTGCTACAAAGACACTGGCATGTGAGATATGACTTGACCAGGAATCTCTTCCTTCCGTCCTCCAAATCCCTACCAGTTGCCATTGGCATATGCTGGAAAGACTTGTAGGTTGGTTTTCAACCTGTTCAGCTGCATTATATGTTGGCCATTGAGTCTTAAGATGGGAATTGAACACTTAAGCTTCTGGCTCAGAGGCAGGGCTACTAATCACTGAAGCACAAGACCCCCTCAGCAGTAAGTATCCTTATAGAATTAACACAACAGGACCGGAGAGTTGGTGACCTTGTTTTGTCAAGAGATGGCAAGGATGTCAGAGATCGAAGATGGAAACCAAATACAGTTTTCTCTTGTCCAGCTCAGGGGAGACCAGGACAATGATTATCAGCACCATATAATTGCCGTGAACTGGTGTTGCACAGATCTCTTCAAAATTATCCTACAGGATTAAAAACGGTACTATAAAATAGTCACAGTCTCATCTCATTTTTTCTGAGAATCTCTCATAGATAAGATCCAATGTCTTTTTTTACTTACCTTCTAAAATGCAAAATTGGCACCATACCTCAATACGCTCTACGAATCTTGCACGGTCAATTCCAAGACCTGCCCTATAATACCTTGGGACATCTTAAAATGAATCTGAAGCAGGATTTTAAATTTAAAAACTGTTAATGTTACACAATATCATTGGGATCCTGGCTAGCCTCCACAATAGGTATGACAACCAAAGACCTATACCATCTCGAGTGTCACGTCAACAAGCAGCATTCAAACAAACATCGCTATAGCAAAAGTAAATTGGAGAGAATACAACATGAGCAAAGTCACCCAAATCTATTTGTCCAAAAGTCTCTGGAACCCAACTCTTAGTCAAAAGTTCCAGGTGTTAAAAGCATATTCACTTCCATTTAGCTTCAGTGTTTCCACTGGGGAGACAGGCCGCCTACTTTCAGGGAACACCTCTGGGGGGACACCTGCACCAACCAACCCAACCGCCCTGTGGCAGGACACTAACTCCCCCTCCCACTCCGCTAAAGGACATGGAGGTCCTTGGCCTCCTCCATCGCCAGACCATGGCAACACGACGCCTGGAGGAAGGGCACCTCATCTTCTGCCTAGGAACCCCTCTAACCACAAGGGCTGAATGCAGATTTCTCCAGCTTACTCATTTCCCCTCCCCCCACCTTTTCTCAGTCCCAACCCTCGAACTCAGCACCGCCTTCTTGAGCTGCAATCTTCTTCCCGACCTCTCCGCCCCCACCCCCTCTCTGGCCTATCACCCTCACCTTAACCTCTTTCCACCTATTGCATTCCCAATGCCCCTCCCCCTAGTCCCTCCTCTCTACTAATTAATCTTAGCCTGCTAGGCACATCTTCCTCATTCCTGAAGAAGGGTTTATGCCCGAAATGTCGATTCTCCTTCTCAATTGATGCTGCCTGACCTACTGCGCTTTTCCAGCAACACATTTTTCAGCTCTCTCCTAACTTAGGAGTTAGTCAACTTTGCAAAACAATTCAAGAACAGCTACAATTGGTTCAAATACTAAAGCAAAATTCATCTGGGATTTACAGATACACTTAATGTCTCCAATTAAATTTGCGCCAGTAAGATTACTGCTAATCTGTACAATACCACCATTTGACTATTTTATACCCCTCAATGTCAATTAACTTGCATCTGTACATATGCTTTCAGAGGAATAAATTCCAAAATTTCCACTCCCCCCTGTGAAGATTGCTTCCTAGTTTTTAAATATTCAAAGTCTATTTAAGATTGTGCCCTCATCTGCTGGAATTAAGAAAATACTTTCCCCATAACTAAATGCCTTCATGATTTTAAACACCCCAAGTCTTCTTCACTTAATTATTTCAAAATCAATATAATACAAGCTGCTCTTGTATAATTGGTGATTATGAGCTGTATCCACTTCAATACTTTTGTTTCCCAAAACTGGATGCAAACCAAGGCAGTGAAAGCTAGTGGCTCTGAAATCTAGTTCCTCAATTTCAGAATCCAGCCTAACTTGGCATTATCTAGAAGTTTGGGTCAAACTTTACTACTTAAATCCTTTTTTTTTTTAAAATTTCCACCATCATAGAAGACAACTCCATTACACAGATTTTTTTGTTTTAAAAAGCACTTGTACTGCAGCTTTGAGACATATCTGGAACTTCCTTGATCCACTTGCACTTTGCTTCTCTACAGTTCTTAATACTTAAATTTGTCAGAATCAAATTAAATGACCTTAGATGGTGTTCAATATGGTGGAATGAAGTGCATGTTCTATTACTTCCTGTTCCCATCTACAGAACTTATTGTTCCTTCTCACTTTAGATGTTATCTCTACTCTTTCATACAGATCATGAACATGTAAGAAAAATTCCTAGTCAAATATCTGAACCCCTCTAATAATTCCTAAACCAGGTCAAGATTACTTTATATGAGGTTGAACAAAAATTGGAAATTTTTTATCAAAAAAAAAGTGAGTTTGATAAAGTGCATATAGATAACATCTGTTACCACAGCCCTATCCATTGCACAAAACCATCTTTAAAAAAAAGATTAAGACAGACTGCACTTTGATATTAAGGACAGTTCAAGTACAAGCTGCTTTTATTTGATAAAAGCAGAATACTATTTTATATTTACAATATCTGCAAAATCAAAGAAAATACTGCAGAAACTCAGCAGGTCTGGCAACATCTGTTGAGAGAGCAAGAAAGAGTCAGAGTCCAGATTGGTATGACATCTTCTGGGTAACACCACCATTTAAAATTGTGAAAATTTGGGAAGATATTACCTTGGTAGCCAAATTTGAAAGTGAAATCTGTGCTAATCTTTCCAGAATGCACCCTCCTTGATTCACTTCATTTCCCTTAAGCTCAAGTCAACAATTTAGTCCAAGAATGGAAAGGTTCTCAAGAGTCATCATGCTTGAAACATTAATTCTGCTTTTCTGTACAGATGCTACCAGACCAGAGTTTCTCCAGCACTTTAATTTGTTTTGCTTTCATTTAGCAAAGTTAATTAAAACATGTCTCCCAAAAAAAGTTCTCAGTTAAGTGCTAGCAGATAGACTGCAAATTTACCTAAAAAAATGGTTTGTCTACATAAACACCGTCTACACCACAATCCAGTAACATCAACACAATTTAGTATAAAAGCAGCTCATCAGCCACAAAACTACCAATACTACTAAACCAGAAACTAAGCCTGATCAGTACCAAAAGGACAGACTTGTGTGAGGGGATACGCACATTGAAACAGAAGCCTTAAATATAGGTTTTCCACATGGATTTTAAGTGACTGAACATACTTTGTGATCACCCACATTTAGCAATGTGGACAATTATTGATAGTGAAGTTTCTCCCCCTCCATCATCCTATCAAAACTGATCCAGTGCCCATTTGTTCAAATCCATTCAAAATATTTCATAGCTGTGTTGAAATATTTGCAATTACAAAATAAACCGAAGACCATGGATTGCTTTTTAGGCAGAATTTAACCTTCATGTTGCAACTCAGAAGGTAGCTCACACAAACTGACCTGGCATAATATTGCACAGTACTCAAGTCAGCTACTGCCCATAAAGCAGCAAAACAAATAATTCTAAAAAGACAGAATGACATAACCCAAGAGCAATTAAGTACAGATATACTCATTAGGAGAGAGTCAATATTTATCCACTCAAGTTTACATAAATTGGCATCTACCCAAGAAATGCCATCATTTTGTGGGAAATGCAAAGTAGGAATGCTACATTAAAATACCAATAGATGCCTCAATGAGTTTATTCTGAATAACTGGACCAGATAAACCAAAATAAAAGGCCCAATTCAATTGAATACAAAGCAAAATATCTCACCGATGTTGGGAATACAAAATGGAAACCCGACAAAGACCGTTATTGTTACAGATATTCAAATAGTTTATTTGCACTTTTTCCTAACGTGCACCAATTTCACCAGACTGCCTACCTAATTAGATAATTAAAATCCCAGCAGTTTTAGTGTGTTGTGACTCACATCATAAGTATCACATGATTATGTACTTACGGGGTAGTATTGACATGGACAGTTTAATTATGCAGTATATTTAAACATATACGACCACCAAATGTACAAAGCTTTGGCAAGGATTGAAAAATATGCATGACAAAGGATTTACATTGTGGAACACAATCTCATTGACAGGTTTACAAACCCCAATAAACCTCTAAATCCAGCAAAGGCCTATTTACTGGCACAGTAATTTCCCATGTTCAAAACTGGCAAAATTAAAACTTCACCAGACCTGTAAGCATCTCTCTTGCAAATATCACTTACATAAGTTTCATTGATAATCAAAAAGATAATTTGTCAGTTAAAAAGTGACTGATTCATTAGTAGACATATGTGCAGTCTTGGAATCAATCTACACCAAACGTATCAATATCAATCATAATTTGGATTCATAACTCATTCTTCAGGACGAAGTAATGCTGTCCTCAGCAAAGATAGCCAGAGAAACTGTTGCAGCCTTAACTTGGTAGAGAATATAGATGGTTTGATCAGCTGATCAGTAGCAAATTGAATTCAATCTAAATAAGTGAGAGGTGATGCACCTGAGCAGAACAAACAAGGCAAGGAAATAGATGAATAGCAGGACCTTGGGAGGCAAAGGATCAGAGGGACCTGGGTATGCATGTCCTTTTATCTTAAGGGACTGATGGACATGTAGATAAAGTGGTTATGATTGTATATGGGATGCTCGCTGAGGTTTAAGAGCAAGGAGGATATGTTGGAACTGTTCATAAGATATTCGTTAGGCTACAGCTAGAGTAGAGTAGAGTAGAGTATTGTGTGCAATTCTGGAATCCACATTGGAGGAGAGATGTGATTGCATTGGGAAAAAAAAAGGGTGTAGAGGAGATTTACCAGGAGGTTGCCTGGGCTGGAGTGTTTAGTTATGAGGAAAGATTGGATAGACTGGGATCAGTCTTTTGGGAGGAGATCAAGGGGAGACGGAGATGTATAAAATTATGACAGTAGACATGAAGGAACGTTCCTCTTCAGAAGAGGAATCAGTTACTAGGATCATAGATTTAAGGAAAGGGACATGAGGTTTAGAGGGGTTGACAGGAGTCATCGTTTGCACCCAAAGGTTGGTGGGAATCTGGAACTCACTGCTTGTAAAATCAACAGAGGCAGAAAGCCTTATATATTTTAGTATTTAAGCGTACACTTGTTATGCCAAGGCATACAAGGTTTGGGCCAAGTGCTGTAAAATGGGATTAGAATAGTTAGATGGTTGAATTTTCGCCAATCAAAAACAATGAGCCGAAGAGCCTTTTTCTGTGCTGACTTCTGACTCAGCTGTACTCAAAAGCAAATTTGCTGACCATTCTTTATGAACACATCACTGATACCAAAGCACTTGCGTGACAGAACTACCCATTTTAAAAAGGTCAGAGGTGACATGCTGGTGTCTCTGCATCAGCAAACATTCAGGCACTAGGTCAACTCCATCTATAAAAAGAAAACTGCTTCTTGACCAAAATGCACAGCACTTCATATAAATTAAACTTATTTACCCAAGCAGAACTTGCATCACGTTACATTTTCTAATGTTTTTTAAAAACAGAAAAACATCCTATTGCATTGGTCACAAAAGCACCAACCTATACATTTGAGTCCCAGTGACTCCACCCAATGTAGTGTCCCTCCAGAAAATTTTCCAACTTGTTATAATATCTCAAACTATGCTAAATATTTGTAAAGTTTACACATTAGCTTTTGCAAAATATTTGGGGGGGGGGGGGGGGGGGGGGGAAAGAGGTGGAGCAGGAGAAGAGCACTAATATATCATTTTGTCTACCTAGTAGAATAACTCTTTTACTACACGCGTAATAAGAAAACACCTGCACCTTGTTCTGCATTTTCACTGATGGATAGAAAATTCTTACAATCTAAGATAGTAGAAACCAAAATCAATTTTAAAAAAGTTAACTCAGCAAATACTTGTATGCGGTTTTGGAATTGGTAAGGTCTTTATATCAGTATTGCTCGAATATATCCAAGCATTTAGAGTCAGATGTACAGCATGGAAACAGACCTTTTAGTCCAATTTGTCTATGCCAATCAGATATCCCAAGTTAAATCTAGTCCCATTTGTCCCATATCCTTCTAAACCCCTTCCTATTCATGTACCCATCCAAATGCCTTCTAAATGTCGTAATCTTACCAGCCTCCACCACTTCCTCTGGAAGCTCATTCCATACACGCACCACCCTGTGTGAAAACACTGCCCCTTAGGTCCTTTATAAATCGTTTCCCCCCTCACCTTAAACCTATGCTCTCTAGTTCTGGATTGCCATCCTCCAGGGAAGGGACTTGTCTATGTACCCTATCCATACCCCTCATGATTTTATAAACCTCTAAGGTCAGTTGCAGCCTATGATGCTCCAGGGAAAACAACCCCAGCCTATTCAGCCAGTAAACTTTGTTTGGACCCTTTCAAGTTTCATTAGGTTACATTACAGTGTGGAAACAGGCCCTTCGGCCCAACAAGTCCACACCAACCCGCAGAAGCGCAACCCACCCATATCCCTACATTTACCCCTTACCTAACACCACGGGCAATTTAGCATGGCCAATTCACCTGACCTGCACATCTTTGGACTGTGGGAGGAAACCGGAGCACCCGGAGGAAACCCACGCAGACATGGGGAGAACGTGCAAACCCCACACAGTCAGTCGCCTGAGGCGGGAATTGAACCAGGGTTTCCGTCCACTGTGCCGACACAACATCCTTCCTCTGAGAGGCACAAAGACACCAAAACTGCACACAAGATTCCAAAGTCGCCTAACCAATGTCCTAAACAGCTGCTTTAAAAACTCTTCAATATATGCCACCGCATTCTCGAATCTTAGCAGTAAGCCATTTGATTACCTACCAGAAAAACACTGAACAAACATGTCTCAAAAAAAAACTTTAAAGCAATCAAAATGTTACCAATTCAAAATAAAAGGGCTAACTCAGAGACTGCATCAAACCCAATAAATTTCAGAAAATTTATATTTAAATCAGATAGACATAAATGCTATTGGAACGTGGCTCAGCAATCCCAAACAGAGGTCACATTTTGCAAAAGCTAAGCCAACTACAGTGAGGCTTTATATATGCCAAGTGTAGAAACTTCACTGGAGCATATCAAACAAAAAGTTGACATTCTTCCCACTTATGTGACAGTTAGGGATACACAAGCAAAATATTGATCAGAGGTAGATTTTAAAAAGGAGAACCTCAAAAGGAAAAAAGGTACATTTGAAAAATTGATTGTCTGTTAAGCTTAACAGAATCAATTTTTCAAATGTATAATTTCAGTTACATCACACTGCAAATTTTTGCTATAAATTCTGTGTTACGATTGAGCCCTCCACAATCACCTGATGAAGGAGCGTTGCTCCAAAAGCTAGTGTGCTTCCAATTAAACCTGTTGGACTATAACCTGGTGTTGTGATTTTTAACTCTTCATAAGATAAGCCCTGCAGTCCAGGCAGCATCCTGGTAAACCTCCTCTGAACAGTCTCCAAATCATCCACATCTTTCCAATAATAGGGCGACCAGAACTGGATGCAGTATTCAAAGTGCGGTCTAACCAAAGTTTTATAGAACTGCAACAAGATCTCACGACTCTTAAACTCAATCCCCTTTTTAATGAAAGCCAAAAACACCACATGCTTTCTTAACAACCCTGTCCACTTGGGTGGCCATTTTAAGGGATCTATGTACCTGCACACTGCCATGAATCCTATCCTTAATCCTGTACTCAGCTTTCAAATGCATCACCTCACATTTATCCAGGTTGAACTCCATCTGCCACCTCAGCCCATCTCTGCATCCTGTCAATGTCCCGCTGCAGCCTACAACAGCCCTCTATGCGGTCAACAACACCTCCAACCTTTGTGTCATCTGCAAACTTGCTGATCCATCCTTCAATCCCTTCATCCAAGTCATTAATAAAAGTTACAAACAGTAGAGGCCCAAGGACAGAGCCCTGTTGGACACCACTCACCAGACTTCCAGGCAGAATATTTTCCTTCTACTACCACTTGCTGTGTTCTGTTGGCCAGCCAATTCTGTATCCAGACAGCTAAGTTCCCTTGTATCCCATTCTTCCTGACCTTCTGAATGAGCCTACCATGGGGAACCTTATCAAATGCCTTGCTGAAGTAGACCAGATCAGGTAAACATGGCAGTTTCCTTCCCTAAGGGACACCAGTGAACCAGATGGTGTTGTCCAAGTCAATAGCTTCATAGTCATTTTGTTTTAAATTTCATTGAACTCAAAGTCCACCACCTGGATTTGAACCCAGGTCCCCAGAATATTACCTTGGTCTCTGGATTAAGAGTCCAACGATAATACCAGTAGACCATTACCTCCCCCATCAAGAGACCAAATTTGCAGTGTGTCTCAGGCTGGAGAAGATTTCAAAAATAGGGAGCAGAGATTTTGTAGAGACTTAAATTTTAAACATTCTCAACCTTTAACATTGCTCAGCAGGGAGCCACTGTAGGTCACCAAACAGGGGTGATGGGTGAATAGGACTTGGTGAGTGTTAGGGCACAGACACTTTTACAAAAGATTTAACACAAGACTGGCTAGGAATGAGTGGAATAATCATGTCTAGAGGTAAGGTGACACATGAATAAAGGATTCATAAGTCAAGGAGCTGAAATGATGTTTTTGGCACTGGTACATAAGTGCAAATAAGTAATCTTAACATATGGCACAAATAAGTGTTTAGAAACTCATTTCAGGTCAGATATGAAAAGATTATAACATTCTGATTCAGCTTCAGACTGTTTCTAGCAAGAGGAATGGAACCAGTGACTAGCAAAAGAATTTATGGTTGAGATATGATGGAGAGGCAATAGCTTCAATCTCACCAATATTTAGTTGGAGAACATTTCAGTTCCCTCAGTAAAAGATAGTGGAAAGACCAGAGCCAGTATGAGGTACAGATAGATGATAACACCAAGGGATGAGAAAGAGGTGGTACCAATGAAAGACCCCTGGTAAAAATCAGGAGGTGGAATTGGAGTAACTGTTCTGGATACAGATAAATACAAAGCACAAGTGTGCTTGTGGTGCAGTGGTAGTGTCCCTACTTGAGGCAGGAGGCCTGAGTTCAGGTCTCAACTGCACCACAGGGGTGTAATAGTACCTCTGGACAGGATTAAATTGAAATGAAAAGCATCAAGATGACAGTAGAAGCATTGGAGGACAGTAGTATGGATTTGGTTCAGTGAATTATGTTAAAGAGTGTAGACAGATCAGGAAAATTGCAAAGAAGAGCTTAACTTTTGACAATCTTACTAGCTGTCACGTGCCATGTTGAAAGGCCTCATCTGAGTACTATGACAAGGTTAGAAACCTAAATCAGAAGGATTCAACTTGGGAGTCCAGGAACAAAAATTTGATATGTTCAAGGACACAAAAGGAATGAAAAAGGTTGGAAATGGAGATATTATCTGCAATGTTTAAAGGGGCCAGAGGGGTTTTTCTTTCAAGAAAAGTGACTGCCACATTTGTAGGAATGCACAGGACAACATCCAGGAAGAACATATGGTTGGTTCTCATCTCATCAGATATTGCCAAGGGAAGTTGAGTAGTTAAAAGATTATTGGGAAGGGAATCAAGTGAAAAATGTAAATTTCATAAGAAAGTAAGCTGCGAGGCAACATTAAAAAAGGGAATTATGAGAAAAACCTTAAGCCAGACATTTAGACTAGTGGGCTAGGGAAAGAAAAATAGCCACACACCCAATTGATCAAATAGTTTCAAATTTTGTGACAACAAATTCTATGAGCTGCTCATATTTAGAGGGGAGGAAGAAGTTGCAAGTTACTTGTATTCCAAGATGGTTCTGGAATATTAAGCAGTTAAGTTTGAGAGCAGCATTTATTAGTGCTGAATGTAGTCTAGCCAGATTAACCAGAATTGAATGGCCAAAACATTCAGCAACCTTATCCTTTCAACTCTAATCTTAAATGGTGTGATGAAAGCAGTACCTAGGGAGCAATCAGTGAGCGTTTTCATGGGGATGAGGTGATTGAAGGTGGAGGCAAGGAAATGTTGAGCAAAACAGTACAGGTGGAGGGCTTAAAGCTAGAAATGTAAATGTTTTCAAAAATTACTTGTAGGTCACATAGGAAAGTAAGGTAGGAGAGGAAAGGAAGGGAGTAAGGAAAAAGCTAGAAAGAGGAAGTGCTCAGAAATGGGCTTATCAATGATTGGAGAATCAAGGTCAGGTAAGGTAACATGATCAAAAAGCTAGTTGATGTTGCTTGTTAAGCTTAAGATTAAGGAAGGATTGAAGATCAGTAAACGTAAGAGAGCGCGTGACAGCAAGAGAGAGGATAGTAAATTGAGATGAAGGTTGAACTCACTAGAATGATGTTCCTGCAGGTGAGGAAGGAAAGTGATAGTACTTCAATAATTTTATTAAATATACACTTGGGTAGATATTAGGGAATGAGATCTTCAGGCAAGGAGGATAGTAAAAGTGAGATATTCAAATGATGCACTTGAAGTGATGGGAAGGACGCATCAATAGACCAAGGGAAGAGTTGGTGTTAAAGGCACACTGCCACTGCAATAATCTGGATGGTACGAATGATGGAAACTTCAGCCATGAGATAGCTTCACAAAGCAGCAAGTATCATCATTCCTCAGTCAGGTTTCCATCAGGGTGATGTTAGTGCAATCATCCACAACATGCTTAAAAGGTGGAAATAGCCTTGTTCACACATAAATGGACATTGGAGAGACAA
The DNA here is from genome assembly GCF_047496795.1 of Chiloscyllium punctatum. NCBI lineage: Eukaryota > Metazoa > Chordata > Chondrichthyes > Orectolobiformes > Hemiscylliidae > Chiloscyllium > Chiloscyllium punctatum. Next base: position 55,474,443 of record NC_092764.1, on the reverse strand, counting down.
GGAGAGGATTGGTGAGGTTTGATCCACAGTCTGAGTCCACACAGCCAATGCTGGGATGTTTGGATTAGACATGGACAGACTAGATGTAGGGAAAGTAGTCCCAGCAGGTGTGCTGTGCAGTGAAGTGAAGAACAGTAAATACCTTCTGCAAAAGTTAAATCTTTGAAATCTCTTCCATCAAAACAATTGTTAATGCTTGAGCTATTAAGTACTTTAATTACGAGTTATGAAACCCCTCCAACCTGCAGCTTAATTCTTTCCAAAGGATTGTTAACTCAATTTACATATATTAAGACACTATCATTTTGACAACAGAAAGTCAACTAGAGGTATAAATGTTTGCTTTTAATGGAATTGAAAGTGCATTTCAGAACGTTGCCTCAGGATGACTGAATAACAAATATCTAACTGGATGATTAAATAAATGTACTGAGTACAACATATTTTAATCGTTGAATCTAAAGCCATTCACAATTCACCAGAGAAGTCACGGCATACTGTTACTCAAATTACAGTAGGTAGTCAAAGAATGACTTTGCTTTGCACATGAACTTCTCATGTATGGTATTTGAAATTGTAATGCATTGTTAAAGCATTTGTGAGGCCTTCAGACTTTCCTCTGCTGTTTGGATCAGTAGTTGACGATGTAATCAAAAGGTACTTGAAAGCAACAGACCCCAACATTTTGTTTCCAGCTTTTAAATAAGAGAGTTGGGACATTAAAAGCTTATTGCTGCAAGCGTTATAGCTTATACTGATACCTATAAACCATCCACTCTGCAGAGTTCAGTGAACAAGGGGACGGTTTAGAATCACATCAGCATATTGCAAATGTTAGAATCCTAGAAGACTAATAAACTGTCAAAGTGGGGTGCACATTTGGTCAATTTTATTCAAATACCCATGGGATAGCTTTGTAGCAGCCTAAAGCATTTTGTTTGAATGCCCTCCCTTTCCTAGGAACCCTGCAGTGAGAAATTACCATTAGCTTCAAAAGTAATATTTTAAGTTACTAAAATGTAATCAATGATTTGTATAGGGAACTGGAAATTTAATTCATTTCTCCTAAAATCTGTTTTTTTTTAAAAACTGTTTATTTTTATCCCCAATCAGACAGTGGTAACAGTGAGTCACCGTCTTATTTGCGCTAAATATAAATTCAGGCAAGGTGAATAATGGATAAATCTTTGGATAAAAATAGCACTTTCGTCGAAAGAGACTGCACACTACTTTTATGCCTAGTACTTTCAAATCAGGATTCCGTGCATGGCCAAGGCCTTTTACAACCACAGAAATAAAGCCTTTTATAATCCTAATCTAGGCTATATAAAACGAGAAGTGATTGAAGCAGATTTACACTGTTTTCAATAGTTTAACTCACTACCAAATTCCGCTTTACTCTCGCCATGCATCTCAAAATCAAAATCCCTTTCGAGGGAAAAAAACATCTTCGACGACCAAAGGTTGCAATAAAAAGGATGCCGTTTAGCAGGTGTTGGACTTACCTCGTCTCTGAATGATGACTCGCAGTAGAGGATTGGCAGATGAGAGCGCTTTGTGGTAATTGTCATCGTTGTTGATGGGCAACAAATCCCCGTGGATATCGGTGTATCCCAACAACACGTCCACGCAGGGGATCTGATGGACGGCTTGAATCAGCTGGTAAAATTCCTGGAAACCACCTACACTTGAACGTTTTAGAGCAAATCTTCTAAATTCAGCATCGAACTGCGAAAGAGAGAAAATGAGGGGGAAAAAATAGGGTTGCAGCACCTACACGTTTAAGTTCATTAATTCCCAGTTTTCTAATTTAATGAGATGAACACATTTTTCCAATTTGTTAATGGTAACATCGCTCTCGCAAGCGAAGCCCTGCCTTTCAACTCTTCGCAACACGCAGTGTTAAATATGGCTCCAATATTGCGATCATAATTCACATTATGGGATGGTGAGAAACTAGCACCATCACTCAAAGTGTGTCGATGGAGGAAGCAAGAATAAACAAGAGCAGCTGCAACATTAACTGTCAGATCCAGAACAATTACAAGCGTCTTTCCTTCCCCCGCGAAAGAAGGTAAGGTTTGTTTACATTAATAGCGGATCAATTCACTCCCAGGAGAAGCACGTCTTAAGTAACCGTAGTCCATCCGCTGTTGTGAACATAACACCAGACCCTCTGGAAAACACCCAGAAGGCAGCGATCAACCAAGCTAAGACCCTTTATTTTGCATTCTTACAGAAGATCTACCACCTTAAATCACCGGCAAAAAAAAGCAAAATCCCACTGTACCACAGACTTTGATATATGAAGCCAGTTTTGCGTGGAGAGAAATATTGCTTTCACAAAATGAATCAATAACTGTGCAGATATCTACCTTGCTTTTCACCTCAATAATATTATCCACAGTTCTAGCAGGCGTCCTGTGGTGTTTGGACATGGTCTCCCTGCGTTGTCCGCAGTCGTTCTTAACCATATACTGATGAGACTCCGCTGCAGGTAGCTGCACTCTTACCGTATACAACTAGCTTCTGCGAGAATACCCACTGGCCTGGCTCGACGTCACCACGCGATGTTGGCTCCCGCCTCCTCAAATTCATGAATGGCTGCTTGAGGGGATCGGGGCGTGGCCGGCACAGGTATCGTTATGACGTCATCTGGAATGTTACCGTGAAGTAACGATGGCAACACTAGAACGCGATCGAAATTTGCACCATTTCAAGAGAATGGTTCTCAGACACTCCGTCCAAACCACTTTACAAACGCTGTAAATAATGATTAGGTTTATATGAAATATCGAGTGTTGCCATATTTGTGCAAAGCAAGATCCCGCAACTAGTAGTGTGAATGAACACAATCTAATTTTGGTGACACTTCACAGATACATCGCTTCAGTTTCACTGAAGTGGCAACTAAGTAGAAATTATGACAGCAGAAAGCAACTAATTAACAAGAACAACCAAAAGCAGAAATTGGTGGACAAACTAAACAGGTTTAGCCTGCTGTGAAGGGAAATTGTTAACGTTTCGAGGCAAGTGGCCCTTCAGAACTGACAGCAACTACAAAAACGCGACACCAACTTATCCCGATGATGGGACGTTTGGGGGCTGGAGTGAACGTGAGTGAACAGATGAAGAGGGAGCCCAGAGAGAGAAAAAGGTAGGCACTCAAAGGGATTGTTGAAGGTAAACCAGGGAAGAAAAGAAGCAGGATGTGGTGGCACTGGAGGCAGTTCAGAGCAGGTTCACCAGGTTAAATTCCCGGGAAGAAAGGGCTGTCGTACGTGGAACGGTTGAATAGCTGGGGCTTGTACTTGCTGGAGTTCAGATGGAGGGAGACGGGGAATCTGATTGAGGTATACAAAATGCTAAAGGGGGATTGATAAGGTGGAGTTGAAAAAGAGGAGGAGAAACGTCTTCTCTCAGAGGGTTGTGAGTTTATGAAACTCCCTGTCCCAGAATGCAATGCAGAATCAATCAACATGTTCAAGAAAGAAATAGATATGTTTATGATGAAAAGTGGGATAGACGGCTGTGGGGAGCAGGTGGGAAAGTGGAATTGAAACCAGAATGCCATCAACCATGATTATGTTACATGGTGGAGTGGGCTCAAAGGGCTGAATTACCTACTCCTGCTCCTAATTCCTATGTTCCTATTATAATGGGGACTGTGAGTAGTTTCAAGTGGGTTGGTTGTGTTGAAAGCAACCTATTTCATTTCAGGACCTGTCTGTGTGTTGGGGGTAGGGGTGGTGGGGGGGTTGACTACGTATATTTATGCTCTAAAATTGTTAAACTTGATGTTGATTCCTGAAGGCTGTAAGGCACCCAAAAGGAGGATGAGATACTGTTGTCCAGCTTCTGTTGAGCTTCACTGAAGCATTGCAGTAGGTGAGACAGAAATGTTGGCATTGGATTATGACACTCTTTTGAATGTATATTGAAGTGGCAGGCAACTGGAAGTTCTGGGTCATTTTTAAAGACATATTTTTACATAGGTATTCTGCAAAGCTGTCACCCAGTCTGTGTTTCCTCTCCCCAGAGTAATTTTGATAGCATTGTGAGTAGTGAATACAGTAGGTTAGATTGAGTGAAGTGACCTGCTGAGTTTCTCTGGCAATTTCTGACTTTGTTTCAGATCTCCAGCATCAACCACATTTTGTCCTATGAAAGCAATATAAGAGATGTAATAAAAAGGAATTGTTAAACAAGCCCAAACAAAGTTCCTTCTCTGGATGGATTCATATTTGAATGCTTAAGGAACCTGGGAATTAGGATAGTAGAGACACTTACAGAAAATTGTTGAAAAATAGGTCATGCAGACCATGTAACTCTTATCTTCAAAATATGAGATTTAACTAATCCAGGGCTCCGTAGAGCAATTAGCTTAATATTGGCAGGAAAAATACTAATGTTTGCTAACATATCAGATAACAAAATATCAAGAAATTCAGAATATATTGGTCAGGACGTAGTTCGCATGGATTTCTAAAAGGAAGGCCATGTTTAATAAACATTATTAAATTAATTAAGTAACAGGAAGCATAGACAAGGGCAGTTAAGTAGGCATATTAAACACTGAGTTCCAGAAAGCCTTTGATGAGGTGCCAGGTAAGAGGCAAGATGGGGATGCCCTGGGAATAAAGATAAATACAATGCTAAAGGTTAAAACCCAAATTTTATAGGCCACAAAAGGTAAAAAAAATTGCTGGTTTCTTACCTAAAGTAATAGAATGCAAAAGCAGAGAGGAAAAGTCATATAGAACCTTGTTTACACCATATGGAGTACTGTTTCTGGTCTCCATACAAGGAAAATTTTATTTCAACATTGGAAAAACTTCAGAAACATAGAGCACCAGAATTAAGAAAATGCAGCTATCAGGAAAGATGCAAATTTTTTTTGTTTTCTGGAAAAGAGATGATGCAGAGGAGACCTAATATTGATTTTCAAAATTGTGAAGGAATTTGATAAAATGAAAGTGAGGTAAACTGTTTCCACTTGTGGATTATTCCAACACAACAGCATTCATAATTATAAGATACCAGTAAAAGATCTACTAATGACATTAGGAGGAAATTCTTTATGTAGTGAAAAAGAGAGCACTGCTTTGATTGAAACAGTTGTCTTTGATTCATTTAAGGGAAGGTGAGATGCATGCATGAGAGCAAAGGGATTGCTTGGTAATGTGGGCAGAGTGGAAGGAGGTTCATGGAATGTATAAATGCTGTCTTGCTCCAGTTAGGCTGCAAAGCCTGTTTCTTTTTATCATAGATCTATGTAATTCTGTGATGAAAACATGACCAGAATATCAGGAGAAATCCCTGCCCTTCCATGAATGGGATCTTTAATCTCTACCTGAATGAGCAACTGGAAATTAATTTTAAGGTCTTAGTCATAGGACAGGCTTTCCAGAAGTTCAGGATTCCTTTAATTCACACCCACATTAAATGTCTAAGTCATACTTAAAAACTCAATAACACAGAGAACGAGCAACTGAGTCATACTTCTTTCCAGATTTTTTTACAGAGCTTTGTTCTCTGTCTGACTGAATAAACAATAATAATTTGCATTTCTCTAGCACTCATCATACAAAAGGAATGTCTTCACATTTTGTACCGGTGGTGAACTAAAAGTAAACAGAGAGTGGGAGGATATATTGGGAATGGTCAATGTTCAGTCAATGGGGAGAATCTTAAGGAATCCTTTGAATGCAAGGAAGGAACTGACAAAACACAAATGCAATATCAAGGAATTCCAGCTGTGAGTAATATCCATTATTAAGGAAGGAATATGAGCAATAATTAAAGAACAGAAATGCGTTTACTTTAGCAATTGCCAAAGCTTAAGAGGGGTATGAATCTAAGGACAGGATTTAAAAATGGAGTTACAGACCAAAGAAAGCTGTAAAATCTAGGGAAGGTGGGATTGTGTTCTATTATATTCAAGTTGTTGTTTGGGAGATTGACAGGTACAACCTAGCTGAAATTATCAGGTGAATTTGAGCTTTGAAGAGCTAAAATTGTAGATAGAGTTTGCAGCAACAGAGAGCAGAGACAAAGAAGAATATTGTTAATGACAAATGCAGGTTGGATGAGAATTGAAAGCTGACATGGATGCTTAACTCAGGATTGAATGATACATCAAAGTTTCATACTTGTGGGCTCAATCTGTACTGAAGCAATAATTAGTAAATTGGAATTTATACGACTAATATATAGATGTTTGTGGAAGAAAAAGAAAATGTCTTCAGTTTTGTTAATATTTAACTGGAGAAGAAATCTTGTGGTGCTGGATAGTGTTCCTGCCTCTGAGTTAGAAGCGCTGGGTTCATATGCCAATCTTGGACCTGATGCCAAGGAAGGTGTGTTCAAAATGTGACAAGCAGGTTACATATGGACCAGTAAATCCTTCCAATAAAACCAATTACATTCCTGATCATTGGGGAGGCGATGGCCTAATGGTATTATCGCTGGACTGTCAACCCAGAAACCCAGATAACGTATGGGGATCCTGGTTCAAATCTTGCCATGGTAGATGGTGGAATTTGGAATACTAATCTCTAGAATTTGGAATATAATGATGACCATGAATCCACTGCTGATTATTAGAAAAACCCATTTGCTTCACTAATCTCCTTTCAGGAAGGAACTACCATTCTTACGTGATCTAGCCTATATATGACTTCAAACCCACAGCAATGTGGCTGACTCTTAACTGCCCTCTGAGCAATTTGGGATTGGAAATAAATACTGCGTGGTCAGCAATGCCCTCATCTTGTGAATGAATGAAGAAAGAAATTCCATCTCTATCCATAGTTTCAGGCTACAAATGTATATAAAAGTATATTATTCCACAGCAACATCATATTCCTTGGGGTCTAGTTCGCTGGATGGTCAGGGTGGATCAGTGCCAACAGGACAGTTCATGATCCCCATTCCTGCTGGTGGGGATTTGGGATCTGCTTCTTAATGGTACCCACAGTGGAGATTGCACTCTGTGGGTCAAATCTGCCTTTTGAGTAGAGAACTAACAAGGAAGCTTGTTGGAGCAAGTGAAAGACTACAGTGGACTGGAAACAACCGTTGTTACAAGTGGAAGCTAATATCATTATTCAAGTTATGTCATTTAGGATTAGCATTTAATGACAAAAAAGACTGAAGTCAAAATGGACCCTGAGATAACTCCACATTCCCAAATGACCCCTTATTTACATATGCAAAGTACTTGACATTGACCCAGCTAGTGGGAATTTCTAATGGGAACAGAACTTCTGACACTCCTGTTTATACCTGTCAGCCAGGGATTCCTGAATAGATCAGGTTAACAACTCCAATCAGACAACTATTATTCTATGGGGTCCACCTGGCTGACCTTGTTCCAATCACTACAGAGCCCAATGGTACTACACAGGTAACTATGTGGGACTGATAGGATGACAATGGTTAGGTGTGATGTGATGACTGTGACATGTCTATATTGTTGATGAACTGAAAATGGAGAAGAAATTTAAGTACATTTGCAGTCATTCTATATTGTGATTGTTGACCAATGCCAAAAAGACAGAAATGTTGTATGTTTAAATTTTCAAGGTATGCATCCTTTAATTGTGGGTACATTGTCACATAAACAAACATGTTGCATGAATTACCTTTTTTGCATTAGCTTTAAATTGATGAAGGCAAAGTGATGGACATCATCTATCTGGTCTTCAGACACATGTTCAACAAGGTTCCACATTGGTTGACTGGTTAGCAAGGTTGTATCACATGGAATCCAGGGAGAGCTAGCCATTTGTATACAAAATTGGATTAAAGTAGGAAACAAAGAGTGATAGTGGAAAGTTGTTTTTTTGACTGGAGGCCTGTGACCAGTCGTGTGCCGTAAGGTTCGATGTTGGATTCACTGCCTATTGTCATTTATATAAATGATTTGGATGTGAATATAGGAGGAATGGTTAGTAAGTCTGCAGATGACATCAAAATTGGTGATGAAGTGGGTGGTGAAGAAGGTTATCTCAGGATACAATGGGACCATGATCAAATGGGCCAAGGATTGGCAAATAGAGTTTAATTTAGAGAAATGTGAGATGTTGCATTTTTGAAAGGCAAATCCAGGTAGGACGTATACACTTAATTGTAGACTCCTTGAGTGCCCGAACAGAGACCTTGAAGTGCAGGCTCATAATCCCTTGAAGGTAGAGTTGCAGATAGACAGGGTAGAGAAGAAAGCATTTGGTACACATGCCTTTATTGGTCAGTGCATTGACTATAGGAGTTGGGAGGTCATGTTGTGGCTGTTCAGAACATTCGTTAGGCCACTATTGGAATATTGCATTCAATTCTGGTCTCTCTGCTATAGGAAAGATGTTGTTAAACTTGAAATGGTGCAGAAAGATTTACAAGGATGTTACCAGGATTGGAGGGTTTGAGCTCTAGAGAAGCTAGAGCTATTTTCTGGAGCTATTTTCTCTGGAGCGTCAAAGGTTGCGGGGTGACCTTATAGAAATTATTAGATCATGAGGGGCATGGATAGGGTAACTAGACAAGGTCTTTTCCCCAGGGTGGGGAGTCCAAAAGGTGAGAGGGGAAAGATTTAAAAGGGATCTAAGGGGCAACATTTTCATGCAGAAGGTGGTGCGTGTGTGGAATGAGTTCCAGAGGAAGTGGTGGAAGCTAATACAATTACAACATTTAAAAGGTGTCTGAAGAATATATGAATAGGAAGGGTTGAGAAGGATATAGGCCAAATGCTGGGAAATGGGACTGGATTAATTTGGGATATCTGGTCAGCATAGATGAGTTGAACTGAAGTGTCTATTTCTGTGCTGTACAACCGAATGACTATGTAACCCTCAATCTTTCCACAACCACCATGTATGGACCATACAGATATAGTTCCAAGCACTTCGGAGTTCTTTCATTCATTCAAACTAGGTCAGAAGGAAAAGACTCAATTATCAGAGTGATAGCAGCAATAAGATGGTCTTATAGTAAGTCTGAAGTAGTGAGTGGAGTGAGTTCTTTCTTGATTATGTGTTTTATTGAGATATGTCTCTTGATTAAACTTAAAATATAAGCCATAAGTATTAATTTAACCTGGAGCAGTGTTTTGTAGAGGAATAAGACAGTGCTATTTTCTGGGTATGCAGATTGAAAGAAGCAGAAATGGTCTTTAGTAGAGTGATATGCTCTTTTTGTCGGATGTGGGAGTTTAGGAAGAATATACGGGTTACTGAGGATTATATCTGCAATAAATACTGTTGGTTGCAAATCCTATCGGATCAAATGGATCGGTTGCAGACACAGTTAGAGGCAATGAGGAATTTACAAGAGCAAGAGGATGTGATGGAGGGCAGTTATAGGAAGGGGGAAAAGTCGCAGATACAGTCACATAGATGGGTTAACTCCAGGAAAGGTAAGAGAAGTAGGCAGTTAGTGCAGGAGTCTTCTGTGACTATCCCCATTTCAAACAGGTATGCTGTTTTGGAAAACGTAGCGGGTGATGGATTCTCAGGGGAACGTAGCACAAACAGCCAAGTTTCTGCTATTGAGACTGGCTCTAATGTAATGAGGGGTACATCGGGTTCAAAGAGATCGATCGTGTTAGGGGACTCTCTAGTCCGAGGTACAGACAGACATTTCTGTGGCTAGCAATGAAAAATCAGAATGGTGTGTTGCTTCCCTGGTGCCAGGATCAAGGGTGTCTCAGAGAGGGTGCAAAATGTTCTCAAGGGGGATAGGGGCCAGCAGGAGGTCATTGTACACTTTGGAACCAATGACATAGGAAGGGAAAAGGTTGAGATTCTGAAGGGAGATTATAGAGAGTTAGGTAGGAATTTAAAAAGGAGGTCCTCGAGAGTAGTAATATCTGGACTACTCCCGGTGCTATGAGCTAGTGAGGGCAGGCATAGGAGGATAGAGCAGATGAATGCATGGCTGAGGAGCTGGTGTATGGGAGAAGGATTCACATTTTTGGAATCATTGGAAGCTGGTTTGGGGTAGAAGTGACCTGTACAAGAAAGACAGATTGCACCTAAATTGGAAGGGGACTAAAAACTGGCAGGGAGATTTGCTCGAGCTGCTCGGGAGGATTTAAACTAGTAGGGTGGGGAGCAGGGGTGGGTTGGGGACCCAGGGAGATAGTGAGGAAAGAGATCAATCTGAGACTGGTACAGTTGAGAACAAAGGTGATTCAAACAGTCAGGGCAGCAGGGACAAAGCAGAGAATGAGGTAGGACTGATAAATTAAACTGCATTTATTTCAATGCAAGAGGCCTAACAGGGAAGGCAGATGAACTCAGGGCATGTTTAGGAACATGGGACTGGAATATCAAAGCAATTACGGAAACATAGCTCAGGGATGGGCAGGACTGGCAGCTTAATGTTTCAGGATACAAATGCTATAGAAAGGGAGGCAAGAGAGGAGGGGGGGTGGCGGAGGGGAGGTGGGGGGGGGGGTGGGGGTAGGTGGGGAGTGGCGTTTTTGATAAGGGATAGCATTACAGCTGTGCTGAGGGAGAATGTTCCCAGAAATACATTCTGGGAAGTTGTTTGGGTGGAACTGAGAAATAAGAAAGGTATGATCAACTAATTGGGATTGTATTATACCCCCTAATAGTCATCGGGAAAATGAGAAACAAATTTGTAAGGAGATCTCAGTTATCTGTAAGAATAAGAGGGTATTTTAACTTTCCAAACATAGAATGGTACTGCCATAGTTTAGATGGAGAGAAATTTGTTAAGTGCGTACAAGACAATTTTCTGATTCAGTATGTGGATGGACCTACCAAGAAGGTGCAAAACTTGACCTACTCTTGGGAAATAAGGCAGGGCAGGTGACTGAGGTGTCAGTGGGGGAGCACTTTGGGGCCAGCGGCCATAGTTCTATTAGTTTTAAATAGTGATGGAAAAGGATATACCAGATCTAAAAGTTGAAGTTCTAAATTGGAGAAAGGCCAATTTTGACAGCTTGGAGATGCCGGTGTTGGACTGGGGTGTACAATATTAAAAATCACACAACACCAGGTTATAGTCCAACAAGTTTAATTGGAAGCACTGGCTGAAAATGGGAAGCCTTCAGAAATGAGGTAATGAGAGTCCAGAGACAGTATATTCCTGTTAGGGTGAAAGGAAAAGTTAATAGGTATAGGGAATGCAGGATGACTAACGAAATTGTGCATTTGGTTAAGAAAAAGAAGGAAGCATATGTCAGGTATAGACAGGATAGATCGAGTGAATCCTTAGAAGAGTATAAAGGCAATAGGAGTATACTTAAGAGAGAAATCTGGAGGGCAAAAAGGGGACATGAGAGAGTTTTGGCAAATGGAGTTAAGGAGAATCCAAAGGATTTTTACAAATACATTAAGGACAAAAGGGTAACTAGGGAGAGAACAGGGCCCCTCAAAGATCAGCAAGGTGGCCTTTGTGTGGGGCCACAGGAGGTGGGGAGATACTAAACAAGTATTTTGCATCAGTATTTACTGTGGAGATGCAAATGGAAAATATAGAATGTAGGGAAATAGAAGGTGACATCTTGAAAAATGTCCATATTACAGAGGAGAAAGTGCTGGATGCCTTGAAATGCATAAAAGTGGATAAATCCCCAGGACCTGATAAGGTGTACCCTAGAACTCTGTGGGAAGCTAGGGAAATGATTGCTGGGATTCCTACTGAGATATGTGTATCATTGATAGTCACAGGTGAGGTGCTGGAAGACTGGAGGTTGGCTAACATGGTGTCACTGTTTAAGAAAGGAGTAAGAACAAGCCAGGGAACTATAGACCAGTGAGTCTGAAGTCGGTGGTGGGCAAGTTGTTGGAGGGAATCCTGAGGGACAGGATGTACATGTATTTGGAAAGACAAGGACTGATTAGGGATAGTCAACATGGTTTTGTGCATGGGAAATCATGTCTCACGAACTTGATTGTGTTTTTTTGAGGAAGTAACAAAGAGGATTGATGAGGGCAGAGCAGTGGACGTGATCTATATGGACTTCAATGAGGCGTTCGACAAGGTTCCCCATGGGAGACTGGTTGGCAAGGTTAGATCTCATGGACTACATGGAGAACTAGCCATTTGGATACAGAACTGGCTCAAAGGTAGAAGACAGAGGGTGGTGGTGGAGGGTTGTTTTTCAAACTAGAGGCCTGTGACCACTACTTTTCATCATTTATATAAATGATTTGGATGAGCATAAGAGGTATAGTTAGTAAGTTTGCAGATGACACCAAAATTGGAGGTGTAGTGGACAATGAAGAAGGTTACCTCAGATTACAGTGTGATCTTGGCCAATAGGTTGAGAAGTGGCAGATGGAGCTTAATTTAGATAAATTCAAGGGAAAGCATTTTGGGAAAATAAATCTTAGCAGGACTCATACACATAATGGGAAGGTCCTAGGGAGTGTTGCTGAACAAAGAGACTTTGGAGTACAGGTTCATAGCTCCTTGAAAGTGGAGTTGCAGGTAGATAGGATAGCGAAGAAGGCATTTGGCATGCTTTCCTTTATTGGTCAGAGTATTGTATACAGGAATTAGGAAGTCATATTGCGGCTGTACAGGACATTGGTTAGGCCACTGTTGAAATATTGCATGCAATTCTGGTCTGCTTCCTATCGGAAAGATGTTGTGGAACTTGAAAGGGTCAGAAAAGATTTACAAGGTTGTTGCCAGGGTTGGAGATTTGAGCTATAGGGAGAGAGGTTGAATAGGCTACAGCTGTTTGCCCTGGAGTGTCGAAAGCTGAGGGGTGACCTTATAGAGGTTTACAAAATCATGAGGGGCATGGATAGGATAAATAGACAAAGTCTTTTCCCTGGGGTGTGGGAGTCTAGAACTAGAGGGCATAGATTTAGGGTGAGAAGGGAAAGATATAAAAGAGAGCTAAGGGGCAACGTTTTCACGCAGAGGGTGATACGTGTATGGAATGAGCTGCCAGAGGAAGTGCTGGAGGCTAGTAAAATTGCAACATTTAAAAAGCATTTGGATGGGAATAGGAAGGGCTCTGGGCTGGTGGGACTAGATTGGGTTGGCATAGACAAGTTGGACTGAAGGGTCTGTTTCTGTGCTGTACACCTTTATGACTCTAAGACACATTGGTTCTACATTTCCCTATTTTGTCATTATTTCCTGGAATTTTCTTCTATTATTTTGAGTGCAGGATCTCAGAATGGTCTTTGTTGCCTTGTCACTGACAATCTTTGATGTTTGGCCCAAAATGCTTATGTATCCTTAGATGAAGTAAATTTGTTCTTTCTGAGTAAATCAAAGGAGTAAACTAATATTATTACAAATCTATTGCATACCGCATCGTTTGGAGGGTCAGTGTTTTACATGATAAAGAAGTGTTTAGAATTAGAATTAGAATCCCTACAATGTGGAAACAGGCCCTTTGGCCCAAACATGTTCATACCAACCCTCCGAAGAGGAATAACCCTCCCAGACCTAAGCTCCTAGGAGTGATCATCACCAACAAGCTTTTTTGGACTCTTCATGTGGACACACTGGTTACAAAGGCCCAACAATGTCTCTTCTTCTTCAGGCAGCTGAGGAACTTTGGCATGAAGGCGAATATCCTTGCCAACGTTAATAGGTGTGCCATTGAGAGCCTTCTGTCTGGATGTATCACTACCTGATGTGGCAACTGTACCATTCAAGATCAGAGATGGTTACAAGGACTGGTGAACTCAGCCCAGACAATCACAAAGGCCAACATCCCATCTATAGAATCCATCCACCAGGCCTGTTGTCAAGAAAAGGCTGCCAGCATTCTCAAAGATCCTTCCCACCCCATCTACAACTTCTACCACTGGGGAGAAGATACTGAAGCCTGAACACACACACCAGCTGGTTTCAAAACAGTTTCTACCCTGCTGTTGTTAGAATACTGAAGGTACTCACAGAGTCTTAGCTTTCACCTGTAACTGTGTTTTTGTTTTGCCGCAGTTTACCTATTATTTACTTATCCATGCTATTTAACTCTGTGATCTGCCTGTATTGCTCGCAAGACAAAGATTTTCGCTGTGCCTCAGTACACGTGACAATAAATTCAATACAAAATAATTACCCCTGACTAATAACCTACACTATAGGCAATTTAGCATGGCCAATTCACTTATCCTGCACGTCTTTGGATTGTGGAAGGAAACCAGAGCACCTGGAGGAAATCCACACAGACATAGGGACAATGTGAAAACTCCACAGTCACCTGAGGCTGGAATCGAACCAGAGTACCTGGCGCTGTGAGGCAGCAGTGCTAACTACTGAGCCACCATGTTGCAGATTAGGAAATTTAGTTTGTTGTCAGTGCTATGTGAGTTGATTTTAGCAAGGGTAAAAAATTGGAATTCCATAATGGACCTCTGCCTAGGGAAAGCCAAAAGAGAATTTCTGTTTCTGATTGTTATCCAAAGATCCTTTCTAGAAAATATTCCTACATGGAAACCTAGTGACATTAGGTGTATTGTCACATAGCAAGCTTATGTTGTTTAGTCTTGAACATAAATAATCTACTGGTGAGATACCAGAAATAGGACCAAATCCCATTGAGAGTCAGCACCTGCAGAAGAAAATGGAGAACACTGAGGAAAGATGGCAATGTGAATCAACACATGATGATCTACTGAAGAAACCTGCTAGTTCCCTGCCATTCATTTACTGGGGGAATTGGGCTCAAATTAATCATCAGCTGACATTTATATTGAGCCTTTTTCACAGTTGGCCAATTTTTGTTGATTATCTGAATGATATTAAAGAAAAATGAGGCTAATAATCAACAAATAATATGTAAATCAGAATTCTTGCTAGAAAGTCATAGGGCAGTAGTGATGATTAGTTTCATGGTGAATAGAGAAGACCACTATTCTTGTTACTATTAATGGCACCAAGTCAGTTACATAAAAGCAGAAGGAAGAGCTTGTAAATGTTTAGTACTTTTCATGACCTTGGGAAGTCACAAAGTGTTTCACAACCAATTAAAGATTTTGTGGTTGGAAAGTATTATGAGAGGAATGAAGGCAACAGAAACACATTTTGATTAGTGTGGTTTCATGTTGTGAGTTAAGGTGATAGAGATGTTTCAGCACTGACTTCACAGATTCTCATACTGAATATACTGGATCCAAGGCACAGAAGTAGTTGCAAAACCAGAATTATGCTTGAGGATCTAATTGCTATGTAGTTGCTTAATTTCTATTTCATGCAAGTGACATTCTTCATCTATTTTATCATCTTGGTAGGAACATTGTGTTGTGATAATTCTGGTATTTTCTCTTTAAAACAAGACTTGAAAATGAATCAGCACAAAGTTGGCCTCCACTTCAATACCTGTAAGTTTTCACATCGACCTTATTTGTATCCATTACTTACCTTGGAGCTCAACTATAGCCATAAATAACAAAAGATAAGCTCCAATGTTTGGAAATTGATTTACACTGTTTTATCCAATACAATATTTCAGATGTTGTTTCATGTGGCACCTGTCTCAAAGTCTAATCTTGCAAAAAATATAACTTTTAATTATCTGATGTGGTAGTTGCAACCTCAGCAAAACTCTTAGTTCAGAACTATCTCCACAGCCAATTCTCGGCCTTGTTTACTGGTACTTTTTTCTCCTAAGCCTGATGTAGTTTCTGCATGGATTAATATGACCAACTTGAAAAGCCAATGTTTCTTTGTCTGAGGATTAAGCCAATGTCAAATTTAATACGGTCAATACATTCTTTGACTGTCAGTCACATGTTTGATGCTTCAACTAAAAAAAGTAACAAGTAAAAGATCTCATTTACATGACTGTCTGCTCAGGAATTTCTCCACTGCTACATTTATGCTGCAATTGAATACAGTATCTTGCAGAAAACTAAGAGGAAACAGTGCTAAAAATATTAAAATTACCATCATTTTTAACCTAATCATAGTGTGGTATTTCTTTGCCTTATCTGTCAATATAATAAACCAGATTATAATGCATTTGACTCCAATGCCAGCAGAATTAGAACTGAAGAATAACTCAGAAGGTGGACATAGTTTAACTGATATAATATGGGGAAAGTCACAGATCCAATGCATCAAAAATCTTTACAGAGAATGCTGACCTTATGATTTTCCACTTTGAAGCTGAGTGATGTTTCTGCAAACACCTAACTAGTTTCATTATTTGATTCTATGATTTGGATGGTCAGACCTGCTGGACAATGTTCAGCTTTTCTTCTAAGTATAGTGTCAGGCTTAGCTCACTCTGTAGCAATCTCACATGTAAATCAGAAGGTTCTAAGTTTAAATTCAGAATTTGAGAACAACTGACATTTTAGTAATGAGGGAAAGCTGCACTGTCAGAAATGCCATTTTTTGGTTTGGACCAGGTTTGCCATCTCAGATGAATGTAAAAGGTTCCATGGCAATATTTAAAGAGGAATGTGAGAGTTTAACCTGAGTCTTAGCCAATATTTGTTTCCATATCATCAAAAGACATTACCTGATTATTACCCTATTGTTATTAGTGGGACCTTGCTGTGTCCCATTTCCCACAGTGCAACATTGACCACATTCAATTGGTATAAATCACTTTGGGATGTTCCAGAGGTTATGAAAAGTATGTTATAAATGCAAGTTCTTTCCATTTTAAAATATCGAGCACATTCACCCTCACTTGATAAAGAACTGAAAAGACAAGAAATGTTGTTGTAGAAAATACTAAGGCAAAAGCATAGTCACCAAAATCCCAGAGGACACTCTCTCATACAGATAAATGACAGATGGTGAGTTCAATCTGTGTGGCACCACAACTCAAGAAAGACACAAGGTTGAGAAGGCAGAACTTTCATGATGACTTCAGCCAGTGTGGGAATTGAACACAGACTGTTGACATCAGGGCTTTTGCCCGAAACGTCGATTTCGCTGCTCGTTGGATGCTGCCTGAACTGCTGTGCTCTTCCAGCACCACTAATCCAATCACTCTGTACCATCCAGCCAACTCCGCTAACTTACCCCCAACACAATACTAGCTTCTGCCATTGGATTAAGTTAGGAGACTACTCTGTACAGTTTTGTATTGACAAAACCTTTGGGTTTTTTTAAATACAGGAGATTCATAGCATAGTTGAATATGAAGAATGAAAAAAAAGACCTTTCACTCCTTAAAACCTTCCTGTGTGCATTTATGTTTTGTGACTGAGCAGAAATTTTTCAAGATTACTCTGGTATATCTGCAAGTTATGCAATGTGCTGCACCTTTTCAGGATTAACAAGAATTTAATTTAAATATTCTTGAAACATTATCAGCACCTAGCAATGTAAATCACAAAATGAGACATTGTTCTCTGCCTTTCAATCCAGAGAAAGGCAAAAAGTAAACATTGGCAAACGGTATCATCAAGATTGTATCCATTAAAGAAAGAGTCTAAACTAAGCAAACAACAAGGGAAGAAAAAGCAAATTTGGCACCAGAGTGACCAGTGTTAATCACGTGTCTGCATACTGCGTCAATTCTCAAACTGAAAAGCTGCAGTTTCGTGTAATCTAAATGATGAGTCACTCACCACTCATTTGCTTATTCATTCATTCTCTTATTCAGTTTGTTACTTGCATCTTTTGTTAAACTGCCCTGGTTGATAAAAATGCCATAAAATTAAAGGGAGTGTAAAGCAAATGTTTGACCCTAATTAAGGGAAACTGAAACAGTGCTGAAGTCATGCATTCCAATCGACAATTCATTATCTAGCCCAGCATTCCCAAGATAAAAAACAAATCCCCTGAGGAAATGTGTTTTCTTGCCCTGAATAAATTGGCACTATATTCTGCTTAAATCCTCAGTGAGAATTGTTTCAAACATTGTTTTCTCATGCTTTGCTGGGAACTAAAGGGGAAAGTTTCCAAGCTTTGCACTTAAAGCAGGAGGCTGGAGTGGCAAACTATCACTAAAACCATTATTATTAAGAATAGCATGAGTAAGTAGGGAAGTCATAACAGCGTGTGGAGCAGGTCTGTGGAAGAGAGAGAGAAGACAGAGATGTGGCATAACAGGTATTTAAAGGAATGCCTCAGTTTTGCTGGACACCAAACAGAGGTGCAAACCACCTTCATTTGTTCCAGCTTACTTAGAAAATCTCAAGGCACCTATTTTATGGGAAAGTGACCATTTCACCACCCCATCCCCATAACCCCCACAAAATAGATATAAAAACATGTAGTAAAATTGATTATGTTTGATTTTAGATTAGATTAGATTACTTACAGTGTGGAAACAGGGCCTTCGGCCCAACAAGTCCACACCGACCCTCCAAAGAGCAACCCACTCATACCCATTCCCCTTCACCTAACACTACGGACAATTTATCATGGTCAATTCACCTAACCAGCACATTTTTGGACTGTGGGAGGAAACTGGAGCACCCGGAGGAATCCCACGCAGACACGGGGAGAATGTGCAAACTCCACACAGCCTGAGGTGGGAATTGAACCCAGGTCTCTGGCGCTGTGAGGCACGCAGTGCTAACTATCGTGCCACCCACTTTTAATGAAAGCAGGTATATTTTCTATTCAACCTGCTCAGGAATGTTAGTACTCGCATCTGGAGCAAATAGGACTTGAACTTAGGTCACCTGGCTCAAAAGTAGAGACACTACCACTGTACCACACGAATCCATTATGTGACAAATTTCCTAATTGTTTCTAGTATGGCAGTGGAAGGACCTGGAAAAGAACAGGTGCTAATATTATTAATTTAAATAGAAACAGCACAGAAACTCTGCCCTGCACAATTTCCTGTTGTTTGGATGGTAAGTTTAATATTTGCTCAGGGAATCTAGGCTTGGATAAACCATTAATATACCTGAATATGAGCACCAAAGTTGTGAGCATGGCCATATTGGCATGGTATTGTGTTCCCAAATATCGGGTGCTTGCCGTATGCTCAAATGTGTTTAAATGGTAAAATAAAATCAAAATACTGGAGATCTGAAATGAAACCTGAAATTCAGCAGGTTTGGCAGCATCTGTGGAGAGAGAATAGTTAGCATTTCAAGTCCAATGACTATTCTTTGGAATAACTTAAATGATCATAGGATGATAGAGTTACATTGTCCACAAGATTTCTCTTTAATCTCACCCTTTTTTTGCATCATCATGCAGCACGTCAATACTTAAAATTTTTCAGGAGTGATTCTTCATGAGTGAAACTATTAATTGTGGTTGAGGCTGGGAGATGTCAATTGGAAGATCGAGTGTAGAGTCATAGAGATGTACAGCACGGAAACTGACCCTTCTGTCCAACTTGTCCATGCTGACCAGATATCCCCAACCTAATCTGCCAGCACTTGGCCCATATCCCTGTAAACCCTTCCTATTCATATACCCATCCAGATGCCTTTTGAATGTTGCAATTGTACCAGCCTCCACCACTTCCTCTGGCAGCTCATTTCATACATGTACCACCTTCTGCTTAAAAAAAGTTGCCCCTAAGTTCCCTTTTATATCTTTCCCCTTTCACTCTAAACCTATTCCCTCTAGTTCTGGACTCCCCCACCCCAGGGAAAAGACTTTGTCTATTTACCCTATCCATGCCTGTCATGATTTTATAAATCTCTATAAGGTCACCCCTCAGCCTTCGACACTCCAGGGAAAACAGCCCCAGTCTATTCAGCCTCTCCCGATAGCTCAAATCCTCCAACCCTGGCAACATCCTTGTAAATCTTTTCTGAACTCTTTCAAGTTTCACAACATCCTTCCAATGAGAAAGAGACCAGAATTGCATGCAATATTCCAAAAGTGGCCTAAACAATGTCCTGTACAGCCGCAACATGACCTCCCAGCTCCTGTACTCAATGCTCAGATGAATAAAGGAAAGTATACCAAACACCTTCTTCACTATCCTCTCTACTTGTGACTCCACTTTCAAGTAACTATGAACCTGCACTCCAGGGTCTCTTTGTTCAGCAACACTCCCTAGGACCTTACCATTAAGTGTATAGGTCCTGCTAAGATTTGCTTTCCCAAAATGCAGCACCTCGCATTTCTGTAAATTAAACTCCATCTGCCACTCCTCAGCCCATTGGCCCATCTGATCAAGTTCCCGTTGAAATCTGAGGTAATCTTCTTTACTGTCCACTACAGCTCCAATTTTGACATCATCTGCAAACTTACTAACTATACCTCCTGTGTTCACATCCAAATCATTTATATAAATGATGAAAAGTAGAGGACCCAGCACCGATCCTTGTGGCGCTCCACTGGTCACAGGCCTCCAATCTGAAAAACAACCCTCCACCACCACTCTTTGTCTTCTACCTTCAAGCCAGTTCTGTATCCAAATGGCTAGTTCTCCATATAGTCCATGAGATCTAACCTTGCTAACCAATCTCCAATGGGGAACCTTGTCGAACACCTTACTGAAGTCCATTTAGATCACAACAACCACTCTGTCCTCTGTGTTACTTTTTCAAAAAACTCAATCAAGTTTGTGAGACATGATTTCCCACGAAGCCATGTTGACTATCCCTAATCAGTCTTTGCCTTTCCAAATACATGTAAATCCTGTCCCTCAGGATTCCCTCCAACAACTTGCCCGCCACCCACGTCAGGTTCAATGGTCTATATTTCCCTGGCTTGTCCTTACCACCTTTCTTAAACAGTGGCACCATGTTGGCCCAAGAAATGTCTACTAGTGTTGGGGCTTAATGGGAGGGTGAAGAGCTACACAATCAAAAGAATATTTGAAACATGCATTTCTTCTCCAGTTTTATCTGGCATAGTTTCTGAAGAGGTTCTGCTTTCCTAAGAAAACACTGAATAAGTGGAATTATATTGTTTTGAAACAAAGTGTGGAGGCGACGATAAAAGTGGAATAATCTTCTACTTGGAGTAGGTCAGGTTTTCCCATGTTTTTCTCAGCTTGTTATATATTAATGCATGAGTAAAACACAAGATTTTATGGGCAGAGAGTTCTGAAGCCCACCAGAACATGCCAGGCTCCAATATCAGAGTGCTAACTTGAAAGATAACCAGACAGCATTTCACTTTCTGTAACCCAGGAACTTCACTCAGCCACTGATCATCACTCTTATCTATGCCTGGTGATATCAGAGAGCAGGCACAAAATGCCTGGTGATATCAGAGAGCAGGGATAAACTCCTAGTTTATCTGCTCTTATGTTTCAGTGGGGCGGCACGGTGGCACAGTGGTTAGCACTGCTGCCTCACAGCGCCAGACACCCGGGTTCAATTCCCTCAGGCGACTGACTGTGTGGAGTTTGCACATTCTCCCCGTGTCTGCGTGGGTTTCCTCCGGGTGCTCCGGTTTCCTCCCACAGTCCAAAGATGTGCAGGTCAGGTGAATTGGCCATGCTAAATTGCCCGTAGTGTTAGGTAAGGGGTAGATGTAGGGGCATGGGTGGGTTGTGCTTCGGCGGGGCGTTGTGGACTTGTTGGGCCGAAGGGCCTGTTTCCACACTGTAAGTAATCTAATCTAATCAATCTAATCTA